>NC_140007.1:15799070-16241816 GCF_964263955.1 Coregonus lavaretus
ATGAAAATACAAATGTAAAGTCCTGTATTAGTGGACCGATATAGCCGTCTGTAGCGCATGCAGAAAAACATCTGCCGCAGTGAAAAACATCTGCCACTGTGGGAAGCTTTGGAGTCAACATGGGGGTGCAACTTAATATTAGGATGGTGTTCCTAATGTTTGGTATACTCTGTATATTCCATATTGCAATGAGACTGGCCTATGCTATTGTATGTCGATCTGTATTGGGTGCTCAGGTGCCTGACGTGACCATAACACACAAGACTGAACCATAAAGGGTACAACATTTAAAAACAAGGAGAGGGTGGGGGGGAGGTCGTATTTGGTAAAGGTGTACATGGGGACTATAAGGAGAGAAAAACCAAAGCATTTCCATCTTTGCTTACCCATTCATCCATTCCTTGCTTCCTCTCCTCCCCTTCCTTCCCCATGCAGAAAGCATCATAGAGCCGGCCGGCCGACCCACTCCTTACCCCCCCACCTCCCACGCCGCCTCCACCACCCCCTCCACCGCCCACGTCAGGCTCACGTCGCCGCACCACGGCACATCACTCTCTCCCTGGGACGATGATCTAACGGAGAGGCCACCGGCCTCGTTCGTGGAAGCCTTGCCGCCCCCCATGGCTACGGAGAGCGCTCTCACCACCAACCGCCCCGTCACCACCCCCCACCACCCACCTCACTCCACCACCCCCCACCTGCCCGGTCACACCAGCCCTGGCTCCTCCCCTACCGCCTTTGAAGACTCAGGGAGCGGCGAGCCCAGCGGAGACGACCAGGTGGAGGAAGAGGAGGAGAATGAGGAAGAAGGTAGCGCTTTCGGAGTTCCGGAGGCGAGCGGAGAGGAGCCAGTTGGTAAATCAAAGCTCTTTCACTTCATTACCCATAATGCTGCTCTGCTATGGGTCAGAGGTCAGAGTGGGAGGGAAGGGTTGAATATGGGCCTCTGACCTGACTCACGGTTTGATATGTCTCATTGCTACATCATAAACCATTTAAACAGGTCATTATCTGATATTATACAACAAACATAGAGGTGTGCATTTTCAAAGTGCTTTCAGTTAGGACTAATCCAAATGTTAGGCAGAGAAATACCAGAATGTATTCTAAACCCAAGACTGTTGTCATGGTATCCTCCATTCTTTCAAAATATAAAGCTATTTTCACATTTGAAAAGTTTCTCTCACCACGTAACTGATTTTGTAGAATTGGAAAACAGAAAAGCTGATGAGGTTATTGGCTTATGTCGGGGGATTGTTTCAAGCCTGAGTTGTTAGCTTGATAAGAATATCTTACCTTGTCATTGCTACATAATGATACGGAACACGACTCTCTTTCTACACACTAAAATCCCTCTACCGCATTCCGGCCTTATAGCTAAACCACTCCGCGAAGCACCACACTTCAGAGACTGCTAGACAAACCCTTTTCAATCAGCTTTTTTACCATTCCAAAGCTCTGTGACCCCTCAGTCTCCCAACAGCTTGCTGTGACACTCCTGAATTGATGGAACACAAGCCTCTGCACTTCCTCAGTCGCTTACCCCACCCTCGCAGATTTATTCTCTTGTCAGCAGTGGACCGGAGCGCTCGCTGGCGCCCATGGCCTGTCTGCCAAGGAGACCTGGTTCTCCTGCCTGCCTGTGTGTGTGTGTGTGTGTGTGCGTGCGTGTGTGTGTGCGTGCGTGGATAATTTTTGTCTAGGTGTGTGTGTGTGTGTGTCTAAGTCTATGTGTGTGTGAGTGGGTGGATGTTTGTTAGCCAGTTCCATGGCTCTCAGTGAAGCAATACATAGTCCCTGAGCCGTAGCACTCCCCCCTACCCCCCACAACTTAATCGCCGTGCCCGTAAAGATGCCCCGTAGATTCTAACCTCCTCCCTCCATCCCTCCAACTCCTTTTCCACAGTCGTTTCTCCACGGACGCACGCGGCTGTCTCGGTGGCTTCGGTTTCACTTACGGGGGTGACGGCGAGAGTCGTTGAAGAGACAACCGTCCCCCTGACGTCTTTACAATTTATTCAGTGAGCTGCGGTTCTTTGCTTGACGATCATTTCTAATCTTGGGGTGACCATAAAGCTGCTCCTCAGAGAACAACTAGCCTCTTCACAAAGTAGTTAGTGCCATTATTACATATGCACCCTATTATGTAGCCACTACAGTATAGTTCACATTATGCAAATGAGCTCCAGATGCAACTCTTTGAGACTGGGGTTAAGAGGGTGTTATGAAGTGTTATGAAGTGTTATTAAGCATTATGAATCCTCCCCTCCCCAGACCCCACAGCCGCGGCCACCACCATCCCCACCGCGGAAGATCGCTCGTCATGTGACAACACTCCCTTCGGCTGCTGTCCCGACGGCAAGACGGCCTCCAGCAGCCCTGAGGGAGCCAACTGCCCCCGTAAGTACCCCCAAAACCTCCCTCTTCTTCCCCCCTTCTCCCGCTCCCCTCCCCTCCTCGACCCCAACCCCCCACCCACTTCTTCAACTCCCTAAGGAGGCACACATTTTGAATATGAAACAATATGCTCATATTGAATCTGAAGCTGCGTTGCTTCATTCTCGCCAAGCAAACGACAACATAAATAGTCACTACCGTCCATGAAATGTATTATGTCAAACCACATTTGCAGCACGCCAAATCACGAATGACGAAACGCATCACGAATATCCGTGTATGTCAGCTGTGGCAAGGCGCTAACGATGATGTCATATGTCGTCAATCGATTGATTGCCCATTCAGCCAAACTGTTACTGATAATAGAGCGTCTCGCGCCTTAGTCAATACGCCAGAACTATTTCTCCTCCCGGGGAAGGCCTGTCAGCCAGATATCACAGTCATTAGGATGGAAATGACAAGTCCATGGCGACCAGCCAGGTGCAATATCTATCAGCAGAGTGTCTCGCTGTATTTTCCTCCTGTATTGACAAAGTGTCAGTGATCTCTCTGAGAGGAGCTAACTGCTAGTCGCTAACGCCTATCGTCTGAAGCCTTAGATGACAGCGTTTATCGGGCGATCTGAAGTTATCAGAAGGTGTGGACAAATTGTAGTGGTGCACCGATGGACATTGTGATTGTGTTTTTGTTCCGTTAATCATTCGAATCCCCACAGTACACCCAAAAATGTTTATGCATCAGCGTAGTCGCAAGATTTGATTCGGGGTAGCCAAGATAAGCATCAGTGGGAGTGATTCTAATTACTAATACTTTGTTGCCACATCATTTAAACATCTGAAAAGTGTAATACTGTATGTTATACAAAGTTTTATATATTTGAATGAAGAAATAATGTGCATGATTTCCAAATGTAATACTAAGAGCAAAGCTACTGTCAACACTCCCAATGCAAGTTGCAAGAGGCGAGTTAAACTCCAACGAGGCCTAAGTTTCACAGTTCAATGTGATCTGATAGTCAAACACCCCCATCCCTCTCTTCGTCCGTCACGGATCCCGCTCGTCTGAAAAATTGCCTCCTCTGATGTTTGTCTTCTACCCGGATAAAAAATCTGATTTATCTCTCTCCTCTCGTCTTTTTTCTTCTCCCCATCCAAATCTCCCCCATTTGCTCCTTTTCGATAGCAGCCCCGTTAGATTTCGATAGCAGCCCCGTTAGATTTGAACCGATGTGTGTCGGGCAGAAACAACGACCAAAAAAAGTCCTTATCATGCAATTTTAACCAGCCTATTTAAGTCACCGGTTTGGCGGCATTAGGAGACAATTACTGCTATCTTTCACGATAATCACACAAGTGATCTTCCCTTTTTCCCAGGCAAACTCCGAGCAGGGCACCATGATTGATTTGGGCAATTTGTTCGGCTGACTACGAGCCACAGCATGAAACCTCAACATCAGTGCCTCTCCTCTCCTTCTCTCTTCCTTTCTGCTTTATTTCACTCTTCTCTTTCACGTTGTCTTTAGTCTCGCTGCAACTGTGTTGGCGGAACAATAGTGAGAGGCCATAGGGGGTTGATGGATTTTGAACAGGGAATGGGGATGTTTAAGGGCAAAGCGGGAGACTGTCTTTGCAAAAGCCAGGGACTTTGAACAGTTTCTTCATTTTTGCTATGTGTGTTGTCTTGTCTGTCCCTCTCTGCTTGTCTTTGTAATATGTGTGTCAGTGTGTCTTGTCTGTCTAACTGATCTCTCTCTACTCAGTCCTTAATGCCTCTGCCAACTTTTGGGACGAGTCTCGGTCTGGTAAACTCCAGTCCATTCCTCACCCCTTCCGCTTCTCCTCCTCTTCCCTTCTTCTTTCACTCCTCCATATCCCACAATCCACTCTTTCAACTTTCACTGTGGCCAGTCACAGGCTCCACCCAAACTCCCTACAGCCCCACCCATCCAACCAACCAATCAACAACGACCACACTAACCCTCCTTCCAACACATGCACACACACTCCATCACTAACCCCAGACTGGCACTACCCCAAACGGTCACTGTCTGAAGCTGAGGGCGGGTGGTTGAAGGCACCGCATGCCTCATAGGCACAGGAAGTAGTGTTTTTCTAACATGTTTGTGACACCATTTCCTCCCAGCCACCATGAGGTTCAGCGGCTTCCTGCACCTAGACCAGGTGGAGGGCCAGGAGGTCTTCTACACCCCTGAGATGGAGGATCCCAAGTCTGAGCTGTTTGGGGAGACGGCCAGGAGCATCGAGAGTGCTGTGAGTAGCCCCCGAACATACAGAACTAGCAGCCATAGATAAGCTACATTCAGTGGTTCAACGTCAGTCTGTTGAAGAAGTGTGGTTTGTCAAAGCTAGGGCTGTGCGTGGGTGCGTGTGCATGTATGCTACTCGCCTCCAACAGCCATGCCAGCGGTTAAAATGGTATCACTGGCCCCTGCCGAGACCTAATCTACCGCCTCACAACACTGTGTCTCTGTGTGTGTCTGTATGTGTGTGCGTCGTACGCCTCGCAGGGGCCAGTTGTGGCATTAGATAGCGACACCATGCCCCCTCTAGCCCCCTGTATGTGTCTGTCTGCTAGAGACTGTTTGTGGATATCACCTAAGGTGAAAACTAGAGAGGGGGAGAAGTGGCCTTGTGTCTGGGTCAGTGTGCCGGTGGGGGGATGTTGAGACGCCTGGCTTGTGTCTGGGCTCACACACACACACACACACACTGAATGTAGACACAGATTGGCTTTGCCACGCTGCCTGCAGTCCCATCCTCCACACAGCAGGGGCCCCCGTGGAGTCTGTGCAAAAATTCCAGTATGCTATAATGGATAATGGAATATAGTTTGGAAAGAAGTGGTGGGAGTGGTGTCTCTCACTCCCCTAAGAAGAATTTTGAGTGAACAGAGGAAGAAGAGAACAGCAGAACTAAGTGTACGCTTCAAGATCACTTGAAGTGTGGGATAGCAGCGATTAGCACAGATTCAAATTAGGTCAGGCACTTGGTACAGTACCTTATTTCTCCCTTAAGGTATCAACTTGAGTCGGTTGAGTGAGATACATTATGAATGTTATTCTCTGTTTAGTAGGGAACCATGAAGCCATGTGGATTGTGTACAGTTGAGCTATTTCCTTCCTGACAATGATTTAGACCTCATTTGGGCACCGAAAGCACGCACACACACACACAGTGTGAATGACTAAAAATGTAAATGAATCGGAAGCTAAACCAATCAGCAGCCAGCGTGCATCATGCTCACCTGACATTTACCACTGTTTCTGAAAAAACATGTTCATGTAATTATTCCCCAGCTCCAGTTAAATGTCAATTTGTGCACCCAGACTAGGCCCAATGGGGTTCTACACAGTAGTAGGCCTATCCACTGACATAGGATGCGTCCCAAATGGCACCCTACTCTCTATATAGTGCATTACTTTTGACCAGGGCCCACAGGGTTCTGGCCAAAAGTAGTGCTCTATGTAGGGAATAGGCTGCTATTTGGGACGTAGACATAGTCTTCCCCATCCTTCTTGAGAATGAGTTCACTGCACTCAAATTGGACGAGCCTCTGCACAGAGCTTATTACCTCGCTCATTCATCATTGCTGGGTATTCATTAGGCACAAAAAGGAACAAATGGACTGAAACAGGGAGGGACTACCTGAACTTGTCCAATAAGAAATGCTTGATTTAGTTCTCCATTGCAAAATGTTTTGCTTCGGTGTGTACTAATGAATGTGTGTTTCTTCCTCCCTGGCTCAGCTGAATGAGTTGTTCCGGAAATCAGAGGTGCAGAAGGACTTCATGAGTGTCCGCGTCCGCAGCCTGGCTCCCAGCAACTCCATCTTGGCCTTCGTCGAGGCCCACTTTGACCCAGGTAATACAGAACAGGACATTTCTGGGAAAATCATGGCGAAGGTGCATAAAGATGGAGGAATTCAGATATGACGTCATCTTTTCAGCACTATTCATAGAGTTCTTAAACTACGGCGTGTGACATGGTTCAATGTGCCAATAAATCAGCACAATCTACTTTTTCGTTTATTATTTTATTACCGCCGTCTTGGAGCTAAAATTGGGATCATGTATACTGTGCTAATGCCCATACAAAAAAAAAGAATAACGGAGAGCACTGTACAATACGGCAAACTTAGCAAACAAGGCGTTTGTGGTAAGTACATGGGGCTGCCATCTTAATACACCTTCGCCATTCCATTTCAATTCAGTCAAGTCTGGAAACTTCAAATCAAACATTTTCTGTAAGAAAGTATAGAGGAAAATTCCTATTGGAATTTCAGTTTACTTCCTGAATTGACTGAATTCAAATGGAATTGACTTCAACCCTGATAAAACACACTTGTTTACTGTATGGTAAATGTGTAAGGCAAATGTACTGTAATGGCTAATGTTACACATTACACAAAAAAAAAAGACTATGTTTCTAAATGCCTATGTCAATAACCACATAGTATGCCATCATATATAATGTTAGTGACACGTTTGTTACTGGTTAGGCTGTGGTCTTAATGGAAAGTGTCAAAATGATAATTTCCCCTCAATAGTTACTTTTCCTTTGATACCAAATTAATCTCTCCCTCACTAACATAATTGCTATGCGATACAACAACACTGAAAGTCATTCCATTTTACAAAGCACCTTGGCTTTGTAATTTTAAACCTTGGCTTTGTTATTTTCCTTTTTCTTTTATTTGGAGGGGGGATATATTTGTTAATTGTCAGAGCCAAAAGGGACAAAACGAACAAGACAACATCAACAACAACCAAATCCTCAGAGTGAGCTTGGTGGCATTATATATTTGGAGCTGGCTTCATTTCAGCCCCCCCCCCCCCCCCCCCCCCAGAGTACTGTTAGTAAGTACTGTTTTTACCAGATTTGATCAGATAAAAATCTTCTTCTCTTTTTACGGGCTCCGCTCAGCGTCTTTTACATTCGTACAAGAGACGCTGCCATAAAGGCGCTCTGCATCGGCCAGTTAAAACAGCCGTGGAAAACGTTATGAGAACGATTAATCTGAACCTCAGTGGAACCTTGTTGGACGGTTGGAGGACGACTGATCCCCTGGGTGTGTCGTTGTATCATAGCGACCTCGATCGCTCTCTTATAAATTCACTGTTATGAGCTAAGGAGAGGGGGGTTCATTTTCTATGTTTTAGGACATTGCTCCTCTGCCTCCTTGTTCAGTGTTTCTCAAACCTTTCCTCTGGGACGAGACGTTTCACAGTTTTGTTTTAGCCTCACCTGATTCATTAATCAAGGGCTTGATGATTAGTTGACAAATTGAATCAGGTGTGCTCGCTCTGCGATAGATCAAATACAAGGAAGTACATAGAACAGCTGTCCTGGTTGAGTCTTGTTGTGAACGGCTTTGTCATCCATGTTGTGCCACAGAGACCAGGTACACAGTGGAGGACATCGAGGGAGCCCTGCTCAAGCAGCTGAAGGCAGCCAAGGAGACGGCCATCATGGTGAAGAAGCCAGAGGAGGAGAACATTCGCTTCACCAACTACGGTAGGACAAGCACCTGCAGGCTTGGCTTGCATTGTTTACTGTAATTGCAAATATCAAGTGGTATAAGGAGATGAAATTTATACAAATTATGAAATGAAATGAAATGAAGGCATGATTAGACGTTTTTTGGTCGTTGTATAAAAAACGTCTAAGACTGACACTCTCCTTGACATTTGCTGTCTCTCTGAATGTCTCTCTCTCTCCCTCTCCACCAGGCCTCTCCTCCCTCCCCTACTTCACCACAACCACCACTACCACGGCCACAGCCACCACCCCCACCGCCAGCACCGCCACCAGCACCAACCCGCCGCCCCGCACCTCCCCCTTCATCACAAGCCGTCCCCCGGGCACCACCCGCCGCCCCTACACCAGCCGACGGACCACCACTGCCCCCTCGCCAGTGACCACTCTGGGACCCACTACTACCATCACTCCCCTCCATAGGACCAGGCCTGTGCCCCACCACACCAAGGCCCAGCGGCCCTGCGACTCCCACCCCTGCCGCCACGGGGGCACCTGCGAGGACGACGGTGCCGACTTCACCTGCATCTGCCCCGCCGGGAGAGGGGGCGCAGTCTGCGAGAAACGTGAGTGTGGAGCCCCCCTCCTTCCTTCCTTTGACCGACACACACAGACACACACACACACCCCCTAGGTAGTTTCCCTTCAGAGTTAGGTTCAGTGCCATTTATGATCTTCGAAAAGGAGTTGGAATGAAATTCATGAAGTTCAACACAATCCCATAAGAGAACAGTAGGTTCCTATTGATGTCTTGAACTGACAGTGCTGAGCTGGAACTGACCCCCTACCTTGCATTAAAGACAATACCAAAATCCATACACCTTATATTAGATTCCAATTAATTTGACTCAATAGACATCCAGCATCTACCAAAGTCACTACACCCACTATCTAAATAACCAATGAGGTTAGCGACCACTGACCACTTTACCAATCAACGCTAAAGTAAACTCATATCAAATCAGCGTCTGCTGCGCCGAGCCACAAAATCAAGCTTGGAGTGCCGTCGGAGTACTCTGAGCTTTTTTCCACTTCGTTTCTCCCCCTCGGTGGTCTCTGATAAGAAACCACCTCACACAGCTGCATCTTAACATAATTGACCCTAATTTCTTTGATGGGGATTAGTTGGTGGAAATCAGTGTGTGTGTTTGAGTCGGAGTGTGTGTGAGTGGCTAAGTGACGGCTGCGGCACAACACCGTAGCCTCCCTTGGTTCAATCAAATCATTCGACGAGAGGATTTCATCAGCCTACATTCTCCTGAGACGGAGAGAGGCGGTTTAGGAGTTTGTTGAGTTTGGGGAAAAGGATGCTAATGATGATATAATAGTAAGAAACGTGTGTGTGTGTGTGTTTCAAAACCCTGATTATAAAGTCGAAAACACGTCATCATGCTGTCCTTTCCTACCTGCCGATACACACCAGCACACATTCTGTTAGTCACGGGTTCTATCCTTCCATCTGTTTGTTGGGCCAGATTAGCTGAACTAGGCTTGTCTCCAACTGTTTAACATGTACCAACCATAGAGATGGAAAGAGGGCCCACCCCTTATCTTTGCCATTGTCGCTTCTGTCACAGGCTTTGTGGTTAGCGTGGTTACCTCTATCCAACTCTATGGTACGAACATTACACCTTATACAGTATGTGACACCCTCCCATCACCCCTCTTTTCTCAGTGATCAAGTACTTCATTCCGTCGTTCGGGGGTAAGTCCTACCTGGCCTTTGACACCATGAAGGCCTACCACACGGTCCGCATCGCCATGGACTTCAGGGCCGCCGAGATGACGGGCATCCTGCTCTACAATGGCCAGGACGGCAAGAAGGACTTCCTATCTCTCACCCTGGTCAACGGCAAGGTGGAGCTCAAGTGAGTGGACGGGAGGAGGGGATAAAACAGAAAGAAAGAAACCAGGAAGAGGTTCAGTTAACAGGGAAGTGAAAACAGTGAGCTGTAGATGGACCCAGAATGATGTAAGCTTAGTTTTGTTTGGGATGAATGAGACATTGTTTAACTCTCTCTCTATTCACACATGCGTATTAATACTCTCTCTCTCTCTCTCTCTCTCTCTCTCTCTCTCTCTCTGGACATATGTCTCTTGGCAACTGTAATGAATCAAATACTACTTGAAATAAAAGAGAACAGAACATTATGTTAATGTCAATGTGTATCGAGCGCTAAGGATCACAGTGTAAAAAATATAATACCATACATTCTCAACCAAGTTAGCTTTAGGTACATGTATGACAGTTAATCAGGTGTGCCTGTGCATCCATGAACCTCTAAACTGTTGCCTTTCTCCAGATCTACCTTTGTATGCAGGAAGGGTTTCCCATATCCAGTTTCCAATATCAAGATTAAGCCTATTCTTGGACTAAAAAGCAATTTTTTCAATGCAGATTATCCATTGAGCATGTACACTGAGTGTACAAAACATTATGAACACCTGTGCTTTCCATGACATAGACTGACCAGGTGAATCCAGGCTAAAGCTATGATCCCTTATTGGTGTCACTTGTTAAATCCACTTCAATCAATGTAGATGAAGTGGAGGAGACAAGTTAAAGGAAGATTTTTAAGCATTGAGACAATTGAGACATGGATTATTACTAAATATTAGGAAGTTGTTCTTAATGTTTTGTACACTCTGTGTATAAAGCTAATGGTTTGCTTCCCACCCCCAGGTTCAACACAGGTTCAGGCACGGGCACCCTGGTCAGCAATGTCCAAGTTAAGCAGGGTCGCTGGCACCAGCTGGTGGTGACGAGGAACCGGCGCAACGCCATGCTGAGCGTGGACAATGAGCTCCACATCAACGGCGCCAGCCCCCCCGGCACCGACGGCCTCAACCTGGACACACACCTGTTCATCGGAGGGGTGCCCGAGGACATGATGACAGAGTAAGGCCTCACTTGAAGGGCATTCTAGAGCTTGCATTATTTCCCTATAAAGCACAGTATATCGACACGGTAGAATTCAATGGCTATAATTAATTCTTACATGTTTTGTTTGAGCTGCTTTTTAAAGCAAAAGTCGAATTGAAAACATTATTGGTATTGTTGAATTCAATTTTCATAATATCATGCTAGAACTGTTTGGTTAGCTAAGCTAGCAAGTCTGTTTGTTTTGATTACCATGGCAACTACTGTAGCTATCTAGTAAACTTGCTAGCTAATTCAGTGGATGTTGAACACATTTCTACTGGCAAATGTAACACATTTCTACTGGCAAATGTGTTAAATTATAGCCATGGTATAAAAGGGATAATCAACTCTGGGCTCTATGCGTTTTCTGGAAAATAATGCAACTCTGTGGAAGGTTAGTTCCACTCCGCTATCGCGACGTGGAATACATCTTCCATGTCGTTAATTATTTTCCATAGAACGCATAGCTCCTCACTGATTATCCCTTACGTAGATATGGAGAAAATATGATTAATTTAGAAATAAGATTTTAGTTGTTGAGTTACATGAAAACCGTTATGTCAGGAACTCTCCTATACTCCCATAGTGGTTTATTGAGAAGCACACACAGTGAGCAGTATATGAAAGGATATTACTTTTTTCATATTATTTGTTTGTTTTTTCTGTCCAGCACCTGTGTGTATTTTGCCTGTTTTTCACTGAGTTAAATAACTGTTGGATGGTTGATGGTATAATGCCATTCACGCACTCTCTCTCCCTCTCCCTGTCCCTCTCCCTCCCTCCATCCACAGTGTGAAGGAGAGAACCTCCATCGGTACGGGTCTGGTGGGTTGTGTGCGCATGCTGGACGTCAACAACCTGGTGTACAACCTGCAGGAAAAGAGTGACAACGTGCTGTACGGCACCGGTGTGGGCGAGTGCGGCAACAATCCGTGCCAGCCCAACCCTTGCAAGAATGGCGCTCCATGCCAGGTCAAGGAGGCCGAGATGTTCCACTGCAAGTGCATCAACGGCTACTCCGGTGAGCCAAAATTGTTTTGTTTCTAATAACGGACCTCCACTAGATCTGGGATCAAATATGATTTGTTTTCTTTTAAATACTTTAGCTGCGCTTGATTGAGCTTGCCGGCTGGTGAAATGGAACCAATAACAATGGAATAGCCCCCAAAGTGCAATCCTCGCCCATCTTGCATGCACACCGGTCAGGCTCAATCAAACGCTCAAAAGTATATGAAAGCAAGCCAATACTATTTCAACCCATGTCTAGGGAATTCCCCGCAGTCAGGTTTTAGCCATTACGTCTTGTTTAAGACTTTTAGGTGTGATGCAGTACAGAAATATTAAAGACTATAACCTAATCCCATCGCCTGGTCTTTGCCCCCTCTCTCCTCTTTTAGAGTGGTCACAGTCCACTAGGTCTAAGCTAATGAGGGAGTGTTGTTAAATGGTACTAGCGACCATCCAGGCCTAGTGAAGCATGGCCCCTAAAGCTTTTAAATGATGCTGCTGCTCTCTTGCTCCAGCAGCACACTCCACACACACAGACTAGGAACCAGTTTGAGAGGAGAAATATGGGAGCTTTGTGGCTTAATGATTAGCCTATTATGAACTTGGTAATGCTAAGACTGGGTATGTATGCAAAGAGGGAGAGACGAGAGAGGTAGAAAGAGAAAAAGGCAGAGAGAGAGTGTGAGAGGGAGAGAGATGGTAGAGATAGAAATGAAAGAGTGAGAGTGTAATAGATGGCTATGGGAGAGAGCCTTCCTTCAGAACTCAGTGGGAGACGTTCATTACAGCATTCTCCTCGCCTCAGGTGGCTCTGGCTACTAAAATAATGATGGCTGAATTGGGATGCGGCCTGGCTAGTGTAGGGCAAAGCCATTTCAGCTATCCGGGAGCCATTCAAGCTACCTCTCCCACAGCCAGGAACTAAGGCTCCATAAGCATAGCAGAAAGGCAGCAAAGGGTGCTTGGGTCTTTTCTTAATCTGCACATGTAATATTTCTAAATCCTATTAGAAAATGACCTCTTTTACTGAGGAAATCCATCCTCATCCTCTTCTCACACGGAATGGAGGCAAAATGGTCTGAAAATATTGGGTTGTATTTATTAGGGCATACGATAGTAACGCGTTTTGCAATGGGAAATGAAAAAGCATTTCTTATTGGATAAGTTCAGGTAGTCCCTTCCTGTTTCAGTCCATTTTGTACCCTTTGTTGCCTAATGAATTCAACCCTGGTTTTTATAAGAGAAGGTGGTTTGAAGATTCTCTGGTTTGAGTTCTAACTTGAGTTTTTTTTTTTTTTCTGGTGGTGGTGAACTCCAGGTCCAACGTGCGCCGACACCCACAACCCGTGCGAGCCCAACAGGTGCCACCCCTCGTCCCAGTGCCAGGTGCAGCCAGAGGGAGGGTACAAGTGCGAGTGTCCCATGGGTCGCGAGGGACGCCACTGCGAGAAAGGTACTGCCACCATCTTTAAAATAAGTTTAACCTAGCGTGCGTGTGCGCGCAAGTATGAGTGTATTGGACATATATACAGAATGTCAGCATAGTATGTACTTTTTAATGTCATATCAGACCTACTTGAACTACAAACATTTTATTTAAAAAAGGAAACACCAGAAGTGGAAAACAACAACAGTTGCTTACGATAACACAACGTGTGGTACAGCACATCAATTCCATTATCTGTTCTCAATTCATCAGTTCTCCACCGCTGCATGCTACCATGGCCCCCCTCGCATATCATCCTGCCTCAGTGTTCCGGTCAGGATTCTGGGTGGAAGATCTACCCAAATCTCCCTCTTTCCCCACTTCTCTTTTTCCCTCCGTGTTGTGACGCTCCGTCTCTCCATCCTGAGGGAGTTGAAATGCAGAGAGACGGGCCGCCGCCTCCAGGGTCTCCGGCGCACAGCGGAGCGCCGCGATTGGCCCGTCGGGCTGTTAGCGCATTCGTCTCGGCTGTGGTTGTTAGCGAGCCTTCCTGTAGCCGTTCTCCGTCTCGCTCCCTCTTCCGCCCACAGGTGTTGTGTTCAAATGCGTTCGCCGCTACTTAGCTCCACGGGGAAGCGGGTTGAAGCGCTGGGCCGCATCTGGGGAGGAGATCCTAATGCACCGGAGCTGCGTTTGAAGTTCAGCATTAGCACTTTCGGCGATTATGTTTGCAACTGTTTTTTTTGCTCTCTTTTCCCCCCCATCACATCCACCAAATTCTCATGGATGTTTTCAGAATATAAAAGCTTGAAAAGTGAATGAAGAATGAAGGTTGGTGTTCAAAAGTTAAGTCTATTTATTCGTACTTAGACACACAGGCATAGATAAATATGCACAGTCTCTCTCCTACACACGCGCACAAAGACACACACTCCTAGCCCCACTGGGTCACAAGTCCCAGTTAGCGGTGATTAAAATAAATTGGGGTGAACTGAAAATCATTGTGAGGGAAAGAGCGTCTCACGCGCTGAGGGCTTCGATTAAATCAATGAGATGACTAATGGCATCAAATCCTCTGCCTGTGGTGATTAATGAAGAAGTCACTCAGCCTGAGTGTCTGGCCGACACAGGTTTTGGATCAGATAAGTAGCCATCTTTCAGCGGCCTACGTTAACGGCTGTACTGGGAACAGTTAAAGGGATACTTCGGGATTTTGGCAATGAGGCCCTTTATCTACTTCCCCAGAGTCAGATGAACTCGTGGATTCCATTTTTATGTCTCTGTGTCCAGTATGAAGGAAGTTAGAGGTAGCATGCTAGTAGATACCCATAGACTTCCAGTCATTGCGCTAATGCTAGTTAGCATTGGCTTGCGAAACTACCTCTAACTTCCTTCGTACTGGACACAGACATAAAAAATGGATCCTTTGAAGACAGGATCCTTCAGATCAGATATTTAAAAAATAATTCAGCTTTAAAGGCTGTACTGGGAACAGTTAAAAATAGGAGGTGTGGCCGACTGCCTATTGGAGGGAAGCCCTAGGTAGACATAGTTGTATTGATAAGTATAAGAGTGCCGCTCCCTAGTATTTGGCTGCGGACCACCATTCAACCACACAGAACTCCTTTACTGGAACTCCATTTGAGATTTTCCTAGTGGCCTACTTTCCTTACCTCCCTTTACCTCCCTAATATTCCTTTTGTTTTTTACTAAAGAATGTTTTTGTTTCATATGATTGTGTCTTGCTTTTCGTGTATTGTGTAGTTGATGTGTATATAGATACTGTATAGTGGTTGTTGTTTGTTGATGTGTTAATGCAGGGCTCATCTGCGAAAGAGACTGTGGTCTCAGCATGACTCCCTGCTTAAATGAAGGTGAAATAAAATACAACAATGATCTGATGTCACACATCAGAGTACCTGGACATTTTCTTGTGACGAAGCCTAAGTAGTGTGTGTGTGCATGCCTTTCGTACCTGTGTGTGTCTGTGTGTGTGTGTGTGTGTGTGTGTGTGTGTGTGTGGCTCGAGGAACTGAAATCCTCTCCCACTCCACTCTGTAAACTGGCTGAGTTCCGAGGTAGCTCTTTCCTTTTCTTATTATGACAGCCGGTTTGACAGTTTGACTTCCTTGTCGTGTCTGCAGCGGTGCTCCTGTTCTTCTCTCCTCCGTGAGCGTTGTTAGTCGTCTCCTGCGCAATGGCTAATTAGCTTTCTCATCTCCGTCTGCCTCCCTTCCCCACCCTGACTCAGCAAGCTAATCCTACCTAATTACCAATGAAAAGAGCCTTGCAGGCCCCAACTGTGTGCGTGTGTCGCAAACAGTCTGGGTGGGTGAAGACTAGGCAATCATTGTTATCCAAAACGGACCCCCTGGGTGGGTAACACTGAATTCACCCAATGTCCCCCTGACTTGCTGCATAAGCCATAATTATTGCCGTACACATGCATAGTGCTGCCGTAAGGATGACATAATGCCTGTCGTAATGCATTCCGTTTTATAACCATTTTTTCAGTGTCGGAGAAGAAAGGGGCCTACATGCCGTTCTTTAGTGGTGACTCTTACCTGGAGCTGAAGGGATTGCACACCTACGGTCACGATCTCCAGTAAGTAAAACGCTCTTTTCACTACACAGACACTCTACGAATTACATACACAACAGCATGTTTCCACATGATATACAGGAGTTGGTACTGAGGAGCTGTGAATTGATGTAATGGCAGATAGATACTTAAAAGCTGTGCCTCGGGCAGAACAGTCCTATGGTGGATAGGATAGAATATAATTAAATGGAACAGAACAGATAATCGTCCTCCATAGAAACAGAATTCCATAGAAATATAAAGTACTTAATTACATTTCTATGTTGTCCTCTATGGTGGGAATCCTTTTCAGTCTTATGTAGGTTACACAAAATAACACACAAGCACAGTTACAGTCACATAGAGAATATACAGTGCCTTGAGAAGGTATTCACACCCCTTGACTTTTTACATTTTAATTTTGTTGTTACAGCCTGAACTTAAAATTGATACAATTTATATGTTTTTGTCACTGGCCTACACACAATACCCTAAAATGTGTGTTAAGTTTTTCGAAATTTCTTGAGTCAATAAGTATTCAAACCCTTTGTTATGGCAAACCTAAATAAGTTCAGGAGTAAAAATTTGCTTAACAAGTCACACAATAAGTTGCATGGACTCACTCTGTGTGCAATAATAGTGTTTAACATGATTTTTGAAGGATTACCTCATCTCTGTACCACACACATACAATTATCTGTGAGGTCCCTCAGTCGAGCAGTGAATTTCAAACACAGATTCAACCACAAAGACCAGGGTGGTTTACCAATGCCTCGTAAAGAATGGCACCTGGTAGATGGGTAAAAAAAAAGTCGTGCTACTAGACCTTAGTGCTGCCTTTGACACCATCGATCACCACATTCTTTTGGAGAGACTGGAAACCCAAATTGGTCTACACGGACAAGTTCTGGCCTGGTTTAGATCCTACCTGTCGGAAAGATACCAGTTTGTCTCTGTGAATGGTCTGTCCTCCGACAAATCAACTGTACATTTCGGTGTTCCTCAAGGTTCCGTTTTAGGACCACTATTGTTTTCACTATATATTTTACCTCTTGGGGATGTTATTCGAAAACATAATGTTAACTTTCACTGCTATGCGGATGACACACAGCTGTACATTTCAATGAAGCATGGTGAAGCCCATAAAATTGCCCTCGCTAGAAGCCTGTGTTTCAGACATAAGGAAGTGGATGGCTGAAAACTTTTTACTTTTAAACTCGGACAAAACAGAGATGCTTGTTCTAGGTCCCAAGAAACAAAGAGATCTTCTGTTAAATCTGACAATTAATCTTGATGGTTGTAAAGTCGTCTCAAATAAAACTGTGAAGGACCTAGGCGTTACTCTTGACCCTGATCTCTCTTTTGACGAACATATCAAGACTGTTTCAAGGACAGCTTTTTTCCATCTACGTAACATTGCAAAAATCAGAAATTTTCTGTCCAAAAATGATGCAGAAAAATTAATCCATGCATTTGTTACTTCTAGGTTAGACTACTGCAATGCTCTATTTTCCGGCTACCCGGATAAAGCACTAAATAAACTTCAGTTAGTGCTAAATACGGCTGCTAGAATCCTGACTAGAACCAAGAAATTTGATCATATTACTCCAGTGCTAGCTTCCCTACACTGGCTTCCTGTTAAGGCAAGGGCTGATTTCAAGGTTTTACTGTTAACCTATAAAGCGTTACATGGGCTTGCTCCTACCTATCTTTCCGAGTTGGTCCTGCCGTACATACCAATACGTACGCTACGGTCACAAGACGCAGGCCTCCTAATTGTCCCTAGAATTTCTAAGCAAACAGCGGGAGGCAGGGCTTTCTCCTATAGATCTCCATTTTTATGGAACAGTCTGCCTACCCATGTGAGAGACGCAGACTCGGTCTCAACCTTTAAGTCTTTACTGAAGACTTATCTCTTCAGTAGGTCATATGATTGAGTGTAGTCTGGCCCAGGAGTGTGAAGGTGAACGGAAAGGCTGGAGCAACGAACAGCCCTTGCTGTCTCTGCCAGGCCGGTTCCCCTCTCCACTGGGGTTCTCTGCCTCTAACCCTGTTGCAGGGGCTGAGTCACTGGCTTGCTGGTGCTCTTTCATGCCGTCCCTGGGAGGGGTGCGTCACTTGAGTGGGTTGAGTTACTGACGTGATCTTCCTGTCTGGGTTGGCGCCCCCCCCCCCCTTGGTTTGTGCTGTGGTGGAGACCTCTGTGGGCTATACTCGGCCTTGTCTCAGGATTGTAAGTTGGTGGTTGGGGATATCCCTCTAGTGGTGCGGGGGCTGTGCTTTGGCGGAGTGGGTGGGGTTATATCCTTCCTGTTTGGCCCTGTCCGGGGGTTTCTTCGGATGGGGCCACAGTGTCTCCGGACCGCTCCTGTCTCAGCCTCCAGTATTTATGCTGCAGTAGTTTATGTGTCGGGGGGCTGGGGTTAGTTGGTTATACCTGGAGTACTTCTCCTGTCTTATCCAGTGTCCTGTGTGAATTTAAGTATGCTCTCTCTAATTCTCTCGTTCTCTCTTTCTCTCTGAGAACCTGAGCCCTAGGACCATACGTCAGGACTACCGGGCATGATGACACCTTGCTGTCCCCAGTCCGCCTGGCCTTGCTGCTATTCCAGTTTCAACTGTTCTGCCTGCGGCTACGAAACCCCTACCTGTCCCAGACCTGCTGTTTTCAACTCTTAATGATCGGCTATGAAAAGCCAACTGAGAGACCTGAGCCCTAGGACCATACGTCGGGACTACCGGCCGTGGTGACTCCTTGCTGTCCCCAGTCCGCCTGGCCTTGCTGCTATTCCAGTTTCAACTGTTCTGCCTGCGGTTATGGAACCCCTACCTGTCCCAGACCTGCTGTTTTCAACTCTTAATGATCGGCTATGAAAAGCCAACTGAGATTTATTCCTGATTATTATTTGACCATGCTTGTCACTTATGAACATTTTTGAACATCTTGGCATGGTTCTGTTATAATCTCCACCCGGCACAGCCAGAAGAGGACTGGCCACCCCTCATAGCCTGGTTCCTCTCTAGGTTTCTTCCTAGGTTTTGCCTTTCTAGGGAGTTTTTCCTAGCCACCGTGCTTCTACACCTGCATTACTAGCTGTTTGGGGTTTTAGGCTGGGTTTCTGTACAGCACTTCGAGATATTAGCTGATGTAAGAAGGGCTATATAAAATAAAATTGATTGATTGATTGAGTTACTAATACTAACCTAATTGACAGAGGGAAAAGAAGGAAGCCTGTACAGAATACAAATATTCCAAAACATGCATCCTGTTTGCAACAAGGCGCTAAAGTAATACTGCAAAAACAATGTGGCAAATCAATTAACGTTTTTGTCCTGAATACAAAGTGTTATGTTTTGGGCAAATCTAATACAACACATTACTGAGTACCACTCTCCATATTTTCAATAATAGTGGTGGCTGCATCATGTTATGGGTATGCTTGTAATCGTTAAGGACTGGGGAGTTTTTCAGGATATAAAAGAAACGGAATGGAGCTAAGCACAGGCAAAATCCTAGAGGAAAAACTGGTTCAGTCTGCTTTCCACCAGACACTGAGAGATGAATTCACGTTTCAGCAGGACAATAACCTAAAACACAAGGCCAAATCTACACTGGAGTTGCTTACTAAGAAGACAGTGAATGTTCCTGAGTGGCCGAGTTACAGTTTTGACTGAAATCTGCTTGAAAATCTGTCAAGACTTAAAAATGGTTGTCTAGCAATGATGACCAACCAATTTGACAGAGCTTGAAGAATTTTTGAAAATTATAATAGGCAAATATTGTACAATCCATGTGTGCAAAGCTCTTAGAGACTTGCCCAGAAAAATTAGCTGCAAAGGTGATACTAACATGTAGTGAGATTTTTCTGTATTTCATTTTCAATTTTCAGCCTAGCATTTGCTGAAATTTCTAAAAACATGTTTTCACTTTGTCATTATGGGGTATTGTGTGTAGATGGGTAAGATTATTATTATTTTTAAAATCCATTTTTAATTCAGGCTGTAACACAACAAAATGTGGAATAAGAAGGGGTATGAATACTTTCTGAAGGCACTGTAGTGTCACATTATGAAAAGGCCAGATAGACCGAACAATTGAAAGACACAAGCACAGTAGACAAGAGGTAAATACCAAGTCTGGTCATGTTGTTTGTGTTTTGTCTTTGCCTGGTTGTTTATCATTGTTGTTTGTGTTTTGTCTGCAGCCAAAAGGTCAGCATGACGGTGGTGCTCATGGCCAATGACTCCAACGGCATGATCTTCTACAGCGGCCAGAAGACGGACGGCAAAGGTGACTTCATCTCCCTCTCCCTCAACGACGGCATCCTGGAGTTCCGCTACGACCTGGGCAAGGGCCCCGCTGTCATCAGGTGGGCACCACACTAGAACCCCATAGTGACTCTAGTCTATTACCCCATAGTGACTCTAGTCTAGAACCCCATAGTGACTCAAGTCTAGAACCCCATAGTGATTCTAGTCTAGAACCCCATCGTGACTCAAGTCTAGAATCCCATAATACTCAAGTTTAAAATCGCATAGCGACTAATCTAGAGCCCCATAGTGACTGGTGTGTAGAACCAAATAGTGACACATGTCTATAGCCCCATGGTTACTCGAGTCTAGAACCCCATATTGACTCGAGACTAGAACCCCATGGTGACTCATGTCTAAAACCCCATGTTTACTCTAGTTTAGAACCCCATAGTGACTAGTATAGAACCCCGTAGCAACTCTAGTATAGAACCCTGTAGCAACTCTAGTCTAGAACCCTATAATGACTCTTGAACCCCATAGTGACTGTAGAACATAGTCTGGACTCCTTGTTAGCTGGGTTATTGTGGTCTCTTTTGATTTTGGATTGTACTTGTGTGTGTGTGTGTGTGTGTGTGTGTGTGTGTGTGTGTGTGTGTGTGTGTGTGTGTGTGTGTGTGTGTGTGTGTGTGTGTGTGTGTGTTGTTGTTGTTTTGAGACATCCCTAACCTCTTGGCTCGTTTGTGTGTGTTCCTCTCATGCAGGAGTAAAGATAAGATCAAGATGGGCGTGTGGAACACAGTGAATCTGGAGCGGGCCAATCGAAAGGGAGAGATTAACATCAACGGAAAGGACCCAGTCAGAGGAGAGTCGCCGGTGAGACAGACAGAGAGAGCTAGCATGCTAGGATAATCAGACGTCTTTATGATTAGCCTAGCTATTAGCATGCAAGGCAAACCGGCTATGAGTATGCTATCATACAAGGCAATATACAGCCTTGCTTATGCTTAGCCTGTGCTACTGTGTGTGTTTTCTGATGTGCGTGTCACTGTAGCACCACACACTTGGCCATGCATATGCCCCACAGGAGGTTGGTAGCACCTTAATTGGGGAGGACGGGCTCATGGTAATGGCTGGAGCGGAATTAGTGGAATGGTATCAACAACATCAAACACATGGTTTCCATGTGTTTAATGTCATTCCATTTCAGACATTATTATGAGGTGTCCTCCCCTCAGCAGCCTCCTGTGATATGCCCGTACCAAAGGATGTGTTCAACTTAATGCACTGTATACTCCCAGAGTTCACTGTTGATGACACACCAGAGCAAAATAATGTCCCTAGTTGAGGTCGTTGATAAGGGCATACACACTACCAGGGTTGTGTTTGAAAACACATTCTACTGTCTTCTCACGGCTCGTCAAGGTGAGAAATAGTATGCTCGAGACGTAGAGGGCACGTTTGACAGGTCGTCTCTTATCTGGAAATGACCCCTCCCTTTTTAAATCCTTTTTATCTGCCATCTTTGACTCTGACAAAATGCCTAAACAGTAGTACGATCTTGTTCCTATTTGTTGCAGTCACGAAACATAACCAATATGGCCCGAGTGGTATACACCCATTAGTATGACTTGACTTATACCTTTGAGCTCTGAGTGAAGCAAATACCTTCAATAGTGCTCTTCGGAGATACTGTAGATTAAGGCTGAACGATTTTGGAAAATAATCTAATTGCGATTTTTTGCCCCCAATATTGCGATTGCGATTTAATATGCGATTTAATTTATTTATCCTTTTTCCCCTACAAAACATAATGAATGATTTAAATATGACCAACACAATAGTATATACATTTAGTGTGAAATGTTCTTTCCCATAGGCTGGGTCTATTTGTTAGAATTAAATTCAAACATGTATGACTTGAAATAAATGACATTTTTATTGAACTGCTCATTACAGAAACATCTGTGGCTTTGCCACTGTGCATTTAAATAATTTAAACAAAGGCATGAACTTTGTAAACACTGTGTGCAAAAGGTACAGTCTTAAGAAAAAAATAATTTTAAATTGTATGTATCTTACTGCTCCCAAGTCAGTAACATTTCACACAACTGAAACAAGGAATTTGCTTTGAAAATATTTTGTAAAATCAAAGTAAATAAAGTTATAAATAAAAAATGAGAAATGCACTTTTAATTTAGACAAACTATTTTTTATAAACGATTTGAATATTATAATATAAAATAGATGAGCCTCACTTATCTCAAGTACACAACAATAACACACCACACAGACTAAAGTTCACTACGAGTATGGCACTGCCAGCCATACTTATCCAACAGTTCTGTTCTCATTGGCTTACAGGTTTTTTGCTAAGAAAACCAGAATATTGACTTTTTCTGGCTTCAAGGCTGAGCGAGTGCAAGTCACAATATTCCCTCCTGTGCTAAAAAGACGCTCTGAGGGAGCGCTTGTAGCAGGTACACAAAGATACTTGCGTGCCATGGTGCACAACTGTGGGTAGCTGATCTTGTGCACCCTCCACCAAGCCAATGGATCATCTTCTCCATCAATGGTAGGAGTCATCAGGTAATTGTTTATCTCTGCCTCTGCGACATCTTCAAGATTTACAGGCAAAGAAGGAGAGGCTGAACTGGTCTTGAAAAAACTGCCAAGAGACCTCTTCGTCTTTTCCCCCAAGGACTGTGCACTTTGAGGCATCTGAACAGTTTCAGTACGAGACCTCTTCTCCTATTAGATGAAAACAACAGCCATTAGTTTTCCAGTTAGATTTTACAGAAAATTTTTGTTTTTGTGAAATACATAATTATTTACCCAATGATATGTACGTTGTGCCAAGTCTACTATCTCTGTCTTCAGACGAGTCTTGATAGCAGGGATGTTGTCTGTACTGATGTACTGTATTTTGAACCTAGGGTCCAGGAAACAGGCAACATCCAAAAGCTCCTGGATGTTTGGGTCTCCATATTTGTTATTGAGGTATGCTAGGACTTTGGTTTTTATTGATTTAGTCAGGTCAGTGTCCTCAGCATCTTCAGCCAGGACTGATGTGGCAAAAAGGTGGAGAACTGGCTTGAGGTAGGAGATGCTTACATACTCCTCTCCAGAAAGAGCATCAGTAAACTCCAGTAGAGGATGCAGTGCCTTGTGAATCGACTCCAACACGTCAATATCCTGCCAGGTTGGGATAAGGGAGCGTGCATATCGATCTCCAGACAATACCTGAGAAATGGCTTTGGCCTGTTCAAGCACTCTGGCAATCATCATTTCTTTAGAACCCCATCTTGTTGGGCACTCCGTTATGAGGTTGTGCTCAGGGAGTTTGAGCTCTCTCTGTGCCTCCGTCAGGGCTGCTTTCTTCTTCCAACTGTGGGAAAAGTGCCCCACCAGCTTCCTGCACAGTGCTGTTGCCCTTGACACTCTGTCATCTTTGAGTGCATTTTCTAAAAGAAATAAAAAGTAGTGTATTACACACAATTTGAGTTTTGATACAAGGCTCTCACTATTACACACTCAAATTAGCTGTAATTCTGAAATACACACATCCACAACACATCCTCTCTCTCTCTCTCAATTCAAAGGGTCTTTATTTGCATGTCAATTCTCTCTCTCTTTCTCTCTCTCTCTCTCTCATAAACACTAAAAAAACATGTAAAAAACAAAAACAAGAAAAGAAAAAAAATGCAGGTGGGCATTCCACCACAGACAGACATATGATATAAGCAAGTAAAATGAATTTACATATTAGAAAAGGAGTGGAAGTATGAATTTATTTAATCCCATCCGATTTATATAATATCATTTATATATATTTGTATATTCAGCTTTACTAATCGACGCATCTCTCTCTCTCGCACTCGCGCACACACACACACACACACACACACACACACACACACACACGATAACTTACCAATGGCAAGATGTAATCTGTGGCCAAAACATTGGAGCCTCGTCCATTCATTAAGCCGCGCAGCAAGCACCATATTCGACGCGTTGTCCGTCGTGATGCAGACGTGATTCTCCTCGTGGAGATCCCAGCTGACAAGCCCTTCTCTCAGGCCGGCTGCAATATTTTCCCCTGTGTGATCGTCTGGGAAGTAGGTAGTTTGTAGGCAGCGAGCTCGGAGGTTGAAATCTTCATCAATAAAATGGACTGTAAGACTCTGGTACGGCTCAGCTGTGCGGCTTGACCACATATCAGTAGTGCTAGCAAAAAACTCCACCGTTTTAAGTTCCGCGGCGACTTTCTCTTTGCACTTTTTGTACAGCTCCGGTATGGCAGTCTGACTGAAGTATGTGCGGGAGGGTATACTGTAACGTTTATCAAGCGTATGTATTAATGCCATGAACCCAGGCTTGGTCACCGTGCTGAGAGGCATCATATCTTTGGCTATGAACTCGGTTATTGTCCGAGTGATTTCTCCGTGCCGTTTTGAATTACGTTCATACGGAGTGACACTTTCGAACATTTCTGTCAGTGATCCCTGTCTTGAGGTATTTGGCTTGTCTCGCGCACTGATGCTCGGCATTTTGGTCATACAACTGTCATGCATTGATTTGTGGTATTTTTTTAAGTGCTGAAACAGGTTTGTAGTGTTACCCCGTGAAGTAGCAATCGGAGCACGGCATGCTCTGCACAACACCTGACGCTGCTCAGCATCTTCTTTTTTAAAACCAAAATAGTTCCACACCACCGACGTGCTGTTCCTCTTCGATATTAAAGTATCAGCTGTGTCAGTTTCTGACTGTTCCGTCGAGCAAGAGGCCATTGCGCTGGACAGCATGAAAAGTCGCGTCACGTGACCACCTCAAATCGCGCACGTTGCGATTAGAAAATCGCGTTCAGTCAAATCGCGATATTATCGCGAATGCAATTAATCGTTCAGCCCTACTGTAGATACTGTATATAGATGGAAAGATGGAGAAAATAAATAATGATTCTCAAGCAATAAACCAGATACATGGGCCTAAGTGAGAGAAATTGAATAGCTGGATATGTCCGCAAGTCATCCAATTATATTTAACAGTGTAATTTGTTATTCTTCGTGTGGTAATTGTGTTTCACTCCAGCAACATGGGCAGAAAGTCATATTAAAAGACTAGTGATGGAGGAGCTCAACGTAAAGAGGCTCCATGCAGGATATAGCTGGCAGCTAATTCTCTCCTACTCCTGCATTTACAATGAAGAAGGGAGCCAGGGAGTCCCGCTGCACTCAGAGAGCCTAGCGTCTTTGATATAGATACCTTTATATAAAGTAATTATACCTGGGATGGTAGTTTCAGTATTGCAGGATATCTTTAAACAGAACATTTTGCCACAAATCCATGCATGCTTTCTCATACAAACAGAAAAAACACTGTCTGCAGTGGCTACAAGTTGAAGTGGGAATTTAACATACACTTTAGCCAAATACATTTCAACTCAGTTTTTCACAATTCCTGACATTTAATCCAAGTACAAATTATTCCCTGTTTTAGGTCAGTTATGATCACCACTTTATTTTAAGAATGTGAAATGTCAGAATAATAGTAGAGACAATTATTTCTTTCAGCTTTTATTTCTTTCATCACATTCCCAGTGGGTCAGAAGTTTACATACACTCAATTAGTATTTGGTAGCATTGCCTTTAAATTGTTTAACTTGGGTCAAACGTTTCGGGTAGCCTTCCACAAGCTTCCCACAATAAGTTGGGTGAATTTTGGCCCATTCCTCCTGACAGAGCTGGTGTAACTGAGTCAGGTTTGTAGGCCTCCTTGCTCGCACACGCTTTTTCAGTTCTGCCCACACATTTTCTATAGGATTGAGGTCAGGGCTTTGTGATGGCCACTCCAGTACCTTGACCTTGTTGTCCTTAAGCCATTTTGCCACAACTTTGGAAGTATGCTTGGGGTCATTGTCCATTTGAAAGACCCATTTGTGACCAAGCTTTAACTTCCTGACTGATGTCTTGAGATGTTGCTTCAATATATCCACATAATTTTCCTTCCTCATGATGCCATCTATTTTGTGAAGTGCACCAGTCCCTCCCGCAGCAAAGCACCCCCACAGCATGATGCTGCCACCCCCGTACTTCACGGTTGGGATGGTGTTCTTCGGCTTGCAAGCATCCCCCTTTTTCCTCCAAACATAACGATGGTCATTATGGCCAAACAGTTCTATTTTTGTTTCATCAGACCAGAGGACATTTCTCCAAAAAGTACGATCTTTGTCCCCATGTGCAGTTGCAAACCGTAGTCTGGCTTTTTTATGGCGGTTTTGGAGCAGTGGCTTCTTCCTTGCTGAGCAGCCTTTCAGGTTATGTCGATATAGGACTTGTTTTACTGTGGATATAGATACTTTTGTACCTGTTTCCTCCAGCATCTTCACATGGTCCTTTGCTGTTGTTCTGGGATTGATTTGCACTTTTCTCACCAAAGTACGTTCATTTCTAGGAGACAGAACGCGTCTCCTTCCTGAGCGGTATGACGGCTGCGTGGTCCCATGGTGTTTATACTTGCGTACTATTGTTTGTACAGATGAATGTGGTACCTTCAGGCGTTTGGAAATTGCTCCCAAGGATGAACCAGACTTGTGGAGGTCTACAATAGTTTTTCTGAGGTCTTGGCTGATTTATTTTGATTTTCCCATGATGTCAAGCAAAGAGGCACTGAGTTTGAAGGTTGGCCTTGAAATACACCCACAGGTACACCTCCAATTGACTCAAATGATGTCAATTAGCCTATCAGAATCTTCTAAAGGCATGACATCATTTTCTGGAATTTTCCAAGCTGTTTAAAGGCACAGTCAACTTAGTGTATGTAAACTTCTGACCTACTGGAATTGTGATACAGTGAATTATAAGTGAAATAATCTGTCTGTAAACAATTGTTGGAAAAATTACTTGTGTCATGCACAAAGTAGATGACCTAACCGACTTGCCAAAACTATAGTTTGTTAACAAGAAATTTGTGGAGTGGTTGAAAAACTAGTTTTAATGACTCCAACCTAAGTGTATGTAAACTTCCGACATGAACTGTATATGGTGGATCAGAATTCTGTCTGAGCCACAGTAGTTTTAGACCCAGCTGCAACTTCTTTAAGGTCAATTTCTCTTTTTCATTTATTTTGAGTGGCAGCCTTCTGACCTTCGGGCTTCACAGTTTGTGTTGTGCGGTTTTATGTTGGTCCGACATCCGCTGTTCGCTCTCTCTTCTGATAACCTTTTTTCCCTCCTTTTCTCTTACTGTGCTGTCTGGAAACTAAGAAATCACGCAAGGTAATAAGTCCCATCCACCTTAGACATATTTCATATCTCCACTTTCAGCTTCAATTTCATTCGCCACTTCTCATCCCCATGCTGCACCATACCAAAGTTATTAGACTATAGAACTGACTGGGGAAAAGAGTCTGTATTTAGTGCTACCATTTCATACACAGTACAGGAGTAGAGACATTTGTTAAAGAACTCGGTTTGGCTTTCACCTCAGTCCATCTGCTGTGTAGGCGGAGGGAGGGAGGGGTGTCAGTTATCTTTCTGACCTCCATTGTTCCTCGCAACAATGAAACGTCTTCATTAGTCTCTCGTGGGCGGGGATTTCTCTCCTGTGCCGTGTGGCAGTCGAGAGTGAGAAGAAAGTAAAGAGAGAGAGTGGGGTGCAAAGCCAAGCCGGGCTGTTCTTTTGTCATGTACTTTCTTTTGCGAAAGAGAAACAAAGCTCACCATATAATAGTCACTCGATCACTCACTCACTCGATCACTCACTCACTCGATCACTCACTCACTCACACACTCACCCACTCACCCACTCACTCACTCACTCACTCACTCACCCATTCACTCACTCACTCACTCACTCACTCACTCGTTCACTCATAACTGCACACAACAGCACTGACAACATCCATTCTATTAGACTGGCCTGTTAGCAGCGTCCAATTCACTCCTATTCAGAATCCAATATGACCATTCAAATTGATAGAAACCATGTTTATTATATATTATGGCCATAGTTAAACTCAATATTAATGGATTGGATTTATATATCCATTTTTTAAATGCTCAAAGCGGTTTACATTATAAGGGGGAGAATCGCATGTCAATTTTAATCCTGAATCAAAATAGAGTTGATCCCAACTGTTACTCTTCACTTGAGCATCCCCTTTAGCTAAAGTGTTAGTAGGGGTTATAGGAAACCGGGCCCATTTCGGCACTTTGTTATCCCCAGGCAGCCACAGGTGACCCACTCGACTGGGCTGGAGGTCTTGGCCCTGGTTTCCCTTTCTGTCAGAGCTCACTCCAGGCGCACTACATAGCCATGGGGTTAGCGAAGCCCCACTGGCCTATACCCTCCCTCCTCCAGCTCCCATCTCAAATAGAAGCAGGACACAATGCCAGCTCTCTTCACACATAACCCAGGTTTACTTGGCCCCTTCCATAATTTTTCCACCAATTACCTCTGATTTTCCCTCTGGCAATTACTGCCCTACATAAAAATAAAGATCCGTAATTCCTCCCTAAGAGTGGGCCTGTACATCCTGCGCAGAAGGAATGCTGTCGTAATTGGAGGCAGCTCTCCTGTACGTTTCTGGATGGAGCAAGGGCCTGATTTCATGATCGTCTGCCGCGCAAATGAACGGCCAATTAAAGGCCGTGGCTCGCACGGTGTCGGAAAGGTCGCCGGTATAATCAGCCATTCATTAGAGACTTTCATTAAAAAAACACCATCCATATCGTCTCTTCAGCCGCAACAGGCGACTCTCTTTGTAGCCCTTTTCTTGTGTTTTGTACTAGATAACGAATAATTGACTGCTCGGAGTGTGGCACAGAAATCAATTATGTTTTATAATATATCAAGTGTATTGATGTGGAGAAGGAAGTAGCCTAGTGATAGCGAATTGTCCTGCACTATATCAAGGCTGTGTAATTCCAGTCTTGGAGGGCCGAAGCACTTCTGGTTTTAGTTTCTACCTGGTAGTTAATTGCACACACCTGGTGTCTCAGGTCTGAATCAGTCCCTGATTAGGAGAGGATGAAAACAAGAAGTACACTTTATAGCCCTGCACTATGTAGATATCTTTCAAAGGATAAATCTTTTTCACTGTTATTAGTCTCATCGTGCTACAGTCTGTATGGCTCAATAAAAAATATGGAAAAAAACAGGTATCATTTGTATTGGTCAGGTGTGGTTCTAGTCACTATGGTAGGGTTCCAGACCATGTGGTAGGGTTCTTGTCCCTGTTCACAGGAGGTTGGTGGCACCTTAATTGGGGAGGAGGGGCACATGGTAATGGCTGGAGCAGAATAGGTGGAAAGGTATCCATGGTTTCCATGTGTTTGATGCCATTCCATTCGCTCTGTTCCAGCCATTATTATGAGCCGTCCTCCCCTCAGCAGCCTCCACTGTCCCTGTTATTGGGTTCTAGTCCCTATTATTAGAGTTTTAGTCTCTGGTAGGGTTCTAGTCCTTTTAGTAGGTTTCTAGTACATGTGGTAGGGTTCTAGACCCTGTGATAGGGTTATAGACTATGTTATATATGGTTCTAACCCATTGTCTCTCTCCAGAACCAACACACTGCTCTCAACCTGAAGGAGTCTCTGTTTGTGGGTGGTGCTCCTGATTTCAGCCGGCTAGCAAGGGCCGCCTCGCTCAAAGATGGCTTCAAGGGCGCCATTCAGAAGGTGAGTGTCCTGTCCCCACACACAATCCTCAGCAGATATGTTTAGCCACACACCCTGTTCAGAAGGTTATGCAAAAGTTTCTATCAATTCTGTAAATTATCAACAACTATCGATTTAAAAAATAAATAATGTTTTATTTAAAGTATTAGACATCATTTAACTGAGACACAATGTTGAATCCACCTTATACATGGATAGATATATTTTGACACGATTTATGATGGACAAGAACTATCAGCTGCCTATACTTGATGACAGACCTTTACAGTGACTTTAACAACTTTAACCAAGGTCAACGATCAGCTGGTTTTCAGTGCTGACGGTGTCTCATTTCTTTTGGCTCACTGTACTAATAATAGAATAGAACACATTTGATGTCCCTCCATGTTTCTCAGCTCAGATCTTTTCCCTGACAACTTTCCAGCTTGTTTGTTCTCCTCCGCAGCAAAATGCTCGTCTTTGAGTGCCAGAAATGGCTGTCTAAAACAAAGGCAGGATGTTACTTAATGCTAGCTAGCTTTTTCTCTTTCAAAACTTTCCCTTGAAAGCACCAAGTTAATCAAAGCTCAGTCTAAAAGTATGTTTTAGCAGTTATTTGCTGAATTAATTAATAAGTGACTTGTAAAGTAAAGTCGTTACTCATGTGTCTTGAGTTTGAGACGAGTGGAGTTGAAAAGTGTAATGTGTTGTATGCAGTATGTATGCTGCATCGACTTATATGTCATGGCCATTTAATTACAGTCCTCGAGGGCCATAGCCCTGCTGGTTTTCACTGTTTCCTTCTAATCAAGGACTGATTCAGACCTGGGACATGAGGTCAATGAAGGCTACACACTGCACTATGACAGGTCTAAGTCCTCTCTCCTCCTCTCCATCCCCCGTCAGATCACCCTGATGGGCACGCCCATCCTCCGGCAGGAGAACGCGCTGCACTCCAGTGACGTGGCCATGTTCGAGGGCCACCTCTGCAGCCGTGAGCCCTGCCACAATGGGGGTCGCTGCAACCCCCTGCTGGAGACCTACGAGTGTGTGTGCCTCCACGGCTTCACAGGCCCACACTGTCAGAACAGTAAGTGAACAATGATCCTGAACTCAATGCAATGTTTTGTCAGTAATATCAATGTCATGCTTGTCTTAGTGTCACCCTTTGAAGGATGAAACAGAGTTACCCCTCTGTTTCATCATTCTCACACGTGCGCACACACACACAGACATACATGCTACACACATACATACTGCACACACATACACTTTACCAACCCCATTAACCTTGGCCGTATGCCCTACTGTCCCTTTACATTCATTAAAACAATAAGCGCATGAACGCTCATCCCAGATCATCACCATCCATTGCCAGACTCCAATTAAAGGAGCCATGTTTCCTAATGATTCATGTGATCTCATTCAATGTTCGTCTTCCTCCTTGTCCTCTTCCTCGCAGCTATCTTCGAGAAGTCCGCCGGGGAAATGGAGTCCATTGCCTTTGATGGCCGGACATTCATTGAGTACCACAACGCCGTCACCAAGAGGTAAGGGAGATGCCATCTTGTTCGTTGATTCTAATGCTAATAGCCTCCAATACTAATTTTAATTGGGTTGAGCAAAATGGCCTCCGATGTTAACACTAACCGGAAGTTGCGAAATGGCTAATGGTTAATGGCCTCCCCATTCATATTCCACTGCAGTAAGTGGCGGTGACAGAGTTGATTATTCCAGGCCCATTAGGGGCTTCGTAGTGAACCGGGTGTTAGCTAATAGTTCAACCACTTTCCCTGCACTGTCTCTGGTTTTGACTAAATTTCGCTAATTAGCGGCACGGCTAACAATTACGGGATCGCCCCGAGCGCCCCCCCCCCTCGCTCGCTGTGCGCCGAGGCGGACTGAGCCGACACACACTTATACACGCACACACACACACACACCATACCATACCAGCATAGCACAACAACCATATCATCACTCTATAGGCTTTGTTAAAATGGGGTTTAATTTAATATTATTTTAGACTTAGAGTATGTGCGACTGTGTCCCCTCAAATTAGCAGTCCCAAAGTGTCGGTTGCCATTTTTAAACACACACTAGCTATAACAGGAATAGCCGGATGATGTAGGTGTAAATGGTTTCTATACCGGGTGTGAAAGCGAGAAAAACGTATTCTGCCTTCCAGGCAGCCGCTTAAACATTTGATCCTCTACCATCCATCTATGTCTTCCATGCTGGCTCTCACGCCCGCAGGTTGGCACGCATTAAATGTTTGTGATGATGAACCTGAAAGACATGGAACATAAGGCTCCCCATCCAGATCCATTACAAGTCTTCCCACAACACTCTAAGGCGTGAAAATGGGAGAAACAGACAGTGAATTTGTGGTCTTATGAGCACAACACAGAGCACATGTGCATGCATGCACACACACACACACACACACACACACACACACAAACAGGGCAAATATTAAGAGAGAATTGTAAGATCTGTCTGTATCCTCTGTCTGTTGTCCTTGTTAAGCCTGTCAGATGTCTGTGCTGCCGTCCATCTGTCTGTCTTCTTCTGTCTCTTGTCTGTCCGTCTCATATGAGTGTTCCTTGTCTGTCCTTCTGCTGCACTCAAGCCAACTGACCAATGAGATTCCGGAGTAAGTACACATAAAGGAGTCCCCAATCTTCCCAGGTTTAGTCAAAGCCAGACTAACCTAACTAATACAAAGCCAGACTAACCTAACTAATACAAAGCCAGACTAACCTAACTAATACAAAGCCAGACTAATACATTACGATAGTTAACACAAAGTAATAGATTCTATTTTTATTTTCCTTCTATATCATCTTCATCATCTTACCCTATGCAAGATAGCTATCATGTGTATTATATTTAAATTGGCCTACAGGATTTTACATTCAAACTCCATGCCCATAATTGGATTTGATCTTTTCTCATTACAAATTCCTCATCACACTCCAGTCTAAATGAACGCATGACTGCATGAATCCACAGAAAGCAGGTGCTATACTGTATGCATGGTTGTAACTATATTCGCCACAACCAGAAGTATATCCACGTACCTTATATTGGATGGTATTAACTGTCATGTTGAAAAGAATGAGACCCCTTCTTAACTGCAAGATTATGGGCTGAAATATTCCCCTTCCTCGGTTTTGCTGCCAGTCCCACATCGATTATTTAACTGACTCCTCTAGGGTAACAATTAGATCTTACTTTGTTATTAGTTTCCTCTTCGCTGTCATTAGCTTGGTAAGTAACCTCCTGAAAGAAAAACAGAAAGCAGGGAAGTTGGATTTAGGTTGATTTATGCCAAGCAGATTCACCAGATAATTCGATATCCACATTCAAGCCCCTGTCATTTCCGGTTAGTCCAATCTCCAACTGCAATTATGAATAATTATCGAGTCGGCGGCAGAGAAAAAGAACGACTGAAATGTTAATCAAAGAGTTATTTCCTCTTTGTAAAATTATTTAAACGAAAGACCTCAAATTGAGGCCGAGAGGGCAACGATATCCGTTAGGGCGATGATCATTCGAGCTGGACTGGCCAGATCGTTAATAGTTGTCACTTCCTGTAAGAGCGAGGGGCGCGATTAGTGGCCAATCTAGGCCAAACCAGAGCTTGCCGGCAATCTCTCTCCGAGCGAGTGGCATCGATTCAACCTTATCTGGTGTTGAACAGGGATTAATGAATGAATTAACAAATAAATTAATGAATTCCTCAGAGGAACGTTATTACAACGTTATTACAACACACAGACCACCACTTTCACCCTGGGCTAATGTTGCTGTTACTATTTACAGCAGCCAAGATCAGTCTTCATTGGCTGATGCCTCCTCTTTTGAAACCTTGGGTCGATTCTCTCACGCATCATTATTGGAGAGACCAATGATATAGGGCTCCGTCTCTGATAATACGATATTTGACCCCATTTTTGTTGATTACCCAATTTTTCTCATTTGGCGCTTCCTTCACTCAAGAAGGCCACACACACACACCACACTGTCATCAGACTCAGTAATAGTAGTAGTAGTAGTGGAAAACTTATCCCTAAGGGAAAATTGGGTTTGCAGCCAAATTATGAAAAACATTATTACATTGTTGCCCAACTCTCCCCTTAAGACACGTCTTGGGCACTGACTTGGAGTCCTAGTGGTGGTGTGGTTGTCGTCATCCTCTGAGGACCTCATTATGTTGCTGTGCTGCTTCTGGACCGTGATCGCAATGGATCTGCAGTACTGTATCTCTGATCACAGTAAAGCTCCTAGTACTTCGTAGTATATCCATACTACCGTATTACTTAGAATGTAGTAATGCATTGGGCATGCATTTTAAGCAGTACGCTAGTATGGACATGAGAACGTAGCCACCCTGCTTTCCCAGCTCTCGAACAAATAACTTGCTCTGTTTGCCACGTCTCCTTGTCTACGAAGCTCCTCTCTATGCCGGGGTGACGATACGTCACCCTGTAAGGGTCCTCGCGGGTCCTCCTTCCGCCCCCCTTCTTGCGCTTATCGCATGCCCTTCCATTCTCTCCCCTGCTCCCTTAAAGTCCCGAGTCACTGGAGAACCCGTCAGAGCAGAGGTGAGTGTCCCCTGCAGCCTGGGGCCTGTAGCCAGCGCTGTCTAACCAACCGCTAGCATGCTGCCTCCCCATCCATCCCCACCCCCCTGACACAACCACCCGCAGGTTGCAGCCTAACCTTTCACAGCCCAAGGAAACAGTATTGGAGAGCCACACTATTCAATACTCTGGGCCCCATAGAGAAAGTATTGGAGGGCCACACTACTCTATACACTGGGCCACTTATAGAGACAGTATTATAGGGCCCCACTTATTTGTTTATCTGGATCCCCATTAGCTGTTGCAATGGCATCCAGGGTCTATTAAGACAGAGTAGCTCAGTCGTCCCAATCATCTTCAGCACTAGCAGCCAAAACACCATCCAGCCTTGCAATCTCTATGCAATGTTCTCCACCTTCAATCTCTATGCAATGTTCTCCATACAAGCCTAGCAATGCTCTATTTACTACTGCCATCTAGAGGCAATTGGGTGCACAGCACTTTATAAGCCTTTTTTTTTTTTACTTAAATCGATGAGGAATAAAAGACGAGAACAAAACTCCATAACGTTAGTCTATTATTCATCCAGAAAGTAAGCCACCTTGATAGCATTTAAAATACTGCATACCTGCCTTGTTTCACATGCTGTCCTTAATTCAATTCAAACTTTGTCCCTGCAGGGAAATGTATTATGCAGCCAGGAGTCCAACGCATAATAAGTCTAGTCAATATAGTATAAATACAGTAGTATAGTATATCCTTATTCTGATGACTGGGGCCTTATTATTCCTGACAATCCATCCTGGTGAGGATTTATTTAACCTTGTCCCCAGGCTATTGCGCACAGAAGTCTGGTGCGTAACACTATGGCTTTGTCTGAAATGGCACCCTATTTCCTATATAGTGCACTACTTTTGACCACGGTCCGTATAGGGCTCTGTTCAAAAGTAGTGCACTATATAGGGAATAGGGTGCCATTTCAGACACAGCTTATGATTTATTTGGGGCCCTGGGTACTGTGAGGGTTAGGCCAGGGGAAAGGAGTCCAAATATTATATGAGTTTATTTACCGACCGTTTGTGTCTAGTGGGTTTCTTTGACACTTCATTCATTAGTCACTCTGTTTTGTTTGTTGTTCTTCAGTGAATTGAATGTGTCTTTTTAGAAAGGAAACTTTTCCCTTGGAAATCTTAAACTCAAATGTGGTTGCGGTGTATTAAGAGACGCATCCAATTCCACTTTGCACTCCTTCCTCTCTGCTGGGTCAAATACTGTACATGTGTCAACCCCCTGTTGGCCATACCTGAGCAGAAACCAAATTAGAAGCCTTAATTAAACAATCAGTTCAATCTCTTTACCCCTGTTAGCTCATTAGCAGTAGCCCCGTTTTTGGCCAGCCTGATGACAGAATCAAGTCAAATCAAACTTTATTTAAAGTGGATCGATTTAGGCGTAGTCTGCTGTAATTTTCTTCTCCTCTCCCCATGTCCTGTGAATAACCCCCTGTGCTCCCATGAGCCTCTGTCTGTGCTGACTTGTTTCGTATACGTGTCATGTCTGTCTCTTGTAATCTGTGTCTTGTGTTCCGTGTCGTTCTGTTCTGTTCTGTGTGCTTTCTGTCCTCTGTGTGCTTTGCCTGTGTTTGTCTCCGTTTTTTGTTTACGATCCTTTTGAAAACTGTGTAAGTAGTTGAGCCTTGTCGGCATCACAATACATTACAGCGATACCGATTGGTGACAAACACACACACACACACACACACACAGGGGGAACCGTGGAGAACAAAGGAGCTATTTTTATAAATAGCATCCCTTCAGGAGTGTTTGTGTTTGAGGTCTGTACCAAATGGAGCTGTGTCTGTATGTGCATGAACATGTTCCTGTGTGTGTGCGAGTGCATGAATGTGTGTGTGTGTGTGTGTGTGTGTGCAAACCACCACCCCAGCTCCAGTCAGGCTTTGAGCAGCGGCCCCACTCTCCTAGAGCCGACACAGCTGTGACAGTGACACAGAGCACTCCTCCATAGGAAAAGCCAGGATGTCCCCGGGTCTCCACCCTTCTCCCCTCCACCCCTGTCCCCAGCTCCCTGACTCCCCCGTAGCACTGGCAGTTCAGAGACTATGATCAAACAGCACTTCAGACAGCTAGCTCCAAACCCCCCTGCATCCTGCCCCGGTCCCTCCCCACAACAACCACCACCACCTCACAGGAAGAACAGAGGAGAGCTACTGCACAGTTAACCCAGGAGAGAGAGATAGAGGAAAAGAGAGCTGGACATACCCAGGATGAAGTGGAAACATCATAGCTGATCCAATAGTCTTTACCTAATCTTCCTTTCACTGTCATCTTCTCCTTTGCCTCATAGGCAGCAGCAGGTTAAAGGACCTGAGAGGATTCCCACCATGACCCTGTCAAGTGCTTTCAGATCAGTTGTTATGAAGGAATCTAGGCAAGGAATTAGGATGCCAGTAGTGTATTGGGACAGAGCCATCACCGGCCACTACCATTTCGGATACACCCCATCACTATCAACCTTGAATCACCTCTTGGGGTTCATACAGCCAACACAGCCAGTATGCAAACGTGCAAATTTCACGATCACCTAACTTCCTCTTCACTTCACTAACCATTGTAACTCTCCTCCCCCTCCCCCGCAGTGAGAAGGCCCTGCTGGTGAACAAGTTTGAACTGAGCATTAAGACAGAGGCCACCCAGGGCCTGGTGCTGTGGAGTGGTAAGGGCGTGGAGCGATCTGACTACATCGCCCTGGCTGTGGTGGATGGCCGTGTGCAGATGACCTATGACCTGGGCTCCAAGCCTGTGGTGCTGCGCTCGACGGTCCGCGTCAACACCAACCGCTGGATCCGCATCAAGGCCAGCAGGTAAGACGTGCGAACGTGACCGTGAACAGAAGTGGTTCACTACTCATGGTACACCCGTGGTTCCATGAACATTGTTGTTGTTGAAGTATAGGATAGCCTGTATTGGTGATATTTTGTTTTAGGCCAAATCCGCACTTCAACTTCACTTGAAAAGTTAACATTTGACTTAAGTGGAAGTTATGGAATTCACCCCTAAATTAATATTTATTTTAGTAATCATTTAGTGAAAGAAAATGACCAAACAGTGGAACAAAGTCATGAAATGTTCAACGTAAAGTTCAGCATACAGAGTGTATGGTTTTCATATTCGCTAGCTTTGGGTTAGCTTTTATGCCACAGCATTTAAAAGAAAGATCCTCTCAAAATATATTTTTGTATTTTTTTCATTAGTCCACTGTTAGTACTGTCCAAAAAATTCATGTTTCCTTTAAGTGTGAGGTCATGTGTTATGAATGTTATTACTTTGTCTGACATCTCTTCTACTCGAAGCACACTATGACATAAGTGCTTACTTACCACATAGTGAAGATTTGATTCCTTTGAATCCATGAAAGTTGGTCTCTGTAATTTAGGCTCAGTGCGATTGACAGACTGCTAAGTGACTGGCTGTGTCTGAAATGGCACCCTATTCACTATAAGGTACACTACTTTTCTGGTCGAAACTTATATAGGGAATAGGGTGCCATTTCGGATGCAATTTCTCTCTCCCATTCCCTCAATCAACTGCTAAGCACACAATCATCAGAGCAGTGAAGACTTGATTACTCTGTGAAGTCTTGATTTCTGCTACATGTCAGTTGAAGTGGAATTTACGATGATGTAGCAGACAGGCTGTAAACAAATGTTATCTTCCCCCCATCTCTCTCTCTCTCTCTCTCTCTCTCTCTCTCTCTCTCTCTCTCTCTCTCTCTCTCTCTCTCTCTCTCTCTCTCTCTCTCTCTCTCTCTCTCTCTCTCTCTCTCTCTCTCTCTCTCTCTCTCTCTCCTGCCTCTATCTATCCCCTCTCCCTCTACCTCCCCCCTTCTCTCTCTCTCTCTCTCTCTCTCTCTCTCTCTCTCCCTGCCTCTATCTATCCCCTCTCCCTCTACCTCCCCCCTTCTCTCTCACTCCCCTCCCTCTACCTCTCCCACCCGCTCTTTCTCCATCTCCCAATCTATTCTTCCTCCTCCCCCTCTCTTAGAGCACTTAGGGACGGCTCTCTCCAGGTGGGCAACGAGGCGGCGGTCACGGGGTCGTCGCCCCTGGCAGCCACTCAGCTGGATACAGACGGAGCCCTCTGGTTGGGTAGGTGGACTAATGAGCTTGCGTCTTGGGGTTTACACAGACAGGCAGACAGGCAGAAACACAGACAGAAACACAGACACTCACACAACCTCTGGTTTGGTTGGTTCTGCATATATCAATCTGTCAGACACTAAAATGCTGTTTTTAGAAAGAGCAAATGGCAAGTGAGGAAATGCTTATCAGAGCAGGTCTAACATTCTTCTAACAGTGCATAGAACATGGACTAGTGACCGAGGTACCGTTGAGCAACACATAGGGTTAACCTGAAATCCATCTCACATAGTACATTTCCAGCTGTAACGATGGTAGAAGTGTGCCAGAAATGAGGAATGCACTCACTCTGCATTGCAATGGATGACAAAGAACTCGCTGGCATGAAAATAATTGGTCTGAAATGTGAGATGATTGTCCAACTCTATTCATGTATTGGTTTGAGAAATAAAGCTCTCTGACTAACCTCAAAAGTTCTCTGCTCAAGGTTGGCCCGTTATCTTCTTAAGTTCCATTTGGCCTGAACTTCGCTCAGAGAAATGGCTTTTGAAAGAGCACACGCTGTGTCTAGATGGAACATTCGGAGGAAATAGAAAAATAATCACTTTCAAATGCATGTGGTCGTGCAATGTGGTGGGAAGGTGTATGTTTGAGCGAGGAGAGCCAGCTACAGGGACACATGTCACACATACACACACTATTTCTCTCTCACACACAAACACACACTAATGACACACCACACAAGCACACTGCTGTGGTTCCAAACAGGTGCTGAGCACACCCCGCGGCTAGAATACATTATCCTTTCAGCAGGCCGCTCCTCTCTTTTAAATCCCCCTCTTTCACCGCTCATCATTAATTCATCTGTAACTCGCATGAAATTAGCCCTGTCGATCCCCGATTCAGAGGCACGCAATCCGATTAGAGGGGACAGAGAGAAGAGACGGAAGGGGGGAAAGGGCTCGACGGAGAGAGGCAAACTCGCGGCGGAATAAAACGAGAGAAAGAGAGAGAGAGAGAGAGAGAGCGAGAGAGAGAGCGAGAGAGAGAGAGAGCGAGAGAGAGAGAGAGCGAGAGAGAGAGAGAGAGAGAAACGGCGAGTAATACAGGTGACATATCAGAAGGCCGACTCCCATTGAAAATGAAAGCAAGGTAAATTCCAGTGATTGTGGTAGCGCAGTCCTCCAGAGGACCACCGGTTTGATGTCCTGTTCACCAGAGCTTCATGTGTCTCTCTCTTCATCTACAGCCAGTGTCAACATCACACAGTAGTTAGTTACCCTTTGTGGCATGAAACATGTTCGCTTGTAGGGAGATGCAAGGGATGTGACCTCTATCTATCTGTGTGTGTGTGCATGTGTTTGTTGTGTGTCTGTCTGTCCATGCACCTCGGACACTGTAGGTCTCCTCTTTTCATGAGTTCTAAATCCCTCTCTCTCTCTCTCTCTCTCTCTCTCTCTTCCCCCCCTCATTCTCACAGGTGGCTTGGAGGAGTTGGCGGTGGCCCGCAGACTGCCTAAGGCCTACAGCACTGGCTTCGTGGGCTGTGTAAAGGATGTCGTGGTAGATGGCGTGGAGCTCCACCTGGTGGAGGACGCCCTGAACAGCCCCAAAATATTACACTGTTCCGCCTCTGGCACAGCCACCAAGGCCAAAAAATAGCCTGGCTAAAATCACTCCCTCCATAAACACCATGTCTACTGCTGTAATTATTTTATATTTTTGTATACTTTTCATTGCTTTTTATATTGAAAATAAAAAGAATATGTTGTTTTAATTTTTTTTTTTTTTTTTTATATATTGTATTTTAATTTTTTATCTGCGGCTCCCGTTCATTCATGATCCCTGCCCTAAAATGCAGGTGTACATACCATACATATACGCATACTTTTGTGTGACATCGCGAGACAAGTGAAAGCTGTATTCATTGTAGTGTTTTGTTGTTTTAAAACAAACATGAACAAAACCTCTCCCTCGCTCATTACTTGAACACTGGTGAATCACATTGGTGCTCTCTGTTATTTCCATATCATTCACTACCACCCAACACAGCCTATAGAAATACATACATACAAACATTCCCCTGTGAGATAAATACAGTAGAGACATACTGCTGTTAACTGGGTCATGGTCATTAGAGCACACTGTTACAAAACGTTTTACAACATTCTGCAACGGAAATGGAAAACGGGCATGTCTTATTGGGCAAGTCCAGGTTGTCCCGCCCTCTTTCAGTCTGTTTTCTTCTGAATGAACAGGACAATGGTATCCTAGAACCCTCTGCTTGCTACTGATAGGACACATATCAGTAGGGCTGAATGAGCTTCTGAAACCGCTTAATCAAACTCCTCTAACAGCGCAAATGCTCTACGTTGCCTCTGAATCAACGACTGAGTTTTGAAATACTTCGCTATTCGCAAACCCCCAGAGCCGAACAAAGACAAAGTGCCCTGCATTCCAGAACAACTTACATATCATCATCCACAACATGCATCAATCAAGAAATTTAATAATAATTGACATAAATAAATGTAATAAATATAGAGTATATAAATACCTGAGACTGTGAATATGTAAGATTGGTTCTCTTCTCAAGAATTGTGATTCTCATGTATTGTGCATTCTATTTTACAATCAGGATGACCACTAGTTGCATGCAGTTTCTGCAGTGTTGATTTTGTTTTGTTTTGGTTTCTCTGTGTTGCCGGCCAAGTGGATTACCTGTCGCAAACATGCTTTGTGTTTTACAAAATGGTTAAACTATTTTACTCTAATCTGATTTCACTGAGCTAGGAGAACTGTTTAATTTTTGGTGGGGTCCTTTTTTGAGCACTTGTTTTTCTATTGGAGCAGTTTGTTTTGCTGGACTTGGAATGGTGCAAAAGGACAAGTTGTTGTTGTTACCCCAACTGGCCTGGTGGGGGTGCTGTAAGCTCAGGCTGAAGAGAGGACAGACGAAGAGGAAGAGGCGAGAGACTGTATCATACCATAGGAGGCAATAGGACCCTCATATGTTCAGTCATGGAATGTTCAGTCATCAACGAAATTCTTCAATTTTTCAAACATCAAGAGTCAATTTTTTTCTCAAATTGGAATGAAGACTGGGTTATACTCTCTCTTGTATTAAGAGTGATCCATCTCTTGCTGTTGGAAAAGTGATCATGTGATAAGTTGGGACATTTGGCAGCAAAATTAGGAAAAAAATTGCAAACATAATCGCAATTACTAATAAACATACTTATGCATGGGTTTGTATTGTCGAGATGAATTCTGTAACATCCAAAAACTGATAATGCAATTCAAAAACTAAACTGCAATGACTGACATAAGCCCACTCTGTTTTGATATATAAGATACTTGGCAATATTATAAGACAAAACAAATGCTTGTTCAAGGTTGAGTATCAGTGGTATTGTACTAGTTTGTTTAAGTTCTTCATTATTTTCCCCTCACGAAACAAAAGCGGCCATTTTGTACAGCCCTGAAATTTGAAAGTGAAAATTGAGCAATGTGTAAAACTGGAGGTTGTTTTTAGTACTATACACTGGAAATAAGTCTGACTTGACTGTTTACTACACACAATAATGATGTTCCTATGTCAATGGGGAGGGGAAGAACATCGACGCATATGGCTTTTGAGTGTAATCAAGGACTAGTGTCCAATCCAAGACCAGGAACCCTGTGTGTGGGCGTGTGTGTACACCACTGTATTTACATGTTGTATTACTGTTGAATTTGACCTATTCCAGTAGTTGTTCATAAGCAGTGGGCTCCTGTGTTAGTGGCACTCAGAAGACAAGTGGCACAGGCTCAAGTGTAAGATGACACGATCTAATGTCGGGGTGGTCAAAACTGTCTATGAATTGCCTTAAAACAGGTCAGCGGCCTACAGGTTGACAAAGTTGTTGTCCATACTGTTCTGTGCTCTTACTTTGGCCAGCATACTAGCCTCATCATCCCCATGTAAATTAATACATAATAATTATATTAATAATTCTCATACAAATCCTCAGAGGGCCACAAAAATGGTCGCCTTTGGCTTTACAAAAAATATACTATTTACTGTTTGAATCTATTTTCTGTTCCTTATTTATGTCTCATGTGGATTCCGTCTGGCCTCTGTAAACTACTGCTTGATTGAGACGCTCCTGAAGGGCAGTGCACCGAGTAAGAGTGGCATGACCTGACCATTACTAACTTTATTACCTTTGTCTTGTGTTCCTACCACCATGAAATAAAGTGTCAAACAAACAGACCTGACTCTGTCACCTGTCTCCGTGGAATTCATCCCCTTCCAGTTGAATGAAACGACATAAGGACTACTTAACACTTTCATAACGGCATTACCTAAACACTGATCAATTCCTACTGTTCACAGTAAGTCAATAAGGACAAAATGTGTTTACTTGTGCGTATTAAAGTGTTAAGCATTCTCCACAAACTTTAGGAAGTTACTCTTGGATGGTTTCTGTGCAGAATGAACTTATACACCTTATACACAATTCAACTACAGTCAAATAAGTATTTATTTAGGGCACACATTCTAACATACTACGTGCAGACAACTTACTCATTGATTCTAGGTTCTTGCAAGTATAGCCCCACAGATAATCATGGGTTCAAGACTACTAATGTAAAGATGGAATGTTAATGTGTGCTACTTGGGGTAAGAAAATTAGATGGACAGGCAGCGATGCCATTCTCATTCAACTCAAAACGTCCAGCCAGCCAGTGCTAGGCACATTTCAAGATGTGTTATTCTTAAACATGCTGTGGAATACAGTTTTAAAGTAACTGCTCAGTGTTTCCAGATTTCAATCCCAAAATGTTTATGTTAAAAAGTGTATTTTCTGTAATGGAATGGTGTGGGCGTACCCCAACAACAGAATGGTGTGTTGGCGTATACCAGTCATAAAAAATATTAATGCAAGTAGACCGCTGATTGGCCAGCTCATCCTCCTTTAGACCGCTGATTGGCCAGCTCATCCTCCTCACGGAGATAACATCATGTTCTATGAGGAAATAGCAAGCATTTTTTAAACGGTCTGTTTGAGATACAAGTTTGAGGTGGGGTTTTTGAATTGTTTTTTCTCCAATTTATGCTTTGACCACATGAGTCGTTCCATGTAATTTCAGCAAGTCATGACACCCCCCATCTCAGATTGTTCTGACCATTTTTCTGTAGTTAGAAAGAGATAGGATTTGCATTCCTGAAACATTATTTCATTGACATTTTATTTTATCTCTGAGAAATTAAGCTACCGGTAATTAGGATTTAGTAAATATAGTACCCATCATCCAATTTGGGCCAAACTTCTTTCTACCAATGAGTAAGACATGAGGAATAACTAAAACAATTCTAAAGCCACCCACAGATGCCCCACACCACATGCCAATTCCACCCCAGCAACCAGTATACACTATCAGTTCACTATGTTTGACAAGTAGTATGAAGCTGTAGTTTGGAGTATTGCTTCTCCATACTCATTGGTAGGAAGAAGTTTGGTCCAAATTGGATGTTGGGTACTGTATTTATTGAATATGATATGAATCCTATAAATTAAAATGGCCAATTTGGGTGCAATCAATTAGCTTAATTTCTCAGAGATCAAATTATATTTCAACAAAATAATGTTTCAGGAATGCTAATTGTATCTGTTACTAACTACAGAAACAATTTCAGAACAATCTGAGATGGTGGGTGTCGAAATCCTCTTTCTTGGGCCTTTTGTGATAGAATGACCCACATACAGTACGAGTATAAGACAAGTCAACATTATTTGGATACGAGTTAACATAATATGAACTTTTAACAGTGAGATTTTCACTGGGCAGTTACTTTCAATTATATTTTTTACAAAGGTCAAAGTGGATTTATGACTTATGCAACAATGCCTGACCTTTTCCAACTGAAAGGTCATCAGCAGATCTTCTGAGCAGCAGAGGAGAGGCGGCTAGCCTGGAAATGTGAGAAAAAAACGGCATCTCATCCATGAGCTTTTCTCATGACTTCTATCTGCAAAAATACAAACGCACTGGGTTTGATTTCTGCGGCCCAATGTAAAATCATGATGAAGTGATCGGAGCTCGGATGAGAGGGCTCTTTTCTCTTGGGAAGGGGGGTTTCTAGCTAGGCCCTGGTTGGCTGCAATAAAGGCTCTATTTTTCTGTCCGTAACAAGGCCCTAGCTGTCCTGCTCCATAGGATTCGATGTGAGTCCCCTTTGTTTCTCTTCCTGGGATTTTATTTTGGACCAGAGGAGTCTTAAGTCTTCGGGCGAAAATGTCAAAAGGTCAGCCTGGAACCAATCACCTCGGGACAGAGAGGGAACAGAGAGCGAGGGGACACTAAACAGGGTCTTCTTTATCGGTTTTGGCCTGGCTCTAGGGGACCGTTCAATGCTGCTGAACACTGAGCTCGAGTCGGCGTACACAGTCACCCCATCCCATTGGCTCTTTTTAGAGGTTGTGTCCCAATCCCTTTTCATGCACGAGTTTGCTCTCCTTTTTATAGGTTGTGTCCCTGTCGTTGTTCACACTCTCCTACAGTGCATTCGGAAAGTATTCAGACCCCTTGACTTTATCTACATTTTGTTACGTTACAGCCTGAATCTAAAATGAATTAAATTATATTTTTCCCTCATCAATCTACACACAATACAAAAACAGGTATTTATAAAATTTTACAAATGTATTAAAAATAAAAAACTGAAATACCTTATTTACAAAAGTATTCTGACCCTTTGCTATGACACTCGAAATTGAGCTCAGGTGCATCCTGTTTCCATTGATCTTCCTTGAGATGTTTCTACAACTTGATTGGATTCCACCTGTGGTAAATTCAATTGATTGGACAAGATTTGGAAAGGCACACACCTGTCTATATGAGTTCCCACAGTTGACAGTGCATGTCAGAGCAAAAACGAAGCCATGAGGTCGAAGGGATTGTCCGTAGAGCACTGAGACAGTATTGTGTCGAGTCACAGATCTGGGGAAGGGTACCATTTTTGTGTCCCTAAGAACACAGTGGCCTCCATCATTCTTAAATGGAAGAAGTTTGGAACCACCAAGAATCTTCAGAGAGCTGGCCACCCGGCCAAACTGAGCAATCGGGGGAGAAGGGCCTTGGTCAGGGAGGTGACCAAGAACCCAATGGTCACTCGGACAGAGCTCCAGAGTTCCTCTGTGGAGATGGAAGAACCTTCCAGAAGGACAACCATCTCTGCAGCACTCCACCAATCAAGCCTTTATGGTAGAGTGGCAAGACGGAAGCCACTCCTCAGTAAAAGGCACATGACAGCCCGCTTGGAGTTTGCCAAAAGGCACCTAAAGGACTCTCAGCCCATGAGAAACAAGATTCTCTGGTCTGATGAAACGAAGATTGAACTCTTTGGCCTGAATGCCAAGCGTCACGTCTGGAGGAAACCTGGCACCACCCCTACGGTGAAACATGGTGGTGGCAGCATCATGCTGTGGGGATGTTTTTCAGCGGCAGGGACTGGGAGACTAGTCAGGATTGAGGGAAAGATTAATGGAGCAAAGTACAGAGAGATCCTTGATGAAAACCTGCTTCAGAGCACTCAGGACCTCAGACTGGGGTGAAGGTTCACCTTCCAACAGGACAACCACCCTAAGCACACAGCCAAGACAACGCAGGAGTGGCTTCGAGACAAGTCTCTGAATGTCCTTGAGTGGCCCAGCTAGAGCCCGGACTTGAACCCGACCGATATCTCTGGAGAGACCTGAAAACAGCTGTGCAGCGACGCTCCCCATCCAACCTGACAGCGCTTGAGAGGATCTGCAGAGAAGAATGGGAGAAACTCCCCAAATACAGGTGTGCCAAGCTTGTAGCGTCATACCCAAGAAGACTCAAGGCTGTAATCGCTGCCAAAGGTGCTTCAACAAAGTCCTGAATAAAGGTGCTGCCAAAGGTGCTTCAACAAAGGCTGACGAAACGCACCACAGACTTGGTGCGGGGAGCAGGAATGGGCCGGACTGGGCTGGCGACGCGCACCACAGACTTGGTGCGGAGAGCAGGAACGGGCCGGACAGGGCTGACGAAACGCACCACAGACTTGGTGCGGAGAGCAGGAACGGGCCGGACAGGGCTGACGAAACGCACCACAGACTTGGTGCGGAGAGCAGGAACGGGCCGGACAGGGCTGACGAAACGCACCACAGACTTGGTGCGGGGAGCAGGAATGGGCCGAGCCGGGCTGACGAAGCACACCACTGACTTGGTGCGGGAAGCAGGAACGGACCGAGCCGGGCTGACGAAGCGCACCACTGACTTGGTGCGGGGAGCAGGAACGGGCCGAGCCGGGCTGACGAAGCGCACCACTGACTTGGTGCGGGGAGCAGGAACGGGCCGAGCCGGGCTGACGAAGCGCACCACTGACTTGGTGCGGGGAGCAGGAACAGACCGGACCGTACTGGGGACACACACCACTGGCCCTACATCGGGATCTGGAACGGGCCGGACCGGACTGGTAACACACCCCAGTACCTCTCGCCGTGCCTCTCCACCTTCCATCCCCTCCTCGACCAGTGGCCCCCGTAACCTGGCGGCCTCCTCTGCCAACCCGCTGGACCGCTCTATCGCGGCCTCCTGCTGCCCCGACGTCGTGAGCCCCCCCCCTAAAAAATGTCTGGGGGTCTCTCCTCCCCGTGGGCCAGGCCTCTATCGTTCTCGCCCAACTCTCGCTCTTCTGTCTCCAACTCCCGCTATTCAGCTCCTCAATGGGCTTGACCCAGTCGAAGCTCTTCCTCAACTGTTCCCAAGTCCACCCTCTCTGCTCCTCACTAGGCTTGACCCAGTCGAGGTTGCCACGGAGATCTGCTAGCGATGGCTCCTGGACACGCTGCTTGGTCTGGTTTTGGTGGTTTCTTCTGTCACGATCGTCAGGGAGAGACCCAGGCGCAGCGTTGAATGCGAACATTATATTTATTAGAATGATCACACGATCAAAACAACAGACGAAAACGTGATGTCTACGGTTTGAACACAAACCAAATAAGAACAAGAAACCACAAACACAAAGTGAAAGACAGACAGTTACATATGGCTCCCAATCAGAGACAACCAGCTGACACTCGTTGCCTCTGATTGGGAGTCACTCAGGCCAACATAGAAATACAAATATAGAATTACACACCCTGGCTCAACATAACAGTGTCCCCAGAGCCAGGGCGTGACAGTTCCCTGCCAAAAATACACTGTGATGGAGACATTTTCAGGAGTTCCCATTGATCCACTACCCTTTTCACACTATTGTCTGACCCAAACCAAACAGGGCATGATTTGCATGGTTCCAGCAACTAGGGTGGATGCGTATCCAGGCCAGCTCAATGCAGCTTGGTTTGGCTCGACTCCATTCAGCTCAGCAGTGTGAAAAGCCTAAATGTTTCCTAATTGAATTAGAGTATTTTTTCACACTCCAACGAATGGTCTGGAATCTGGAACTTCTCATTCCCCGCCACCACACCTTTCTGTCAATGACATGTCCCACAGGATTTAGTCTGCTTATTCCATTATAGTCCATTTTAGTGGATCAATCAGTTCAACTATGAGTGAGGGAGTGGAAATGGGTAAAGGAAACCATTTCAGGGTATGTGGACACAGCCTTGGTCTGCACAACAGTGTCCTCTATACATACTCAACATCCTGTAAGTAAACTCGACCTCAAACATTTCCACAGAATATTCTGTGCAGTGAAAATGCATTTTTTTAAAATTGTTCTCCATGGCAAGGTTATTACAGTAAACGAAAACCGAAATAAAACTAAAAACTAAATTGGAAAAACTATACTGAAACTATTATCTTTGACTGCAAAACATCACAAACTGTTAAGTTTGAGTTTTTATTTCTAAACTTTGGTCAAAAATCTAATGGGGTTTTCAAACTTTTTTCGAATGGAGTTTTTGAGCTTCTGAATCTTTTGGGTAAATACTCCCAGTAGATGCCGATGTTTCAAATAGGCCTACCTTGTGCATCACTATCACTAGCTATCTCTAGCATGACTGGGCCAAGCTAGAACAGCTTGTGAAGTTGCTGGAGCCGTTCGCAATCCACACCGACCAACTTCAAACTGACAGCAAGTCTCTGTCTGATGTGGTGCCGTGCCTTCTCAAACTTGACACACACTTACAGTCAACTACTGTTGCAAAACAGTTTTCACAGGTCCTCCTGAAGTCACGGCATGAGTGCTTCGCATGCATACTGAATCCTCTGGCAGCCAACTTCGATCCAACCCCTGCAGCTGCTTGCCTGATGGACCAAAGTGTGTCTCTGGCACTTCGCTCAACAGAGATCGAGCCACTGATGAGGGAAGCAGACTCTTTTGTACTTCAGCAAATCCGAAAGTACAGCCGTGGAGCAGCAGGACCCCAGGAAGATGCCAGGACGATGGATCCAGCAAGCATCTCAACCACAGTGCTTCAGAAATATAGCTTCCTCGCATCGAAGTTTGTGTCTGAGGACACTGTCCAGCCAGAAGGTCAACCTGGCAGGGCATTAAGTGCCCTGTGTGAGCTGCGACAATCACTGAGCAGCTCACACAGTCACTCAATCACTCAAGCACTGAGATGCAGTGCCTTAGACCGATGCGCCACTCGGGAGCCCTATATATATTATTACATATATGCTTAAAATGTCACAAAATGTGACGTCAGCTGATGAAGATTATCTCATAGAACAAAACGTATAAGATCTCCTAAGCCTGTATTTACCACTGACCTTATATTCAGTGTTTATCGAAAAACCCTATAAAAACTCAATTTTCCCATAGGCTTTGCTCTACGAGCCATGACAGAGTTAGTGCCTACAAAAAGATGTCATTACTAGTCTAGTTAATATATGCCATTTAACAACCAATTTTATCCAAAGCAATTTACAGTAATGTGTGAATATATCTTACATATGGGTTGCCCCAGCAGGAATCGAACCCACATCTTTGGTATTGCAAGCACCATGCTCATACCAACTGAGCCATACAGGACCACATTGCAGTTGCACTACAGCGGCCCGGCAGGTCAAACTTTATCAGTGCAAAGCAAATCCATAGAGAGAGAAAGCCCTGTGGCTTCAGATATTGCATAACCCCATCCACTAGCAGATTAACCTCTGCTGATAACAACACAGCCTGGTGACGTCAATGCTGCAGCCATGGAAGCACCTCTTTTCTGATTGATGCCTTGATCACACCGATAGTGATTTGCGCAAAATAGAATGCAGCATCATCTGGATACGTGTGCAACAACAGTTCAACATTCACCATCTGCTACCATTTCCGTCAAGCCGTCTACGCATACAGTTTGACGCACACCTTCGATAAATCCAACGTATGCACCACGAAGAACGCACTGCAACTGCCTCTGCAACGCAATGCTGCAAGGCAAATGCAGCGTTCCATTGGAAATTAATGTACTTCTGGTGTACCAAAATGCAATGACACTGTCGGTGTGATCGAGGCGTGAGGGGATCTCTCTCTCTCTCTCTCTCTCTCTCTCTCTCTCTCTCTCTCTCTCTCTCTCTCTCTCTCTCTCTCTCTCTCTCTCTCTCTCTCTCTCTCTCTCTCTCTCTCTCTCTCTCTCTCTCTCTCTCTCTCTCTCTCTCTCTCTCTCTCTCTCTCTCTCTCTCTCTCTCTCTCTCTCTCTCTCTCTCTCTCTCTGCCTCACTCTCACTCCCTCTGTTTTTCTCTTTCTCTCTTTAAAAAAAATTGTTTTATTTTTCGTTAAAAATACAAATAAACACATCAGTTACAAACATACACATATGAACTACAATATACAGTGCCTTCGGAAAGTATTCAGACCCCTTGACTTTTTCCACATTTTGTTAGGTTACAGCCTTATTCTAAAATTGATTAAATTGTTTTCACCCCTCATCAATCTACACACAATACCCCAATATGACAAAGCAAAAATAGGTTTTTAGAAATGTTTGCTGATTTATATGTGAAATATCAAATTTACATAAGTATTCAGACCCTTTACTCAGCACTTTGTTGAAGCACCTTTGGCAGCGATTACAGCCTCAAGTCTTCTTGGGTATGACGCTACAAGCTTGGCACACCTGTATTTGGAGAGTTTCTCCTATTCTTCTCTGCAGATCCATCTCTCCAGAGATGTTTGATCGGGTTCAGGTCCGGGCTCTGGCTGGGCCACTTAAGGACATTCAGAGACTTGTCCCGAAGCCACTCCTGCATTGTCTTGGCTGTGTGCTTAGGGTCGATGTCCTGTTGGAAGGTGAACCTTCGCCCCAGTCTAAGGTCCTGAGCGCGATGGGGCAGGTTTTCATCAAGGATCTCTGTACTTTGCTCCATTCGTCTTTGCCTCGATCCTGACTAGTCTCCCAGTCCCTGCCGCTGACAAACATCCCCACAGCATGATGCTGCCACCACCATGCTTCACCGTAGGGATGGTGCCAGGTTTCCTCCAGATGTGACGCTTGGCATTCAGGCCGAAGAGTTCAATCTTGGTTTCATCAGACCAGAGAATCTTGTTTCTCATGGTCTGACAGTCTTTAGGTGCCTTTTGGCAATCTCCAAGCGGGCTGTCATGTGCCTTTTACTGAGAAGTGGCTTCCATCTGGTCGCTCTACCATAAAGGCCTGATTGGTGGAGTGCTGCAGAGATGGTTGTCCTTCTGGAAGGTTCTCCTATCTCCACAGAGGAACTCTAGAGCTCTGTCAGAGTGACCATTGGGTTCTTGGTCACCTCCCTGACCAAGGCCCTTCTCCCCCGATTGCTCAGTTTGGCCGGGGCGGCCAGCTCTAGGAAGAGTCTTGAAGGTTCCAAACTTCTTCCATTTAAGAATGATGGAGGCCACTGTGTTCTTGGGGACCTTCAATGCTGCAGAAATTGTTTTGTACCCTTCCCCATATCTGTGCCTCGACACAATCCTGTCTCGGAGTTCTACAGACAATCCCTTCGACCTCATGTCTTGATTTTTCTCTGATGCACTGTCAACTGTGGGACCTTATATAGACAGGTGTGTGCCTTTCCAAATCATGTCCAATCAATTGAATTTACCACAGGTGGACTCCAATCAAGTTGTAGAAACATCTCAAGGCTGATCAATGGAAATAGGATGCAGCTGAGCTCAATTTTGAGTCTCATAGCAAAAGGTCTGAATACTTATGTAAATAAGGTATTTCTGTTTTTTATTTTTTATAGATTTGCAAAAAAATCTAAAAAACGGTTTTCGCTTTGTCATTATATATATTTTTGTCCATTTTAGAATAAGGCTGTAACTTAACAAAATGTGGTAAAAGTTAAGGGGTCTGCATAATTTACGACTACATTTCATCTGCCCAGACCCACATGCTCACACCCATCCCTGCCTGTATTATTGTTTGACACAGGGCCTAACTTGTAGCCTACCAATTAGTTTTTCTCGGTCGCCCATGCTATTTGAATAATAAATCATTAGATTTTTCCATTGTGTTAATGATGGCGGATTGATTGATTTCCAGGTTTTTACTATATGTTTTTTCAAGGTTACTCTATCTCTCCCTCTCTCTCTGCAACCTACAACTTGCATTCATGGGAATATGACGTGAACATGACACCCCCCCCACACACATTCTGAAATTGCACTGTGATAGAAAACATGGCTCCAGTGTGCTTTAGGACAATGCAGAGCGGTCAGTAGGCTGTTTGCCGGTTTCAGAGGGCTGGATTTAGGACCACACAGACACCACATAGCATGCAGACAAGCTGTGTGAAGGCAAAGCTTCTGAAAGGCTGGCGTATAAGACCAGCACAGGAGAGACGAACAGAGGCAGCTGCTGTCTGTGTTGCGCTTTTTCTCTGAGTTGTAAAAGCAAGCAGAGCAGAAACTGGCTACTCTTTAGTTGACTGATCTAGCTGGCAAGTTAACTGCTGTTTGACAGAAGGAAAAAATATACTCCCAGTGCTGAGCTAGTAGTGTAACTAGCTAATGTTACATCCCCTCTTGACTGAAGTGAATGAACTACTAGCAGCTCCAGTAGTTAGCTAGCTAGTAGCTCCCACAGCCAATTCAGCTCTAGTTAGCCTCTAGGTATCTAACAGCTGAGGCTGTGTATGTAAATGTTTTGTAGCTTTTGTTTAGTCCCGTTTCAACAGAAGTACATTTGTTGAGGTATAATTGTACCATTAACTAGCAGAGCTAGCCAAAAGTTGTCTAACGTTAGCTAGCTAGCTAGCGCACTAATTTTAGCTATTATTTTTGCCTCAATCACACTAGACCTGAATCAAACGATGAAACCAGCGGCCAAACGACTGAAGACCGATATTCGGACGTTTTTTCAGTGCAATGTGAGTTTTTATTAGTCAGTATAGCAATGTAACGTTATTGATCTGTCAGTTTCCCTAGCTAATTCCCTACTTTTTACACTGACACGGTATAAACAGCTCTACAGGCTTCACTGTCATGGTGCACAGTCAGTACACAACACTATGCTCATAATGTCTTAGCAGGATCAGATGGTGACAGGTGTCCCAGCAGGGTCAGACAGCCAGGGAAGACCAGTCTACAGAGCTCAGGTGAATTTTGCATTATATTATAACAATCAGTGAATGGATACAAAGTTCCATGTTGAATAGATGGGTAGGCTACAGTCTGGGATCTGGGAATAATGGTAATTTAAATTGTTGAACCATTGATTCTATTCATGGTCAATATAATGTATAAATGTACACCAATGTAATTCTTTGTCATGCCTCATCTAAGCAGGATCAGATGGTGACAGGGGTCTCATCGGGGTCAGGCAGCCGTCTGTGACGGAGCTGAGGTGAATTTTTGCATACAACACTTTATTTTCTCTGTGCTGCAAACACTGGACAAGCAAGAAGCTTCAAAGATTTAAACTATTTTAAAGCAGTCTGACAAACCTCTAAAGTTGATTTCCAAACTGTATCAAGGGTTGATTGAGGCTTTTCCCGATGACACAAAACATGTAAAACAAAAATGTGAGGAAGACCTGGTAGAAGCTATTGATGATGATGAATGGATACAGAGACGTTAGAATGCCCAGTCATGTTCACATAATCTCAGACATAAATTACTGCCGTTTATGACCATCCACAGAATGTAGTATATGCCAGTGAAACTGAATATCATGCACATAGAAATGTAATTATTCTGCTGGAGGTGTAAAACACAAAAGGGGGTATATTTGCATATACTATGGTCTTGTGAAGGCCCGCTGAATTCTGGAAAAGAGTATGTTCTTTTATCTCAGCATGTCTACAGATTCTCCCTTCTCCCTGCTTTTGTTTGCTTGGAAATGTTGATATACTGTATACTGGAGACTGTTATTCATTTGTTAGGCTATTGATTAAATGTGCAACACAATATAATATTGATTATTGAATTAAAATTGATCTAGTTCAGTCTTATCAATCACGTAAACATATTTAATAATGATCTCTTACATAGCTTGATGACTGGGCATTTTTGCTGACTTTATGTTGTTCTAAATAGAGAAGGCTAGAAGGGCCATGGATGCCCCCAAAATGGGAGGACCCCCAGACACCACATCAAGTTCTGCCCCTGGAATAAGCTACACATTTTCAGTCTATGTTTTAGCTGCCGGGACCGCGTGGTAGAATGAATATGACTGTGGGCTTTGGAGGCGGCGTATGCGGCAATAATATATGTCTTTGGAGTTGAACATTGTTCAACAAACGCCCTCCTGAGTGCATGCTGTCCAACAGCGACACCGCGAAGGCGTAAAGGGAAGGCTCACTTTATTTGACTTTCCCTTCTCATTCGAAGACAGCTTTCTAAGCCTTCTAAGACTGCTATGACGTCTCGCAGGTAAGACGGGCTTTATCGAAAACCATGGAACGAACCGGGAATAGTCCTTTCACCCATTATAAACAGCGTTTCATTACTTATTACAGGACATGTGTGGGACCTTCCGCTTACGAGCAAAAGTACTTTGCATTTCCTCCGACCCTTTAAAACGCACAAAGCCCACAATGGTTGCTTCAATTAGTGGTATTTTTCGCTTTGTCGGCATCTTGTAGACTATTTGTATGACAAAAGTTATTTAATGTGAGTTCAGAGTTGCAATAAAACTGTAATTGGCAATTAGGTTGAATACGCTATTACTTTCGTCTGATAATTTTACGCTTGTAAGCTATGGGACATGGCAAAACTAATGTGCCGCAGAATAATAGATTGTTAAAAAGAGACTGTTCATTGAGTGGATGGATCTTCTTTAAACGAGGGTCTTATTTGCTATAGCACCAGTGCTCTCTCTCTCTCTCTCTCTCTCTCTCTCTCTCTCTCTCTCTCTCTCTCTCTCTCTCTCTCTCTCTCTCTCTCTCTCTCTCTCTCTCTCTCTCTCTCTCTCTCTCTCTCTGCTGTGTAGGAAATGGGCAGAAGTCGGCCTTTGATATCAAGGTGCATGGTTTTTGCAGAGTGCTCTGTATTTGTAGTTGGAATGCAACAAGGATGTTCAATTATTAATTGAAATGTGGCCCCTCATATCTTATTTATTGCAGTAAATAAGACATTTTTAAATGTACACACTGGGCACACACTGGTTGAATAAAAGTTGTTTCCACGTAATTTCAATGAAATTACGTTGAACCAACGTGGAATAGATGTTGAGTTGATTTCTGTGCCCAGTGGGTAGTGTCAGTCGCCTTATAAGAAAATACAAAAATAATCTGAATGTAGCCACCACGATTCTACTTCTTCTCAGACTTGCTTTCAATGAGAATGACAGATCTATAACTCACATTTCTACGTGAATTTGGTCGGGTTGCCAGAGATCTGGATAATGATGAGATGTTCATGTCTCCGCCTTAACAATGGGAGTCGTTGTCCCAAAGGGAGGAAAGCAGGCGACAAGCTTAGGTCCAAAATAAGCCCATAGAAACACATTGGGCACATTCTTTTGACAGATTCTGGCAAGCGTGAAACCTCTTGCTTCGCCTCTTCCTCTCAGGGGTCGCCCCAAAAAGCTGCCTACTGCGCCTTTAATTGTAGCACAACCACTTAAGTGCCAGAAATGCAGGTTGTATTTGAGTTCAGCAAAGGCTGTTAGTTGCAATATCAATCAAGACATTTTTGTTACATTTTCTGTACTAGGTCAAACCATCATACCATATGTATATTATGCTTTTGTGGTAAGTGTGTACATTTACTCATATATCTCCTTCGGTGTGGTTATGTTATGCCAGAGAGAGAGAGAGAGGCAAACCGAGAGCCCTATCTCTACCCAAAATCTGTCCACTTTAAGCAGATCCTTAATTATTAAGCAGTTGAGGAGTTTTTGTATGTGGGGCAATGAGAAAGTGTCAAATTTAGTCAAGATAAACATGAATTACAATTTTGATATTTGAGGCTTATTTTGATATAATATAAGTGAAATTCGAGACTGTATATGCATATTCATGAGACTAGCATATCATCCCACTCTGCATTGAATACAGGCGATTGACATCAACACCCCTCATCAAATATTCCCCAAATAATTCCATTAACGAGGTGTATCCTCCAATCCAAAGAGAGGCATAGGTAGGAGCTTGGTAATGCCTTTGTTGACATCTAGTCTAAAGGTGGGCAGCTGTATATACCTGCAAGCCGAGTTGGCCCACAGTACACAAAATAACATTCATAAACATCAAATATTTGACAACATATGAAACAAACCATTAGGCTTGTGTGGTTTGTAACCAGTTGTACCGTAATATAATAAATGTAAAATAATAGTGGAGGGTAGGGCTATTTTGGATTGATACAGATGAAGGTGTCCGGAAGTAGACTTGGGATTTGCCCACAAATGTTGACTTGGGCAGTATTTTCCAATGTTCTGCAGAGTCTGTGGACAAAGAGGTGTTTATTATGAAGAGTATGGACTCAAAATACACCATGTCAGCAATCTAAGAGTTGACAGTGTACATAGACACCCCTATATGAGTATGCTCTGAATGAGAGAGATGCATCACATCAAAGTTTCCAAAAGCGGGATTGCCACTGTATGGTGGAAGTAAAGCTGTGCAAACAAATTAATGGATGTTAGATAACAACAATGTCAATTTGCAATGCAGAGAAGCTTCCTCACCTAAGTAATGGTAAGGGAAACACTAGTAGTATTGAATTGGAGTTAGTTGGTTATAGGTTGTCACGATACCAGTATCAAAATAATATGATACTGTATTTCCCATGACAAATAAAAGGAAAACATTAGGTAGACCAACCTTAATAGTCCTGTATAGCTTGGAAAATATGCAATGTGACTGAGTGACATTAGGATTGTTTTTCTCAAGAAAGAAGTCTGCTTCATGTTTAGTTTTCCTTTCCTTTATATTTCTGGGTATCATAATGCTGGTATCGTGAAAACCTAGTTGGTTAGTGGGTGTTTTTCCATCCTTTGTCATCGGTTCTGTTTAGTGTCAGGCTCAGTACTTCCTGCTCCTGTGAGCCACAGGAGAACAGTTTCTGACACATTAATCTGAACAATAGCCTGGGTGCCATCTTGGAAAAACCGAATTTACCATTTAGCAGTCAAAACTTTTTAGTCTCAGTTTTCACTTCAGATCAACCAATAATTAATAGTTATCACGTTCCTCCTCTATTACCTTTTATTATCAAATGCAAAGTAGTTTATAACTATTAGTGACATTGAGTTCAATGAACGGTATCATTTTCAGTAAGTCACATCCCAAACTTTCTAAAACCGGTGCTGTATATTTTATTTAACCTTTATTTTATCAGGCAGTCATACTGAGACCAAGGTGTCTTTTACAGATGAGCCCTGATCTACAGAAATGACAGAAAATACACACATCAAAATATACACTGAGTGTACAAAACATTAGGAACACCTTCCTAATATTGAGTTGCACCCCCTATTGCCCTTAGAACAGCCTCAATTCGTTGGGGCATGGACTCTATAAGGGTGTCAAGCGTTCCACAGGGATGCTGGCCCATGTTGACTCCAATGCTTCCCACAGTTGTGTTAAGTTGGCTGGATGTCCTTTGGGTGGTGGACCATTCTTGATACACACGGGAAACTGTTGAGCGTGAAAAACCCAGCAGAGTTGCAGTGCCTGGTACCTACTACCATGCCACGTTCGAATGCACTTAAATCTTTTGTCTTGCCCATTCACCCTCTGAATGGCACACATACAAAATCATTGTCTTAATTGTCTCAAGGCTTAAAAATCCTTCTTTAACATGTCTCTCCCCTTCATCTACAGCTTTCACCTGTAATCACCTGGTCAGTCTATGTCATGGAAAGAGCAGGTGTTCATAATGTTTTGTACACTCAGTATAAATACAAAATGCAAGCAGAAAGAAAGAAAAACACGGTCATAAAAATGAACACATTCATCAGTAATAAGGTCCTCAATCAGCTTTCTGAATTGCCCTAGAGGCTCCAGAACGTTACATTCAGGAACATTTTGAAGATTGTTTCACAAATAAGGTACAAGAAAACTAAAAGTTGATTTACCTAACGCAGTAGAGACCAAAGGAATTTCCAGAGTTAGCCATCCCTGAGACTGGGTGTGGTAACTCATATGTCTAAAGTTTAGTAATGTTAGGTACAGTGGGAGGTTTTGTAAAAGGGCTTTATAAATGAAAACATAGCAATGTATCAACCTACGTGACATCAAAGAGGGCCAACCAACTTTCTGGTAGAGAATGCAGGGATGAGTACTAAAACTGTCACCTGTAATAAAGCACAGTGCACTATGATAAACCGCATCTAATGGCTTTATTGAAGTGGCAGCTGTGTTCATATAGATGATGTTGCCATAGTCTAGGACCGATAGGAACGTCGACTGAATAATCTGCTTTATACTATTTAGCAAGAGGCATGACCTATTTCTATAGAAAAAACCCATTTTTATTCTCAGCTTCTTAACTAACTCATCAATATGCTTTTTAAAAGACAGCTTTTCATCTATCCAGATGCCCAGATATTTGTAAGCAGGGGGGACACGATCAATATGTACACCTCTCAAGTGCATATGCTTAAATCATCAGAGTTATTTTTATGCACTCTAGAGAACAACATATACTTAGTTTTACCTGCATTCAGTACTAATTTAAGGTCAATAAAGTTTTTCTGTAATACAATGAAGGCAGACTGTAGTTCAGATAGAGCCTGGTCAACCGTGGGGGCTATAGCATACAGAACAGTATCATTGGCATACAAGTGCAGGTAAACATTTTTTACAGACAAGTCAATATTGTTAATGTAAACAGTAAAAAGTACCGGACCCAGAATTGACCCCTGCGGGACACCTTTCGTTATGTCCAGAAAACCGGATTAAACCCCATCAGTAGATTGAGTTCTATCTGTCAAGTAATTTTTTTTAACCAGTTACATGCCGCCTGGTCTAGGCCAATTGAAGAAAGCCTCTGAATTAGCAGTATCAACAGAATCAAAGGACTTTGACAGGTCAATGAAGGGAGCAGCACAATGTTGCCTTTTATCCATACAGTTAACCACATCATTTATAACTAGGAATGCAGCCGAGATAGTGCTATGACCTGGTCTAAAACCAGACTGATGTCCATTTAGAATACATTTCAAAGATAAGATCTTAGCTGAGAATTAATTGAGGATTGTAATATTTTAGCTAGGCAAGAAAGTTTAGAAATAGGACAATAATTATTTAGGTCACAAGGGTCACCACTTTTGTGAAGGGGCAGTACATGGGCCGCCTTCCAAACCTTGAGGATAGTACCAGGTATAATTGTCAGGTAAAAAATATGGGTTAATGATTCAGCAATTAGGGGGGCAAAGAGTTGCAGCAAAAATGTATCAAGCATATCAGCCCCAGTGGATTTTTCTTACATAAATCTTAAAGTGGAACTGACACCGTTTTAGCAACATGAAATCGTATTAAAATCTGTTCATATATACCCCCAGGAAGAATAGGACACTTATTTTTTATTAATTTTTTTACAAGAGAGCACCTAGATTTGGTCATTTTATAGAGTGGGAAAGCGGCCGTGTGTTTCGACAATTAATAGACACTGCAGTAAATAAAACCTAATAAAAACATATGTCTTGTCCAGGACCGGAGTCTATGCAGACCGGTGCGCCATAGCCAATCAGAGCTACAGTAGGCCTATATGCAAATAACCCATTTGCCACACGGGCCTGCAATCATTCAATTTGAACTGGACTGGACTGTGTGTTTACAGGCAGTAGCAACAGCGCGACTTTAGATCATTAGAATGCATTCGCCAAAGGCCACAAAATACACCTGAATGGATTTCTGCAAATATGTAAATACCACGGGAGTCCTCTTACATTTGGGAACTTCAGTCCTATTGATCAAACAACCATGAAAAGTTAGGCTATCTCTCTCTCAGTTGCCTAGGCACATCAACAACAACAAGATCAACAACTAATGCTAGCCAGAGCGATAGGAGCTCAAATCTAACGAGGGAACATTAGATAAACCCTCTCAAACTTTTTCAGCTAGTTGGCAATCAAAATTGCACTGATAAACGATGGGGAATAGTAGCCTGCTCGTTCTTCTGCAGCTTGCCTGCCAATGCATGCTTGTCCCAACCCATGTTTTGACAACTGAATGGGAACTTGCCTGCCTGCCCACCCATTTGATCGATGCCAAACACATTTGATTGACAACTAAGAGATATGCTAACTGTGCATAACAGTCATTCAAGTTCAACATAGCTAGCTAGCTAGCAAAGCGATTCACATTTCTTGCTAGCCACCGAAAAACGATATGAGGGGGAAAAGTCGGTCACTCACCCACTCCTCCAATGACATGACATCTTCCCAGCAGCTAGATAGCTAATGTTAGGCGCTGTGTTTTTAGCTTGCTAAATAAATAAACCCTCTGCTGCATGCTGTAAACGGGAGACACAACAGCAGCGCAATTGAAGTTGAATTCACCGATACGAGTGCATCAGGCTGTCATTTCATAAAGTAGATGACTCAACTATTGACTCATTTATACTCGCTTGTGTGTCCTATTAAGCCTGCGGGCCTTGTGTTTGATATGTGTGTTAGCCTATTAGCCACGTTATGACTGACTTTTGATTTGATTTGATTTATTAGGATCCCCATTAGCCAACGCCAGTGGCAACAGCTAGTCTTACTTTGGTCTGACATATAGCGAAAAATAAATTACAGACAAAAGACAATTTACATACATTTAAAAACATTACCATGTAGTGTGTGTGTGCATCTATCAGTTACACATACATGTCAGTACACACACATGTGCATGTACTGATAGTTGATTGTATTGACATTCCCAGCCTTAGTTACGATCGTCCGTTTTTGTTCAAAATATTGAAACTCAAACAGTGCATCCCGAATGGGTGGAGGCAGCAAACAATGTACCAGGCTGTGATTTACAACCTGATAGCAATATTTTTTGGACTACCAAGAAATGTATTGGTGAATGATATTAATCATGCATTTAACTGTATCTATTCTGCCAACAATGCCTTACTGTACGTCATGAATTTTGAGTCAAATATAACCTATTTTTAAAACCTCTTATAATGTTGGTTTTGAAGCATTAACTGGGAATTTGATATTTTTTACTGATATTACGATTGTCTGTTTGTTTCATATCTGCAAAGTAGTTAAACCGCTGTCAGTTCCACTTTAAGGAAGGCATCTAGCACATCACAGGAAGTAAATTGTTTAAATGAAAACAAAGATTCACTAGAAGTTGACGGGTTAACCGTCGAGTCAGCTAGAGGCTGGCAGAGGGAAGAGCAGTCGATTGACTGACCAGGGTCAATAAAACCACGGTTTCTCTCAAATAAAAAGCACGCCGAGATAAAATGCAGATTAAAAGCATCATTTATGCCATTCTTATCAGTTATGATGCCAGAGTCAGACAGAACTTGCTTAGCCAGGGAAGAAGATGAATTTGTACGCTTCAGTGCATTTACTGTTTTTTTAAGGATCACCAGCAGAGTCAGAGAGGGAGCTTAAAAGGTAGCTTGATTTTGCTTTCTTAATAGAGATAGTATGGCTGCATGATTTGGACAAAATATCTAATTGCGATTATTTTGCCGGATATTGTAATTGCGATTATGAATTGTGATTTTCAAGCACCTGGGGGAAAACTTGGTAATTCCATCAGTCATGGTAAAAACAAGTGTCAGGTTAGAGAACATCACTTCTAAAATAAGATTATATGAATGAATACATACTGTGCTAACTGAATACAAAACCAATTTAAACAACATTGTTATACATATGATAATAGATAGTATTATTACACCTACATATTAACAAAACAAACATTCATTTTTAACATGATCATCAAAATATTGTGTGCTATAAGCGCAGCACTATTTAATTAATTAATTAATAACATTATGAGTTCCTATTTCCTATTTTACCATTATGAGTTCTTAAATAACCTAAGTTAATTATTTAGTCGGGCAGCCATAGGCTGCAAATGGAATAAGAAGCTTATGATTGTGTAATTATGTATAAGTAGGCTCAATCATTATTATAATTGAAATTAAGTCAAAGTGCCTTAAAAACATGTAACACGTAGCCTACCGATTGCAAAGGTGCAGCCTGTGTCCAAAACATTGGAGTCTGGTCCAGTCATTCAACGCGATGGCATTTAACGTTATGCACACTTGCTGCTCCTCATTCAGGCCCCAGGCAGCTAAAGCTTCATTCAAGCCCAGACCGTTGTTTTCTCCCATGTGATCTCCGGGGAAGTAGCCTATGATGTTTGCAAGCACCAACCTTTCAATTGAAACTTCTCATCAATAAAGTGTACTTTTAAACTAATGTAGGGCTCGGTTGTTCTGTTAGACCAAAGGTAATAATCAACATGTGTGAGCTCTGTTTGAACTTCTCACTTCATTTTGTTATAAAGTGTTGCGATGGCAATTTGGGAGAAATACAGTGCCTTCAGAAAGTATTCACACCCCTTGACTTTTTCCACATTCTGTTGTGTTACAGCCTGACTTTTAGATTGATTAAAATTGAGATTGTGTGTCACTGGCCTACACACAATACCCAATAATGTCAATGTGGAATTATGCTTTAAAATTAATACAAAATGAAAAGCTGAAATGTCTTGAGTCAATAAGTATTCAACTCCTCTGTTATGGCAAGCCTAAATAAGTTCAGGAATAAACATTTGCTTATCAAGTCACATAATAAGTTGCATGGACTCACTCTGTGTGCAATAATAGGGTTTAACATGATTTTGTACCCCACACATACAATTATCTGTAAGGTCCCTCAGTTGAGCAGTGAATTTCAAACACAGAGTTAACCTCAAAGACCAGGGAGGTTTTCCAATGCCTCGCAAAGAAGTGCACTTATTGGTAGATTGGTAAAAAAAAGCAGACATTGAATATCCCTTTGAGCATGGTGAAGTTATTAATTACATTTTGGATGGTGTATCAATACACCCAGTCACTACAAAGATACAGGCGTCCTTCCTAACTCAGTTGCCGGAGAGGAAGGAACCGCTCAGGGATTTCACCATGAGGCCATTGGTGACTTTAAAACAGTTACATAGTTTACTGGCTGTGATAGGAGAAAACTGAGGATGGATCAGCAACATTGTAGTTACTCCACAATACTAACCTAAATTACATAGTGAAAAGAAGGAAGCCTGTACAGAATAAAAAATATTCCATAACATGCATCCTGCAGTAAAACTACAAAAGATCTGGCAAAGAAATATACTTTATGTCCTGAATACAAAGCGTTATGTTTGGGGCAAATCCAACACAACACATCACTGAGTACCACTCTTCATGTTTTTAAGCATGGTGGTTGCTGCATCATGTTATGGGTATGCTTGTCATCGACAAGGACTATGGAGTTTTTTTGGATAAAAAGAAACAGAATAGAGCTAAGCACATGCAAAATCCTAGAGGAAAAGCACATTGTCTTCTTTCAAACAGATACTGGGAGACAAATTCACCTTTCAGCAGGACAATAACCTAAACCACAAGGCCAAATAAACACTGGAGTTGCTTACCAAGATGACGTTGAATGTTCCTGAGTGGCCTGGTTACAGTTTAAATTGGCTTGAAAATATATGGCAAGACATGAAAATGGCTGCATAGCAATGATCAACAACCAGAGCTTGAATACTTTTTTAAAGAATAATGTGAAAATATTGTACAATACAGGTGTGCAAAGCTCTTAGTGACTTACCCAGAAAGACTTACAGCTGTAATCGCTGCTAAAGGTGATTCTAACATATATTGACTCAGGGGGTTGAATACTCAACAAAACATTAAGAACACCTGCTCTTTCCATGTCCATGACCAGTGTTTCCCAAACTCGGTCCTGGGGACCCCAAGCGGTACACATTTTGGTTTTTGCCCTAGCGCTACACAGCTGAACGTGCACCCATTGGGTTTCCCAGGACCGAGTTTGGGAAACACTGACATAGACTGTCCAGGTGAATCCAGGTGAAAGCTATGATCCCTTATTGATGTCACTTGTTAAATCCTCTTCAATCAGTGTAAATGAAGGGGAGGAGACAGGTTAAAGAAGGATTTTTAAGCCTTGAGACAATTGAGACATGGATTTTGTGTGTGTGCCAAAAACTGCAACGCTGCTGGGTTTTTCACACTCAACAGTTTCCTGTGTGTATCAAGAATGTTCCAGCACCCAAAGGACATCCAGCCAAACTTGACACAACTGTGGGAAGTATTGGAGTCAGCATGGGCCAGCAAGTCAATATTAGGAAGTTATTCCTAATGTTTGCTATACTCAGTGTATTAGTGTTTAATTTGTAACACAACAAAATGTGGAAAAAGTCAAGGGGTGCGAATACTTTCTGAAAGCACTGTATGTGTGAGATGGAATCTTTAATCTCCTGTCCAGCTTGTTTATCGTCTTCTTGAAGCCATCTTTGCTGACAGTGTAAATAGGAATCATGTATTTTGGCTATGTGAAAGATAGGGGATAGCCTCTGTGATTTCCATGTGTTGGCGGGATGTTTTTTCATAGGGCATTACACTTGAAAACGCAATGTGCTGCTGTGTTTTTTCACCATACAATCGTCGTAAATTAAGGGCTGGTTCTTCTTCAAATGATTCAATAAATGTGTCGGGTTGCCTCTTGTTGTCGCCACAACTCTGAGGCACTTTCTGCACAACACTTGCATTTGGTTGACATCGGTTTGCCTGTAGCCGAAATACTGCCATATCACCGAAGATGCACACTTCTTTTGCACCAAATTGATGTTCTCGTTAGCACTAGCAGTACTCATGTTTCCAACACTCTGTGAAGCCCTTTTTCTCATCACCAGGAATTCACAATAAGAGCTGTTATGGGAAAAAGTCGAGTCGTACTAAATTACCAATGCAATCAAATCCTTTAATCTTCCCTCCTGCTGTGTTTGATTTAGATTATCATATTTTGATATCATTTCCAGCACCTGTTTGATGCATAAACACAGCACTCTCAAATGTATGCACCAGTTTGTCATTTAGTTGGTTGGTTTGTTCTGAATGGGATTTATGAAATTAGTTGATTCTGTTATTTGTAGCTGTATATGATTCAAAGTCTATGCTGTTTTTCACACAGCCTTGGATTTTCCACATGGGTGGGTGTGGCGAAAAAAGGCAACAGGTTTAGGTCAGAGAAAAAAGGAAGTCGGAAGTCACTGTTACTGGCTAATGACTACCTAATGCCATTTAAAGGGGGAGCTCACAACTGCCCAAAACAAAGTTTGAAATATGAAAAACTTTCTGAAAAACTTTGATTTGGGGTGAACTATCCCTTTAAATGTGTACATTTTTGACTTCATAATATTGGGCCAATTGGAACTACAATAACATACATTTTAACTACCAGTGGCTAAAGTTGAATTTTGAAGAAGGTGGAGCTGTCTAGGCGTTCTACGGTTATTTTTAACTGTCAGTTTTTCATATCTGCTTTCTTCTAAATTATGACTGATCAACCTGTTGCTTCAACAAATGTGCAATGATGGTTATCAAGGCATGGGCCATGAGGTTTTTCCAGCATCAAATTCATAAAGATAGCGCAACACTCTCAGACAATGTATAACGGTCAGGTTATATTAAAACACCAATGCTACTTGTCTGGCCATAGTTTAACCTGTAGCTCCATGTAACCAGAGTAGCATGGTTTGTGCTCTCTTCAAACTGTGTGTGCATAGCCTGTGCTAGCTTGCTCATGCAAGTTAAATGGATTGTCCTTTAAGTCTAAAAGCCCCCTTTTCCCCCGATTTTCAAATATCAGTGCACAGAATCAGGCAGATTAGTTAGCCATCCCCTGAAAACAGAGGGGACTAGTCCATAATATCCCTCAAATAGTTATATATACGGCTATCATGCGCAACATGAAAGCGCTACGTTAACTGCTAGCTTCTAGACGCTAGCTGGCTACATAGTGATGTGAGGCATCTATCCGATGAGGGTGGGTTTGCACTGAATGTAAATACCCCAGGATCATCAGCTGTTCTAAAAATACCAGCAGCATGACCAAAATCCACACCCCAGGGCTTGTCTGTGACCGATATAGCCCTAATGGGGCTTTCATGCAGCATTCGGGGCACTAAGTATATCACCTTTTTGTCACCAGGCCTAGCCAGAACTTTAAATAGCCATGGCTGTATTGAACTTGAGACATTATGTAAGAGGATAGAGAGCCGGCGTGCTGGATGCACGTGGGGCCTCTGTTTCCCCTGTCTGTCTGAGCAAGCTAGCGCTCTGCTCTGTGCTGTGTTTGCCCGCTGAGCCATGGCTCTTTGACTGTGTTGCTCTCCCGTCTTCTCTTTCCCTTATTCTACCCTTCTATCTCTCGCTCGACCTCATGCTCTCTCACTCTCTGTATGTCTTATTTTATACAAGTCTCTCAATGACAGTTTATTTCTCTCTCTCTCGCTCTCTTTCTCTCTCCCTCTCCCTCTCGGTGCTCAATGCATAATACGAGGAAGTGAAGCGCCTGGTAGTTGTCAAAGGAAAGCCTATTCTTGGAAAGGCCTGAGTCACTCCTGCAGTCATGTTCTGTGGAGATAAGTATGATATTTGTAGCATGAGGACACCACAGAAAGGGCATACTTCAGGTCTTTTAATACGTCTAATTGTATTTTTAACTTGTGTAATTTATAGCACAGTAAGTCAAGTTGTCTAAATAGGTAAACAAAACGAGAAACAAGGTTTTCCATTTTGGTGGCGCACATCTGGACAATTTTATCTATTTCCGAAAGCGATTTCTCAGTGAGAGATGGGGCAAGCATGGATTCTACCAGTTAATCATTCAACTCTGCATACAGAAAAGGAGAAAGGCAAACACATTTGCCCCAGATTTACACAATAACCAGCCAAATCATAGTTTGACAAAAAAATACCATTCTGGTTTTCAGTGAAAAGGTACACGGCATGGCTGCCCACTCATACCACATCACATTGGTGTATTGTATGCCATTGTAATATTTCAGCTAAAGCATTCAGGTATAATGCTTAATAACTTGTTATAAGCATGTATTAGCCTTTATAATTTCTTAGAACAATGCTTATAATGTCTCTCTATGCACCAATGCCAATGAAAGGCAATAGAGGAGCCTGCAGGCTTCATGTCTTGAGGGTGAACTTGTTAACCATTAGCGTCTTCATGGCAGACTGAATAGAAACCCTGGGACTGGATCAAGCTTAAGCACAGGGTTTAAAACAGGAAACTCTTAATAAACTGGCCTTAAGGTTTCATGTCTGGGCACAGGCTGCTAGTGACATGAGCTTTCTGGGGAAAGTCTGCTGGTTTCTTGACTTCAGTGTGACCTATATAATTATAATCTCTATTCTTTATTTATTGGAGAAGTTGATGGCATGGGTGAGCATTGAACGCTGCTAGAATTTAAAATGTTCGGTTTTGTCCTCGTCATGTCTATCTTTATTCATCCACCATGTCTTTCTTGACATGCAGTAGCAATTTTCCATAGTGATTATTCCTCTCAAACATAAATAATCATATATCTTGCCATTCTCAAAGAGAATGCAAAAGAGAGTGCAATCATTGGTATATCTAATTTCAGAGCTTTCATCGTCTATCCGATTTGATCAATTTCTAGATCATTTCGAGATAGTCTCAAATTTGTGGTGAAAATGCATTTACTATTGTGTTGGAATGTAATTTAAGCATTTCATCAGGCATCAGCATCATTCGCAAATGCCAGAACTAAGGTATTGGACCTAACTCATGTAGGCCAGCTACTGTATCCACCAGTACTGTATGTCCACCATTGTCTCCCATATAACAGCAACATAGACTCCAATATGCCACTAGAGAGCATAGAGACTTTGCATAGTTTTCTATGTTATACATCCTTACTAGGCCCGGAGGTCAGTAATGTCCTACTGCGCATGTAGACAAGGCCTTTCAATAGGCCTTGATTTGGGAATTGGCAACCACAAGGAAGGAAGACTGAAGGAGGAGTAGGAGTCTTCAGTTGGCGTGGAGACGGTGCAGTGTCATGTATGTCCCCAGAGGGACGGCCTGATAGCCGCTCCGAGGCTGATAGTACGAATACGGCGCTCCTATCAGGGCCGCTTGCCCTCATCCAAATCCCAGATTAAACGCCCCCGCCTCTCTTGCTTCAACCCGCAGAGGCAGCACTCCTACAAGTCCCTGCCCTCCCCCCTCGTTCCTCCCTCCCTCCATCCCTTCCCCTCCTTGTGTAACCGTGCCAGGGCTGGATTACTAAACTCTGAGGCAACTGAACCGGGGGGCTCTGACAAGCTCCGACCAGAATGGTTAGGTTGGTTGGAAAAACTCTCATTCACTTTCTGACATTCATTAACGCCTTTTTTTCCCACCCACATGCATTGGGTCTTACCAGTAGAATGCTGCTGTTGTGTTGCTAGTGCAACGCACTTGGTCAAGTTGGTCTCATGCTTCAATGGTTGACAGTTCATAACCTTGTGTGCATTTTGGAGGGACTGGCTGGAGTGGACTGGGTGGGTGTGCGGACGTGTGGACGTGTGGTAGGTGTTAGGGCTTTCTGAGGGAAGTGAGCCTGCTAACTGTTAAGTGTTTGGGGATAGACCTGGGCAGTGTGGTCCCTGTCAGAGCAGGCGAGGGAGGGAGGGAGGGAGGGAGGGAGAGAGAGGACGATTAGTGCAGTAATTGGTGCTCTTTGTTCTATTGAGGGGTCAGGGGTCGAACAGGGGGTGACCTCCTGCCTGATCCACATTAGCAGGCAGGCGAGTGTATGTGTGCGTGCGTGTTTAAGTGCGTTGGGGTGGGGGTTGCAGACTAGACGGACTAAAGCCCAAAATAGAAAGTGATACTGACTGCTCTCTCTTGCCCGTTGACCTGCAATGGGCACAAACCATTGTTTCAATTTCAAAACGAACAAAACAAAGCTCTCTGAACATTGTTGCATGTGTAGTGCCCCCATGTGATTCACTCCAAAACTGTTGTATAAATTGTGCAGAAAAGATACCAGTAATATTGCAATGTTTCAATGTTGGTTGTTAGTCGTTATTACAGAGCAATGGTGATTTTCGCAGGGTCAACGAATGTGTCTGTTTTATGCTTGAACAGGTTCAGAGACTGCATGGTCTGAGTGGGCTGCCATTGTTTCATCAAAAATGAGGGACAGCAATGCTGGGCTGACTTAAGAAGCTGCTTGTCTGGGATTACTATAGTAACACATGGCATTATTTTCTGATTGGTAGAGATTTGTTTTCCATGGCCCAGTAAAAAAGGTCAGATTAATAACAGTATTAAGCCTAATCTGGACCCCAGTCAACACAATAAAACCCAAGTGGTGTACTCTATTCTACGGGACTGTGTTTTCAAGATAGCAGCACCCCAGAATATACTGTATGTCCCAGTGGTGGTCGGTGATGTTTAAGATGAGGGAGGACGATTCTTTTTTCAAAAGCATGGCCTTATTTCTATTACAGCACATTGGATGACTGTCATTCATATTCCATTCACCCAGTTCATTGTATCAGTGATAGGTTTAGGCTACTACATGAAACTAAAATATTCCCTATACCCATCATGAGGTTGCTACAACCTAGCCTATGAATGAAAGTTTACAACGTAGGTGCACCCAGGTCAAGATAAAATGTTGAGGTGGACAGCGACACATGGACAGTGACGCATTCAATACTGCCTTGCACACTCTTGCCTGCATCTAGCTGATCTAAGGTGTAATCATTAGTCCAACAGTTGCAAACAAGAGTTTCTACTGGACAAATTCAGGAATGTTTATCCCCGTTTCGTTCTGTTTGCTTCCGTTTAAGAAACTTTTTTCAACAGAATCAATGGAATGAATACACCCCTGATCACGAGTAAACACAGTGTGACGAGGTGTGAAAGAAGGAGTCAGGCGCAGGAGGTAAAATACCGAAGTCCAGAGTTTAAGCCATTTGCATAAATCAAACGCCCCAAGCATCAAACGAAACTGTACAAGGGAAAACATCCACCTTGGCAACCGAGCTACACGCTCTCACAACAAAACAATCACTCACAAAGACAAGGGGAACAGAGGGAACACTTATACACATACTAATTAGGGGAATGAGCACCAGGTGTGTGTGATTGACAAGACATGACAAGTGGAGTGATGAGAATGGGATCAGCAGAAGCTAGTACAACGGTGACAACGAACGCCGAAGCCTGCCCGAACCAGGAGGGGTGGCAGCCTCAGCACCGTTCCTCCGGACCGTACCCATCTCACTCCACGAGATACTGAAGGCCCCCCACCCGACGCCTCGAATCCAGGATGGAACGGACCGAGTACGCTGGGGCCCCCTCAATGTCCAGAGGAGGTGGAGGAACCTCCCGTACCTCAGACTCCTGGAGCGGACCAGCTACCACCGGCCTGAGGAGAGACACATGAAACGAGGGGTTAATACGGTAATCAGGGGGGAGTAACAACCTGTATGTTACCTCGTTTATTCTCCTCAGGACTTTAATCGGCCCCACAAACCGCGGGCTCAGCTTCCAGCAGGGCAGGCGGAGGGGCAGATTCCTGGTCGAGAGCCAGACCCGATTCCCCGGTACGAACACCGGGGCCTCCCTGCGGTGGCGGTCAGCGTTGGCCTTCTGACGATCACAGCGCGCTGGAGGCGAACGTGGGCAGCGTCCCAAGTCTCCTCCGCGCGCTGAAACCAGTCATCCACCGCGGGAGCCTCGGTCTGGCTCTGGTGCCACGGTGCCAGGACCGGTTGATACACCAAAAAACATTGGAAGGGTGTTAGGTTAGTGGAGGAGTGGCGGAGAGAGTTCTGAGCATATTCTTCCCATGGCAGGAACACCGACCACTACCCCGGCCGGTCCTGACAGTAGGTCCGCAGGAACCTACCCACATCTTGATTCACCCTTTCCACCTGCCCATTGCTCTCGGGGTGAAAACCAGAGGTCAGGCTGACCGAGACCCCCAGACGTTCCATGAACGCCTTCCAGACTCTAGACGTGAACTGGTGACCTCGGTCGGACTCTATATCCTCTGGTACCCTGTAGTGCCGGAAGACGTGGGTAAACAGAGCCTCCGCAGTTTGTAGGGCCGTGGGGAGACCGGGCAGAGGAAGGAGGCGGCAGGACTTTGAAAAGCGGTCCACAACGACCAGGATCGTGGTGTTACCTTGGGAGGGGGGAAAAGCAGTGAGAAAATCTATACTCAGGTGAGACCATGGTATTGTGGAACTGGTAAAGGTTGTAGCTTACCCGCTGGGAGGTGCCTTGGTGCCTTACTCTGGGCGCACACTGAGCATGAGGAAACATACACCCTCACGTCCTTAGCCAAGGTAGGCCACCAGTACTTCTTGGTCAGGCAGCGCATTGTACGACCGATACCTGGATGACCAGAGGAGGTGACGTGTGTGCCCAGTAGATAAGACGATCACGGATAAGCGCAGGCACGTACTGCAGCCCAGCTGGACACAGCGGTGGAGATGGATCTGTGCGTAATGCCTGCGCTATATCTGCGTCCATCGCCCATACAACCGGCGCCACAATGCAGGAGGCCGGGAGTATGGGGGTGTTGTCTCTGGGCCTCTCCTCTGTGTCATACAGCTGAGACAGTGCGTCTGCCTTCACGTTCTTCGTACCCGGAATGTATGAGAGTATGAAATCAAACCGGGTGAAGAAGAGGGCCCACCTGGCCTGGCGAGGATTCAGCCTCCTCGCTGCCCGAATGTACTCCAGGTTACGGTGGTCTGTCCAGACGAGGAAAGGGTGTTTCACCCCTTCGAGCAAATGTCTCCAGACCGTCAAGGATTCGGACAACAGCCAACAGCTCCCGATCACCAACGCCGTAGTTCTGCTCTGCCAAGCTGAGCTTCTTAGAAAAGAAGGCACAGGGGCGGAGCTTGGGTGGCATGCCTGAGCGTTGGGATAAGACAGCTCCTATCCCTACCTTGGACGCATCCACCTCCACTACGAATGGTAATGATGGATCAGGGTGAGCCAGTACCGGGGCTGAGGTGAACAGACCCTGCAATCTACTGAATGCCAAATCTGCCTCAGCAGACCAGCGGAGCCGGGATGGCCCACCCTTCAACAAGGAGGTAATGGGAGCTGCGACCTTGCCAAAACCCAGATTAAACCTTCGAGAGTAGTTGGCAAAGCCAAGGAAGCGCTGCACATCCTTTACCGGGGTTGGAGTCGGCCAATTACGCACGGCTGCAATGCGGTCTCCATCCATCTCCACACCTGTGGTGGTAATGCGATATCCGAGGAAGGAGATTGACTGCTGGAAAAACTCACACTTCTCTGCCTTGGCATAAAGATAATTTTTCAGCAGTCGGACCAGTACTTTGCGAACCAGGGACACATGCTCGGCGCGCGTAGCGGAATACACCAGGATGTCATCGATGTAGACCACCACACCATGACCAAGCATGTCCCGAAATACCTAGTTCACAAAGGACTGGAAAATGGATGGAGCATTCATCAAACCGTAGGGTATCACCAGGTATTCATAATGCCCTGAGGTTGTGCTGAATGCTGTTTTCCACTCATCCTCCTGAGGTCTAATTTGGTGAAAAAACGGGCCCCAAGCATTGACTCAATCACTGAAGGAATGAGGGGAAGAGGATAACTAAATCACACCGTCACATTATTCTGTCACGACTGTCAGTGAGATGCGGATGAAAAAGTCAGGCGCAGGACACAGAACTCTCGGAAACGTACTTTAATCCGATACTGAAAAGATGAACACAGAATAACTCCACACAGGGAGGAAATAACCCGCTCACAAACGACATACGTGAAGGGAAACAATCACACACAAGATCCCGATGAGAGACAGGGGTAATTATAGGGCAACAATCAAACATAATGTGGAACAGGTGTAAACAATACAGACAAAACTAGACAGACACCGATAACATCGATCGGCAGCAGCTAGTACTCCGGGGACGACGAACGCCAAAGCCTGCCCGAGCAAGGAGGAGGAGCAGCCTCGGCAGAATCCGTGACAGTACCCCCCCTTGACGCGCGGCTCCAGCCGTGCGCCAACCCCGGCCTCGGGGACGGCCAGGAGGACGCGGAGCAGGGCGAGTCGGATGACTCCGGTGGAACTCTGTCAACAGGGAGGGATCTAGGATCCCTAGGACCACTCCACGAGATACTGCAGACCCCCCATCCGACGCCTCGTGTACGCCGGAGCCCCTTCAATGTCTAGTGGGGGCGGAGGGGCCTCTCGTACCTCATTCTCTTGGAGTGGACCAGCTACCACCGGCCTGAGGAGAGACACATGGAACGAGGGGTTAATGCGATAATTAATAGGCAGTTTTAACCTATAACATACCTCGTTCAATCTCCTCAGGACTTTAAATGGCCCCACAAACCGCCGACCCAGCTTCCGGCAGGGCAGGTGAAGGGGCAGGTTTCTGGTCGAGAGCCAGACCCGATCTCCAGGTGCATAAACCGGACCCTCACTGCGGTGGCGATCGGCGCTCGCCTTTTGCCGTCTGATGGCCCGCTGCAGATGGACATGCGCAGCGTTCCATGTCTCCTCCGAGCGCCGAAACCATTAATCCACCTTAGGAGCCTCGATCTAGCTCTGATGCCAGGGTGCCAGAACCGGCTGATAGCCCAACACACACTGGAAAGGCGGAGTGGCGGAGTGAGTTTTGGGCTATCTCTGCCCAGGGAATATACCCCGACCACTCCTCCTGCCGGTCCTGGCAATAGGACCTCAGAAACCTACCCACATCTTGGTTTACTCTCTCCACCTGCCCATTACTCTCAGGGTGAAAACCCGAGGTAAGGCTGATCGAGACCCCCAAACGTTCCATAAACGCCCTCCACACTCTAGAGGTGAACTGGGGACCCCGATCAGACACTATATCCTCAGGCACCCCGTAGTGCCGGAAAACGTGAGTAAACAGGGCTTCGGCCGTTTGTAGGGCTGTAGGAAGACCTGGCATAGGGATGAGACGGCAGGCCTTAGAAAACCGATCCACAACGACCAAGATCGTGCTATTCCCCCGGGAGGGGGGAAGGTCTGTGACAAAATCCACCGACAGGTGAGACCACGGCCGTTGTGGAACGGGTAGAGGTTGTAACTTCCCTCTGGGCAGGTGTCTAGGCGCCTTACACTGGGCGCACACCGAGCAGGAAGAAACGTAAACCCTCACGTCCCTGGCTAAGGTGGGCCACCAGTACTTCCCGCTAAGACAGTGCACCGTCCGACCAATACCAGGATGACCAGAGGAGGGTGACGTGTGAGCCCAATAAATCAGTCGGTCACGGACCTCGAGCGGCACGTACCTCCGTCCCTCTGGACACTCTGGGGGAGTAGGGTCGGTACGTAACGCCCGCTCGATTTCCGTGTCGACCTCCCACACCACCGGTGCCACTAGACAAGACTCCGGTAGTATGGGAGTGGGCTCAATGGACCTCTCCTCTGTGTCATATCGTCGGGACAGGGCGTTTGCCTTAACGTTCTGTGACCCTGGGATATACGTGATCTTAAATACAAACCGGGCAAGAAACATGGCCCACCTAGCCTGACGAGGGTTCAGTCTCTTCACTGCCCGGATGTACTCCAGGTAACAATGGTCAGTCTGAATGAGAAAAGGGTGGTTAGCCCCCTCAAGCCAATGTCTCCACACCTTCAGGGCGTGGACCACCGCTAGCAGCTCCCTGTCCCCCACGTCATAATTGCATTACGCCGGACTGAGCTTTGGGCGGAGTTTTGGAGGCGTGCCCGAGCACTGAGACAGTATAGCACCGATCCCCGCCTTGGACGCATCCACCTCAACTTGGAATGCCAAAGAGGGATCCGGATGTGCCAGCACCGGAGCCGAGGTGAACAGGTCCTTCAAATGACTAAACGCCCTGTCCGCCTCAGCCGACCACTGCAAACGCACCGGGCCCCCCTTTAGCAGGGAGGTAATGGGAGCTGCTACCTGTCCAAAACCCAGGATAAACCTCCGGTAGTAATTGGCAAAACCCCAAAAACGCTGCACCTCCTTTATCCGTAGTGGGAGTCTGCCAATTACGCACGGCTGAAACGCGGTCACTCTCCATCTCCACCCCTGACGCAGACAACCGGTGTCCCAGGAAGGAGATGGACTCCTGGAAAAACAGACATTTCTCTGCCTTCACATACAGGTCATGCTCCAACAGTCTACACAGCACCCGACGTACCAGGGACACATGCTCGGTACGTGTAGCGGAGTATATCAGAATGTCATCAATATACACCACTACCCCCTGTCCATGCAAATCCCGGAAAATCTTGTCCACAAATGATTGGAAGACTGAAGGAGCATTCATTAGACCATATGGCATGACGAGGTACTCATAGTGACCCGAGGTGGTACTGAATGCTGTCTTCCACTCATCTCCTTCCCGAATGCGCACCAGGTTGTAAGCGCTCCTGAGATCCAATTTTGTGAAGAAGCGCGCCCCGTGTAATGACTCCGTCATACTAGCAATCAGAGGGAGAGGATAGCTGTATTTAATAGTGATCTGATTGAGACCATGGTAATCAATACACGGGCGTAAACCCCCATCCTTCTTCTTCACAAAAAAGAAACGCAGGAGAAGTGGAAGGCCGTATGTATCCCTGTCTCAAGGATTCGGCGACGTATGTCTCCATAGCAACCGTCTCCTCCTGAGACAGAGGATACACATGGCTACGAGGGAGCGCAGCGCCAACCTGGAGGTCTATTGCACAATCCCCCTGCCGATGAGGTGGTAATTGAGTCGCCTTCTTCTTACAGAAGGCGCGTGCCAAATCGGCATACTCAGGAGGAATGTGCATTGTAGGCATTTGGTTCGGAATTTCCACCGTCGTTGCCCCTACGGAAACACCTACACACCGCCCCACACACTGATCAGACCATCCCTTGAGAGCCCTCTGTTGCCATGAAATGTTGGGGTCATGAGATGTTAACCAGGGAAGCCCCAACACCACAGGAAACGCAGGAGAGTCAATTAAATACAACTGTATAGTCTCCTCATGACCCTTCTGCTTCTTCATCTTCAGTGGCGCTGTGACCTCCCTAATCAATCCCGACCCCAAAGGCCGGCTATCTAGGGCATGGATAGGGAAGGGCACATCGACTGGTAATATAGGGATTCCTAACTTATATGAGAAATGGCGATCGATAAAATTCCCAGTTACGCCTGAATCGACTAGCGCCTTATGCTGGGAGTAAGAAGAAACCTCTGGAAACACAACTTGAATACACATATGAACAACAGAGAGCTCTGGGTGAGTTGTGGCCTTACTCACCTGGATTGACTCATCAGTGCGTTGCCTGCTGCCTCGAATCCGAGGAGACCCTCCCCAGCACCGAACCGCCGTGTGTCCTCGGCGGCCACAGTTGGTGCAGGGGACAGCCTCTCTCCTGGCCTCCCTACTAACAGCACCCCCGAGCTCCATAGGGCTCGGCTCGGAAGTGCTGGGGGATGGAATGGACGGCCCCAGCTCCGGACGTCCGCGGGTAGCCAACAGGGTATCCAGGCGAATCGACATGTCCACCAGCTGATCGAAGCTTAGGTTGGTGTCCCTGCAGGCCAACTCTCGACGAACGTCCTCTCTTAAGCTACACCTGTAGTGGTCGATGAGGGCCCTATCATTCCATCCCGAATTGGCAGCCAGAGTCCGGAAGTCCAGTGCGAATTCCTGCGCGCTCCTCCTCCCCTGTCTGAGGTGGAACAGACGCTCACCCGCCGCCTTCCCCTCCGAGGGATGATCGAACACCGCCCTGAAGCGGTGGGTGTACTCCGCATAGTTCACAGTAGCGGCGTCTATTCCTCCCCACTCGGCGTTGGCCCACTCCAGTGCCTTGCCAGACAGACAGGAGATGAGGGCGGACACGCTCTCGTATCCTGAGGGTGCCGGGTGAATGGTTGCCAGGTAAAGTTCCACCTGGAGCAGGAAACCCTGACACCCGGCTGCGGTGCCATCATAAGCCCTCGGGAGCGAGAGCCGAATCCCACTGGACTCCGGCTGCGGTGCCATGGCGGCACCAAGATCTTGAAGCATAGCTGCCTGTTGTAGGACGCGCTCCTCGAGTGATCCGGTCGGTGCCGTCGCTCCTGCTGACTCCATGTTGTGGTGTGTGATTCTGTCACGACTGTCAGTGAGATGCGGTTGAAGAAGTCAGGCGCAGGACACGGAACTCTCGGAAACGTACTTTAATCCGATACTGAAAAGATGAACACAGAATAACTCCACACAGGGAGGAAATAACCCGCTCACAAACGACATAAGTGAAGGGAAACAATCACACACAAGATCCCGATGAGAGACAGGGGTAATTATAGGGCAACAATCAAACATAATATGGAACAGGTGTAAACAATACAGACAAAACTAGACAGACATCGATAACATCGATTGGCAGCAGCTAGTACTCCGGGGACGACGAACGCCGAAGCCTGCCCGAGCAAGGAGGAGGAGCAGCCTCGGCAGAATCCGTGACATATTCAGTGGTCGATAATCAATGCACGGGCGTAAACTGCCATCTTTCTTCTTCACAAAGAAGAAACTCGAGGAGGCAGGTGAAGTGGAGGGACGTATATACCACTGGCGCAGGGACTCGGTGACGTATATTTCCATAGCCTCCGTTTCAGCCTGTGACAGGGGATACACATGGCTCCTGGGAGGTACAGCATCTACCCGAAGGTTTATCACGCAATCCCCCTCCCGATGAGGTGGTAATTTAGTCGCTTGTGTCTTGGAAAATGCGAGCGCCAGATCATGGTATTCGGGGGGAATGAGCAAGGTGGGGGTACCGTCTGGACTTTCCACCGTGGTCGCACCAACGGAAACACCTAGACAACTACCCGAACACTCACGCGACCACCCCGTAAGAACCCTCTGCGGCCATGAGAAATTGGGGTTGTGAAGGGCTAACCACGGGATATCCAAGACTACAGGGTAAGCAAGAGACTCAATAATCATAAAGGTGATCTGCTCAACATGTGTGTAATCATGGTGACTGGTACAGTAACTTCCTTAACCAACCCGGACCCTAATGGTCGACTATCTAGTGCTCTGATGGGGAGTGGAATGGTTAGGGGAACCAATGAAATGCCTTGACGGTGTGCAAATGCCCTGTCCATAAAATTCCCAGCTGCGCCTGAATCGACTAGCGCCTTACACTGGGAACCTACCAAGTGATCGGGAAAGGAGATAGATAAAGTACAGTGTGTCGCAAAGGGCTCTGAACACGTTTGGATGTTCGTTACCTGGGGTGATGAGTGAGTACCCTGCCTACTGCCTCCAGACCCAAAAGAACGTTGACTGCGACGTGAGGTGGATTGTCCCTTCGTGCCACCAGAGTGGCACTGTCGCTGTCCTCCTGCGCTCTCTCTACCATCTGCTCAGGGTCGGTCGTCCGGAGTGGGAACTGGAAGACCCCTACCAGGACGTCCTCTGGCTGCTAGCAGATTGTCCAGCCGGATGGCCATGTCCACCAGTTGGGAGAACGATAGCATGGCATCCCGGCAGGCTAGCTCCCATCGGACGTCCTCCCTTAGGTTGCACCGGAAATGGTCTATCAGGGCCCGCTCGTTCCACCCGGACCCCGCTGCCAGCATCCGAAACTCCAGCGCGTATTCCTGAGCAGTCCCCGTCCCCTGCCTTAGATGAACCAGTCGTTCGCCCGCCTCTCGACCCTCAGGTGGGTGATCAAAAACGGCCCGAAAGAGGCGAGCAAACTTCCCGTAGTTCTCCAACGTGGTACCTCCTCGTTCCATACCGCGTTGGCCCACTCCAGGGCTCTCCCACAAAGGCAGGAAACGAGGACGGATACCTTCTCCCGCTCCCGGGGCTCCGGCCTGATGCTGGAGAAATACAACTCCAGTTGGAGTAGGAATCCCTTACATCTCGCTGCAGTCCCGTCAAACGCCGGTGGCCGGGATATCTGTATCCCTCCAGGGGCTGGGGTGTAGGTGGCTCGATCCGGTTGACCAGCTGGTCTCGATTGATCGGATCCTCTCCTCTCCAGGCGTTCCACCACCTGAAGAACCCGATCCATCGCTTCCCCCAAGCTGGCCAACATCGAGGAATGCTCCTGGACCCTTGCCACAACTCCAGGCATGTGGTCTTCTCCTGCTGACTCCATAATCAGATTGGGTGAGTGATTCTGTGACGAGGTGTGAAAGAAGGAGTCAGGCGCAGGAGGTAAAATACCGAAGTCCAGAGTTTAATCCGTTTGCATAAATCAAACGCCCCAAGCGTCAAACGAAACTGTACAAGGGAAAACATCCACCTTGGCAATAACACAGTGAAAAGTCGCTCAACCGAGCTACACGCTCTCACAACAAAACAATCACTCACAAAGACAAGGGGAACAGAGGGAACACTTATACACATACTAATTAGGGGAATGAGCATGGCGCTTGTAACGCCAGGGTAGTGGGTTCGATCCCCGAGACCACCCATACGTAAAAATGTATGCACACATGACTGTAAGTCGCTTTGGATAAAAGCGTCTGCTAAATGGCATATTATATATTTATATTATATTATATTGACAAGACATGACAAGTGGAGTGATGAGAATGGGATCGGCAGTAGCTAGTACTCCGGTGACGATGAACGCCGAAGCCTGCCCGAACCAGGAGGGGGGGCAGCCTCGGCGGAAGTCGTGACACACAGTTCACTTTCATAGCAGCCACATTGTATTCCTTCTCGCATCTATGCGCTCTCCTCCTCTCACCTTTTCTCTTCACTTGTGGACTTCAATGCACAACACATCAGCTGTATGTGACCAGGCAACAAAAAAAAATCCAAGCCAAACCATATCGTAACCGCTACACACAGCCTACATTGTTATCACCATATTAACTAAAGTAACATCATAGTCAACATAGCTAATAGAACTAATGCGTTAGTAAACTCGCTACAATCATGCAATAAATTAGTAAAACCAAAAGCTTACCTTGACTTGGAAGAGTTCCAGTGTTGTGTTGGATAGTCATAGCCAGCTAGCTAATATAGCATCCCTCTGTTTGAGCAGGGTGTTTGAGTAGGGTAAACTAGCTAGCTGCATTTGCTAGCTACTTTAAGTAAAACTGAAAGTGAAAAACAATAATGAAACCGCTCTCTGTCTTTGTCTCTCTCTTGCTTCTCCTTCATTTTGGAAGAAATTAATTTGTAAAAAACTGTTCAACTATTGTCTTTCTCACTCTTTGAGTCAACTACTCATCACATTTTATGCACAGCAGTGCTAGCTAGCTGTAGTTTATGCTTTCAGGACTAGATTCATTCTCTGATCCTTTGATTGGGTGGACACCATGTCAGTTCATGCTGCAAGAGCTCTGATAGGTTGGAGGATGTCCTCCAGAAGTTGTCATTATTACTGTGTAAGAACTATGAGCCTCCTAGGTTTTGAATTGAAGTCAATGTACCCAGAGGAGGACGGAAGCTTGCTGTCCTCCGGCTACACCATGGTGCTACCCTACATTTACATTTACATTTTAGTCATTTAGCAGACGCTCTTATCCAGAGCGACTTACCCTACAGAGTGCTGTTGAGGCTAATGTAGACCTTCATTGCAAAACAGTGTGTTTTAATCAATTATTTGGTGAATATGTGAATATATTTAGTATACTGTAGTTTTATTTCAAATGGATAACTTTTTTAATGTTTTACAATTTTTATTTTTATGAAATTCACTTAGTAGGATGGTCCTCCACTGGTATATGTAAATAGAATGTTGCACATACTCATAGCGAAAGTAACAACTGGTGGGAAGTGGTGGGATCTGGAGGATGCATGTAGTGTTATTTATTTTGATGACCACTTTTTTTATTACTACATTATGGAATACTGTATAAAATTACTGGTTGTACAGCATAAATCTAATAGACATAAAAAATGTGTGCTACACAGTAAATTTTGAAGTGTTAAAGTAACACTTAAAGAGTTAAATTTAACACTATTTCTGAGTGTATATGGTCCCACCCTGAAATAGTGTTAATTTGACTCTTTTCATAGTGTTAACATTTTAGAGTTAAATTAACTCTAAATAGAGTAAAAATTTAACACTCGCTTACACTGAATAGTGTTATTTTAATTTTACACTAAAGGTTAAATAACACTGGAGAGTGTAAATATTACCCTTGGAAGAGTTAATCATTTACTCTTCTAAAATAACAAATCAACTCTGATTGAGTTTGATTCCAGTCCAGTTTAACACTGCATGGAGTTGACACTCAAGGTTAAAATAACTCTGATAAGTGTTGATGTTACACACTATTGTGTTGATAATTGACTATCTTGCAGTGAAAAACAAGCTCAAATAGAGTCAAATTCTAACACCGTATAGTGTCACGGAAATAAATCTCAGCAGTATTCATTTTACACTTTTTTAGTGTCAAATTACACCAAATACTCCATTAAGTGAGTAAAAATCACAACTTACCACAAAATAATGCATTTCAAATTTTTATTAACAGCTCAACTATGTCAGGCTAAAATATATTAAGAATACAAATCCCTTTTTAAAACATTGACCTTAGGTTTCCATAAAATGGCAATAGGGAACAACATACAAGGAGGAATCTGTCGTTCCATACTTCATTTGAACATCAAAAGGTTTAAAGTAACACAGTTCAGTAATGTTGATCACCTTTTGAACCCTGTCTGGATGCATCCTGACCTTAAAGGCATAGTAATGGTAATCAAAACACACTGTTTCCATCAGTTTTCCACAGAGCAATACACAGTCATCTTTCACAGCAATAATTTTGATTTTACAAAATACAGGCATCTCAAATGCTACCTCAGTACAGATAATGAAGTCACGGCGGTACTCTGTACCATGATGTTTGATCCACTTGGCAGAAAACACACTGGTAGACAATACAGACCCAAATTTTAAAGCAATCTCGGGACCTTCTTTGAGCTCACTAAGTGTTACCATCTTCCCCGAACCTAAAGTTAATCTTTCCTTGCTAAAGGACTCTCGATACATTGCCATACAACTTTGGTGCTTTTTGGCTAATGTTTTTGTTACATTTTTAAAGCTTTTTAATTGCTTCTTAAAAAAATTATGTTTAGCTTCATAACGCATGCACCACATGTGCAGAACTGGGCCGATGTTTTTTATATTACGAGGGTAATGAATCATGAAGTGATGCTTTGGTAAGAGATTGATTGCAGGAAACAACTGCTTGAAGAGCTGATGATGATCAATGATTAAATGTTTGAGGTAAATGGTCATGCCTTCTGTAAGGACTGGGGAAAATACAATGTTAACAATGTGTAGAAGCAAAAGTAGAAGATGCCAGTGCTGGTCATCTGACTGTATTAAATCACCAAATAGCAAAGGCATATTACGTAATAAGCACCAAGACTGTATAGCATTCAACCCCAAATCATTACTTCCATCAAACAACTTTACTCTAGGTGGACGGTTTCGCTGCTGATTGTATCCATAGTCAAAAGCATGTATTCTACCAGCCAGTTGTTCAGCATTTAGGAAGTTTTCCTTAATGTACTGCAGGACAAGTTTGACTTCAAACTGAGCAACTCCTTCTAAAATATCGTGCATTATATCTACAGAAAAATTGTTGGCTGTATTAAAATACTGTAGTGAATTCAGCAGACAAATGCGTTTGACACCATAGATATGAGGTAGTGTAGGATCTGTTTGTAAAGTTTGACAGTGCAGTTTGTGCATCTCGATAGTTCGTAGTACAACTTTTGGATCATCTTCACAGAACACAGTTTGAAAACAATCTTTCTCAAGGAGACAGAAACGACAACAATACCTTGCCCCAAATGACTCCACAAAGCCAAATAAACCATGCAACCCAAGATTATCACCAGTGACCTGAACTATGGTACCGTGAATCACATCTTTCAATCTGGGAACTTTAAGTCCCTCTGTCTCGAGTACTTTAAGATCACTGACAAGTGGCTCAAGTATCAAATTAAAACCATAACGCTTGATGTCCTGCGCATGGAAAAGAGCACCCAAATGAATATTTATCAATGATGAATTAAAGATTGGGGGAAAATTCCTTAATGTAAAGTATATAGCACCTAATTTGTGTATACCCTTTTTAGACCCCAAGGGGTTTGCTGTTTCAAAGTCGTCATAAAATAGCTGGATCTGTATGGCATCTTTTTCTATAGAGAATAAGGGACTTTTTTTAAAATAGGCGGCATCTCTCAAGTCTGCATACACACCTTCCTTGGGCATGTGCCTGGGCTTGAACATGTCTGCAAGTTCTGGGTTTTGAAAAATGGCCTTTAGTGTTTCTAAAATAGGAATATATGCAAACTTGTCAGTTACAACGACCTGATCGTATGTCCCAGTTGTTTTGTTTCTTCTGCTGTCAAATCTTGTGCCAAGCACCTTTTCAACAGGTTCTACGATTCCCCATTTCTCTTTGAAGTGTTTATTTCGTTTAGCTTCTGAATTTAAGGGTGTGAAAGGGTTTTCCAACTTTTGCAAAGATTGTTCTATTCTGTTCTTATTTTCAGTTTCCTGTGGAGATAAGCACTGCAAAGCTGCATCTGTAGCTTGACTTTGAATCTCAAAAAACACTTCTTCCATGGAGGAAACAAAACTATTTACAGTAGATTGACTTAATCCAGCTGCTTTTAGTTGTGCAACAGCAGAGGCACACATATCTAGAGTGCTCCTGTTGGACTTTTTCAACAGAGTAGATGTGGCTACCTCGTGTTCATTAACTGTCCGTGACGTTGTAGCTGTCTCCTCTACATTAGTGGTCACTGCCTCTCCAATGCTGCTTAAATAAACATCAGGGTCAACCTGTTGGTCAATATACTCAGTGTGTTTTGTGTTTAAATGTTTCCTAAAACCAGAAAACGTACCAAACGCACAGCCACATCCAGTCTGAGCACATTTAAGCCGGAGATTTTTTCCAGGCAAGTAACCGTGAACTAATCGTAAATGCCTAACAAGCATATTTGAACTCGATAACTCAGCCTGACAAACAAAACACTTCATGTTCGAGGAGAAACTTCAAGCACTAATGAAGTAACCTCGCCCTGATTTCAGCAACACGAGGGCTCTCTTTGACCTTGCCAGCATCGATGCTGTACACTGTAGTTTGGATGAAAGTGTACATGTTGTGGAGCATGGTGTTGTAGGATGTGCCAAACACAAAATGTGCCTTAAATAGTTCGTCAAAAGCAACAAGAGAAGAGGTTGACCTGCAAGGTATGGCATTCTTGTCGATAATGATGAAGAACTGGTGGATTGCATTCTTCTTAACTCCAACAGCTAGGAGATAGGGCTGAGCGCTAGTAGTGATGGCATCGAGATGCTCTTGAATGTTTGACAAATGAGGGAAAACTGTAGTTAATGGCCAAGTAGTTGTAGAATATGCAGAAAGAGCCAATACACTACTCTTATTGAATATGAATATTGAATGAATACTTGTAGCCTAATATTAGGTGTTCATACCACAAATTAGAAAAAATACAAACCTTCTTGAATACCACAAGATGTTTCTCTGCTTGGGATGCGGAAACCTTTCCTGGTCTCTTCCGACCCTGAGCGGAGGGTGGAATCAGGTGTATAAGCAGTAAAACCGATGACAGATCACTGTCCCAACCTGTAACAACACAAGTTCAATGTTAACACACTTCAGTTACGTTGTTTTCTTTACAAAAGACCCCCCAGACAGACAGCAGTTCTACATCACAAGAAGTTCTCTAACTAAAACATCCACAGGGCTGAGTCAAATCTCAAAAGTTTTGTTCAATATACTGCTACAGAACGTACTCGTAAATCTTTCACAGATCCAGCTTCTTAGTATTATGTTGATATTTAAATGTTTACACATAATGTTGATATTGCAATACAACACAAAAGGTAGGCTTACAAGCATCTTACCAAAGTCAACATCCAATTCAGTGCCATCCTCAGGAGGATCAGCTGCCAGCAAGAGTTCTTCAAGCTCACTTGTGGATGGAAGCTTTCTGCATTGTTTGATGATCTTTTTCTTGAACGTGACCGGCCACCTTTCCAGAAGCTTGCTTGAGGTATCCTCTCCGAACATTAGAACAAAATCCTGTTCAACCTGGAGTGGGGTGGTGTTGGTGACAATTTCAGTTATTTGACAGCCAATCAAATTGTATTGCGTGCTAGTTTAGCTAGCTAGTATCACTACAATGTCTTACAAAACAATTCACTTGTCATAGTATTTTCAAAATAACATAATTACCAAGCTTTTGACGTCTTTAAAACGTGGAAACTCAGACAGTATGTTGCTTGACTGCTGGGGGTCGAGGATCATTTTGCGGCGATACACAAACGTCAGTTCCATTTTCTTCTTGATTGTGTCTGCATCAGCAGAATGTTTCATCAGTGAGATTGCTTTGTTGCACTCATCATCAGTCAGGGCAGTCTCTGGAACAAACTGGGATTCTCGTCTGACAGTCGGTCCTCCAGACATGTCTTCACCAGTTGATCCTTTGGCTGATTCTACACAACACGGGAAAATTTCAATCATGTCAAAAGTTTTAGTAGCCTGGCTAACTTTTAAAGGAAGTACTCCACTGTAAAATATACTTTTTGAGCTGTAAACTAAATGATATGAATGATATGTTTGATGCTAGGGAGTGTGGCAAGCTGGTTTAGCCAAGGCCAAATGGGAAGAAGGCCAAATTACAGGTGTTGGCCATCTGAGGGGCAGAGGACAGCAAAGGGGGGGGGTGGTTACATGATATATATGAATGTATATGGAGCGTGATAAAAAGGTGACCTTGAAATTGTGGCGTTAATGGCGACGCAAGGAAAAAATTTGGGTGCACCTACATTTTGTGCTGGTGCACCTAAATAAAAAAGTTAGGCGCACAAGTGCAACCAAGACAAAAAGTTAGTGTGGAGCCCTGCATCAATGCTGGTGTTAATATTGACATTATTTCTTCACAATTTATGAAATCTGCAGTTTGTGGGTTGAAAAATGTATGAAAATGCCATCTACTGGTTTAAATCACCCTAAAGTTTGCAAGGCCAGTTTGCCAGGGGTTGCCTCGACCAGTCAGTGTCGAGGCAACCCCCCCTTATGTCACAGTCCTTTGTAGGTCTCTGATGCATATTTTCTTTAAATTTGCTAAGAGGGAGGGAGCTAGCAGAATTGAAGGATGTAGTTACACATTATACTATATGTCTGAGAAATAGTGCAACAAATGCAATTATTGATCTAGCAACTGTTTTGTTCCATACATTTTCCAGTATTACCTCCGAATGATGATCGCCTGTCTTTGGCGGTGCCTCTCTGAATAGTTTTAATCCTCCAGGCCAAGTACCCAGTTCCACTCTCGCCATCATAATAATGCTCCTTGAAGGATGAAAGGATAACAAAAATGGATACTTCATTGAAAACAACATGGTCTGGTAGGATTCAAAAACTTCCAATAGCATTTAACATTACAACTATTACTGTGTGCAACTCACATAGCCATTCTTAGAGAATGGGTCACTGAGGTACGGGAATAAGGTCACTATTCCTTTGGCATACATTTCTTTCACCTGTCTGGGTGGAGATGTACTGCAAAATTGAAGAAGAAAGGATTGTGCAGTCATATTCACTTAGATTCAGATTTAGATTTACAGATTGAGAACACAAGGACTATTAACAAATTACCCATTCTTTTCTGTCATGTCAGCTGCCAGCATGTTCACCATTTTGCGTCTTGTTTCATCCGTCAAGGACTTGGTTCGGTTGTATTCATTTATTATACGTTCCCCACCGGTTTTGTTGGTAAGAGCTGATTCCACCAACTTAAAACAAAATGCATAACAATTCTGCATGTTATGTCCACTGCAAATAAACTGGAAATAAACTAATATGATGTCAGAGGATGTCCCGATCCAATCTCAAAGATTGCAAGTGCTACAAAAATCCAATGAAAAAGCCAATAATGGTAAGAAACTCCCTCCAGACAGCGACAATAACTTGAATGTACTCGAAGTGTGCACTGTATTATCAATAAATAAATAAAAGTATCTGATCAGGACTCAATATCAGCAGATACTTTTTTTAATCGGATAGGGCGCTTAAAAAAACTTGATCGGGACATCCCTAATCAGGACTTCAAAAATGTTTTGAAACCATGTAATTTACAATGTATATTAATGTAATTTTAATTCTCTGAGAACAGATTCAAGAACAGAATTTAAAATGTCAGAATTGTCTTACTTGCTTGCCTTCTGTATCCAGCCTCTGGCGTTTTCTGGAGGGGCTATCTGAAATAATGACTGTATCCTCAGAGTCCAAGGTATCAAGGGATGATGGTTGGGATTGCTCAGAAGAGGCCACCATGGAGACAGATTCTAACCATGATTTTTAGAAGAAAAAGAATTATATATAGTTCCCTCATAATCTAAGACACTTATTTAATAGACACCATGAACTTCATAAAACAAAGAAATAACGTATTCATTAATTAGTCTAATTAACTGAAACAAACCTGAGTCATATTTGATGGTTAGCACCCCAGTTGAGGGATCCTTTATAATATCCTCAAAAACATCATCATCCAATTCAGTCCCTGAACTGTCAACAATTTTCACACCTTCTGTTACAGCTGGGACACCAAACTTTGCAAATGCTAGAAAAAACAGGGATAAAAGCTTGTGTAAACAAAAGTAAATCATTATTTATATAATAATTTCACTGTGTACACCTACCTTACCCTATAAAATAGGTTTTAAACAAACACTATTAAGTGATTAAAATGTTTTTTTTTGTAGCATCATAACTATACCTTAAGCAATGCATCCACAATTAAAGTGTAGTTACCAAGGGCAAAACAGAAGAAATTTAGACGTACAAAAATGGACCAGTTCCAAAAACCTGAGAACTTAACATGTCCCATCATTTTAGGAATATTCCAGTATATCAATTTTAAACAGCTAAATTCAGACAGTTATTACTAACATTGTCAAATTCTTACCTGCAATCAAAAAGTCTTTCAGATTTGGCTCAGTTATTCTGACAAATTTTTGGACATCTCCAAGTTTAGCTTTAAGCAGCATGCTCCCTGCAAATAGTATCAGTACAATTTCTCACAGTTAAAAAGTTGATGGTCTTATTTTAGCAGTATTTCCTCAAATATAAGAAAAAATATTGTTTCAAGCCACCAAAGTGCTGAGAAATGATCAGCACTTTTGCAGAAATGGCCAGTTAAATTGAAGTTACTGTCAAACACATTAAAAAGGATAACGTCTGATTTTCATCCTTGTAACATTAATGTTACCGCCTTGCCCGCACAATTACTGCAATTGTTGGGTCTTGGTATATTATAGAGTGTGGTCTAGACCTACTCTGTCTGTAAAGTGTCTTGAGATAACTCTTGTTATGATTTGACAATATAAATAACATTGAATTGAATAATGTTAGCTAAACGTTACACCATAAGTGTGTGCTAAGATAGTGCTTAAGTATTTTAACAGTACTGCTGCTGCTTTGAAACCCGAAAGTCATTTTGTATAATATCCAGGAAAAAAATAAAGGCACACCGCTTAAGCAGTGTCCAAGGTTAATGTCTACCCGCCGTTAACATAATAAATCCATGCCACCCGCACATAGTTAGCCAGTCAAGCTAACGTAGCTAACTGTAGCTAGTTTAGCCAACTCCCCTTAGTCTTTGCTATGTTCCTGTAATATCTGAACGTTAACAAGAAGTACACAATCCCCCCTCCACGTTGTATTAACATAACTTACAATAAATCGGGCTGACATTGTCTAGTTTGAACGTTATGTTCGTCAGTTAATGTTAATTAACGTTAGCTTAATACTGCTGGCACATGGACTGGACAGAAGTCAGTCACAACATGTTAACGTTAGCCTTTTTAAAATTCGACATTTTAAGACCTAAAACCAACTAGAGTGCACTGTTAGCAACGATATAAAGTAATTCTTAAATGCTGCTTCTGTTAAAATGACAAATAATGTGTGTATAGTCGCTTAGGAGAAACTTACCGCAGTCATTCCACATGAAGAAAATGGCGCCGTGAAAATGTGTGGTCCGTTTGAGACGAGTCGTAGGTGGGCGGAGCTTTCCAGAGTACGTCTGACACTGCGTCTTTTAACAACGTACTTTTTCACCAACACTGGGCGGTATCTTACTCCAACTGTTGTAGTAATAACTCTGTAAGAGTCAATGTACTTTGACACTGCATATTTAACACTATGGAATTTACTGTGTACAGTATTTCTTCTTTACATTTCGTTTTTTTTCCTCTTCCTCCCTCTACTGAACAATAGTTCCCTCTTCTGCAGAGCTAAGCCACATAGCCTACTATAGAATAGTACAAGACTGATTTGTTGAATGCTAAAGGTATTGTCATACAAAATCGAGTATTATAGAAGACATAACAGTTTTATGTAGCTATGTCCAACCTCTGCCGTATGGTATTCTCTGTAGAGTAAACAGTTCAAGGTGCATAATTAGGTTTCGCAAAGCCTGACGCCATACTTGCATTGTATCGTAGGATAATCTAGAAGACTGGCACATGAGGCTATACTGCATAGTAGAGATTAACTTGATTCTCACCCGCTATGATTGAAACAAGGAACTGCAACGCCTTTTTATGTCACGTTTTCACACATACTGGGTTGTATTCATTTGTGCACATTGTAGCAAAAACATTTACATTACATTTTAGTCATTTAGCAGACGCTCTTATCCAGAGCGACTTACAGTTAGTGAATACATATTTGTTTATACTGGCCCACAACCCTGGCGTTGCAAACGCCATGCTCTATCAACTGAGCTACATCCCTGCCGGCCATTCCCTCCCCTACCCTGGACGACGCTGGGCCAATTGTGCGCCGCCCATGAGTCTCCCGGTCGCGGCCGGCTGCGACAGAGCCTGGATTAACAAAAAGGTTAACAAAGGAAAACAAAATAAGTGTATCTTATTCGACAAGTCCAGGTAGTCCCTCACTGTTTCAGTCTGTTTTCTTACATTTGATGCCTAGTAAATACGACCCTGCTATTTGGTTTTGTTTGTCTTGAGGTCATGGCAGTCATGGAACATTGAGGCCTGTGGTAATACACAGAATGGAAACTGTTTGGTGTGTCTCTCGAACCTTGACAGAAACATTGATTTCTGCACAGAGAATGGGATGTATAGTTATTATAGCTTGGTAGATGGAGCATGGTGCTGCTGAAATTTCAAACAGAGAAAAAGTTGACTGTTAGAAATGTCAAACGTGCTCATTCAGTGCTCAACAACTCACATAAAAAGAACAAATACATAAAAATAATAAAACACTACATTGCTGTCATCTTGCTACTACAGCAATACAAGGTATTGTACTGGTAACAGTCATGTACTCGTAATTTCTCTATTCGCCTACTGACTGACTGTTTTTGAACCAGGTGGATCATCGAGTGACCCCTATTCTACAGTACGTCAGGTGTGTTTCTGAGTCTCCACACGCAAAAAAAGTATACTTTGGCAAATGATCCTTTCATTGCTACAGTTGATGTCGGAAGTTTACATACACCTTAGCCAAATACATTTAAACTCAGTTTTTCACAATTCCTGACATTTAATCCTAGTAAAAATCCCCTGTCTTAGGTCAGTTAGGATCACCACTTTATTTTAAGAATGTGAAATGTCAGAATAATAGTAGAGAGAATGATTTATTTCAGCTTTTATTTATTTCATCACATTCCCGGTGGGTCAGAAGTTTACATACACTCAATTAGTATTTGGTAGCATTGCCTTTAAATTGTTTAACTTGGGTCAAACGTTTCGGGTAGCCTTCCACAAGCTTCCCACAATAAGTTTGGTGAATTTTGGCCCATTCCTCCTGACAGAGCTGTTGTAACTGAGTCAGGTTTGTAGGCCTCCTTGCTCGCACACGCTTTTTCAGTTCTGCCCACAAATCTTCTATAGGATTGAGGTCAGGGCTTTGTGATGGCCACTCCAATACCTTGACTTTGTTGTCCATAAGCCATTTTGCCACAACTTTGGAAGTATGCTTGGGGTCATTGTCCATTTGGAAGACCCATTTGTGACCAAGCTTTAACTTCCTGACTGATGTCTTGAGATGTTGCTTCAATATATCCACATAATTTTCCTTCCTCATGATGCCATCTATTTTGTGAAGTGCACCAGTCCCTCCTGCAGCAAAGCACACCCACAGCATGATACTGCCACCCACGGGCTTCACGGTTGGGATGGTGTTCTTCGGCTTGCAAGCAACCCCCATTTTTCCTCCAAACATAACAATGGTCATTATGGCCAAACATTTCTATTTTTGTTTCATCAGACCAGAGGATATTTCTCCAAAAAGTACGATCTTTGTCCCTATGTGCAGTTGCAAACCGTAGTCTGGCTTTTTTATGGCGGTATTGGAGCAGTGGCTTCTTCCTTGCTGAGCGGCCTTTCAGGTTATGTCGATATAGGACTCGTTTTACTGTGGATATAGACACTTTTGTACCTGTTTCCTCCAGCATCTTCACAAGGTCCTTTACTGTTGTTCTGGAATTGATTTGCACTTTTCGCACCAAATTACGTTCATCTCTAGGAGACAGAACACGTCTCCTTCCTGAGCGGTATGACGGCTGCGTGGTCCCATGGTGTTGCGTACTATTGTTTGTACAGATGAACGTGGTACCTTCAGGCATTTGGAAATTGCTCCCAAGGATGAACCAGACTTGTGGAGGTCTAAAAACATGTTTCTGATGTCTTGGTTGATTTCTTTTGATTTTCCCATGATGTCAAGCAAAAAGGCATTGAGTTTGAAGGTAGGCCTTGAAATACATCCACAGGTACACCTCCAATTGGCTCAAATGATGTCAATTAGCCTATCAGAAGCTTCTAAAGCCATGACATCATTTTCTGGACTTTTCCAAGCTGTTTAAAGGCACAGTCAACTTAGTGTATGTAAACTTCTGACCCACTGGAATTGTGGTACAGTGACCTGTGGGGATGTTTTTCATCGGCAGGGACTGGTCAGAATTGAAGGAATGATGGATGGCGCTAAATACAGATAAATTCTTCAGGGAAACCTGTTTCAGTCTTCCAGAGATTTGAGACTGGGACGGGGGTTCACCTTCCAGCAGGATAATAACCCTAAGCATACTGCTAAAGCAACACTTGAGTGGTTTAAGGTCCTCTGTAGCTCAATTGGTAGAGCATGGCGCTTGTAACGCCAGGGTAGTAGGTTCGATCTCCGGGACATTTACATTTACATTTTACATTTTAGTCATTTAGCAGACGCTCTTATCCAGAGCGACTTACAGTTAGTGACCACCCATACGTAAAAATTTATGCACACATGACTGTAAGTCGCTTTGGGTAAAAGCGTCTGCTAAATGGCATATTATTATTAAGGGGAAACATTTAAATGTCTTGGAATGGCCTAGTCAAAGCCCAGACCTCAATCCAATTGAGAATCTGTGGTATGACTTAAAGATTGCTGTACACCAGCGGAACCCTGTAGTTGCTGTAAAAGGTGGCTCTACAAAGTATTGACTTTGGTGGGGTGAATAGTTATGCACGCTCAATATTTCTGTTTTTTTGTCTTATTTCTTGTTTGTTTCACAATATAAAATATTTTGCATCTTCAAAGGGGTAGGCATGTTGTGTAAATCAAATGATACAAATGATGATACCTCCCAAAAATCCATTTTAATTCCAGGTTGTAAGGCAACAAAATAGTAAAAATGCCAAGAGGGGTGAATACTTTCGCAAGCCACTGTATTTGTGTCTAATCCCTTGGTGAATGCCGGTGGTAATCGGTTATGATTTGCTGCTGCTGTTTGAAAAGTTCCTCAGTAATCTCCTGGGCTTGGAATGAGAAAAAACATGGTGCCCGGGTGGATGAGGGGGTTAGGTGCAATCTGGGCCAGTGTCAGTCCCCAGATGTCTGCAGCTTCCTGTGGCTTTGGCCCCGTCTGTTCCCTCTTCCCTCAGCTCCACTACTGTCTACTGTCGACGTCACTCTCTCTTTCTCTTTGTCTCTCTCTTTTTCTCTCATGTTAATCTGCTTTGTGAATGACAAGCCGTCAATAAAGCGTGATTCATCCTGATCTGAGTGTCATTCCACCGGAGGTCCGGAGCGAAGGCACAGAACAACGACCCGCCATTCCAAGGACTGGGTTTACTCGTTTGACTTTGTAGAGACATTATCGATTTAGATGTTTGCCCAGCGGTTGAGCTCAAGCTCCCCACGAGTCCGGTTAAATTGGATCCACAGTTTTGCCATCAAACAGAAATATGAAAGGATGTGTGTTTCACGGCTACTTGAAGGCTGTACGAAAGTCTCACAAGGCTTGTAAGTAGATCTAGTGTTAACATGTATGTTGATGTCCTTATCTTATGAATACAGTCACTTGAGAAAAAAAACCCATCACTAGTCATGGATTTATGGTCCTAAATATGAACATGAAAATACCCAAATACATATTACTGTGCCAGGGCATAGAAACTTGATCTAGTAAAGATTGTATGTGGAGTTTAATAAAATGATCTCTTGTTGTTGCGCTCGCTGCATGTATCACTGTCCATACTTCTTTGGGAAGCGTAGGGAAGGAAAGCAATATTTTGCTGTGGAAATGAATGTGCTATGTGACTCACTGTTTCTATAAATGGCAGTGCCAAAATGTATTCTTTTCCCACTCATGTTGAATCACTGGCATTTACCAAAATTCCCATCTTATCGCTGATATTTTGTATTAAGCCATTCTCAAAAAGTCCCCAGCAGTGTTTTTCTTAACACATTGTAAACAGTGTTCTGAAAGTATTGGTGTATTTTACACCACCACTACATACACTGTATCACTGTAGCTACGTCCAGATTCTTCACACTTCTCCTAAAGTGTGCACTTGCACACTCCTAGTCATGGATTTAACAATGTTGGGAACCCCCCCTCCCAAAGCTTGTACAGTACCAATCCAATGCTTGTAAATCCATGACGGGGAATGTGCCTGTGCATACTTTAAGAGACGTGTGGAGAATCAGGACGCACCTTAGATATTGTGCTGGTGCTAGCTAAATGGTTTGGATTCTGAAGCAACTGATCGAGATGTGCAATAGCAAGCACTTGTAGGAAAGGGTGGTATTGTAAAGCAGTGAACCAGGTCTTGAGGCGTAACAGGCTACTGACAGTGTCACAACACCACTCGACTTAGTTTGTTTGTTTCTTGTCATTTATCGACCTGGCAGGACTAAGGACGAGGGCCTTTGTGAGGATACTGCGCACTGATTGGATTAAATTGAACAAATATTTTTTTGAGTGTGTATGAGTTTGTTTAAGCGTCAACCATTGGTGCAACCTGTCTCGTGGCCACAGCAGACCAAGAAGCTACAGATTGCACCTTTAAGTCTGATACCAGAATATTGCACTATATTCATCTAAGAGCGTATCCAACCATATTCAACACAGTGTTTTGTGCATCTACAAAACGGACCATGAGCTCTCTTTTTCATTCACAACATAATTGCAATGGGCTCATCAACATTAGCTGTTGTTTTAATGTCATGTAGGCCTGATTTATTATGCTTAATGCAAATGGATTCACAGTTCTGCACTTTCACAAGACTTGAAAAGCCACAATAGTGAATTCGTATTGCATTTTCTTCCCGGTTCCTAAACATCTTTGCTGCACGAGAGAAGCAGAGATGAGAGACAATTTATGACATTATTCTTGTGAGCAAGGGTTTATTTAGTCTTATAGGGCAACAAGTAATGACAGAAGAGAAGCTGCATGTATCTAATTATAGTCAAGTTGACTAACAAATAGCCTACCAAATTGAAGTGGTGGAAAAAGTACCCAGTTGTCCTAAAGTAAAGATACCTTAATAGAAAATGCCTCAAGTAAAAGTGAAAGTCACCCAGTAAAATACTAATTGAGGAAAATTGTAATCCCCTGTAGCTCAGTTGGTAGAGCATGGCACTTGCAACACCAGGGTTGTGGGTTCGATTCCCACGGGGGGCCAGTATGAAAATGTATGCACTCACTAACTGTAAGTCACTCTGGAAAAGAGCGTCTGCTAAATGACTAAAAAGTCTAAAGTATTTGGTTTTAAATATACTTAACTATCAAAAGTAAAAGTATAAATATTTTCTAATTCCTTATATTAAGCAAACCAGACGGCACCATTTTCTTGTTATTTTAATGTACGGATAGCCAGGGTCACACTCCAACACTCAGACATCATTTACAAACTAAGCATGTGTGTTTAGTGAGTCCGCCAGATCAGAGGCAGTAGGGATGACCAGGGATGTTCTCTTGATAAGTGCTTAAATTGGACCATTTTCCTGTCCTTCTAAGCATTCAAAATGTAACGAGTACTTTTGGGTGTCAGGGAAAATGTATGGAGTAAAAAGTACATTATTTTCTATAAGAATGTAGTGAAGTAAAAGTTGTCAAAAAATATAAACAGTAAAGTAAAGTACAGATACCAAAAGAAACGACTTAAGTAGTACTTTAGAGTAATTTTACTTAAGTACTTTACACCACTGACAAATTGTTGGAAATTATAAGCAGAAACATAGGCCTATATATAAAAGGACCTGTCAAAAATTAATTCCGTTATCTCTGCATTTTCTATATTTGCGGGTTAGGATCAGGTGCGTGCCTAAGATTTTCACTTCATCACATATAGTCGGGCGGTTGCAGGTTATTAGCTAATGCAGGTGGGTGCGGGTGAACAAACAGCTGACACTAGCATCACTAGCTCTCATGCTACACAAGGTTGGAGACCCCTGAGTTAGAGGTTTTAACCATGTCAACTGGCTGAACCATGAGCTGCAAATCCATACAACTGACTCACTGACACGCTTTCTGCTTTACTACTTTAGCATACAGTGGCTTGCGAAAGTATTCACCCCCCTTGGCATTTTTCCTATTTTGTTGCCTTACAACCTGGAATTTAACTGGATCTTTTGGGGGTTTGTATCCCCGCCTTATCTTAGCTCATTGGTCACCATAGCAACACCCACCCATAGTATGCGCTCCAGCAGGTATATCTCACTGGTCATTCCCAAAGCCAACACCTCCTTTGGCCGCCATTCCTTCCGGTTCTCTGCTGCCAATGACTGGAACGAACTGCAAACATCTCTGAAGCTGGAGACACTTATCTCCCTCACTAACTTTAAGCATCAGCTGTCAGAGCACCTTACCGATCACTGCACCTGTACACAGCCCATCTGAAATTAGCTCACCCAACTACCTCATCCCTATATTGTTATTTATTTTGCTCATTTGCACCCCAGTATCTCTATTTGCACATAATCTCTTGCACATCTATCATTCCAGTGTTAATACTAATTGTAATTATTTTACACTATAGCCTATTTATTGCCTTACCTCCATAACTTGCTACATTTGCACACACTGTATATATATATTTCTGTTGTATTTTTGAATTTATGTTTTGTTTTACCCCACATGTAACTCTGTGTTGTTGTTTTTATCGCACTGCTTTGCTTTATCTTGGCCAGGTCGCAGTTGTAAATGAGAACTTGTTCTCAACTGGCTTACCTGGTTAAATAAAGGTGAAATAAAATAAAAATTAAAATTTGATTTACACAACATGCCTACCAGTTTGAAGATGCAAAATACTTTTTATTGTGAAACAAACAAGAAATAAGACAAAAATAACAGAACTTGAGTGTGCATAACTATTCACCCCACCAAAGTCAATACTTTGTAGAGCCACATTTTGCAGCAATTACAGCTGCAAGTCTCTTGGGATATGTCTCCATAAGCTTGGCACATCTAGCCACTAGGATATTTGCCCATTCTTCAAGGCAAAACTGTTCCAGCTCCTTCAAGTTGGATGGGTTCCGCTGGTGTACATCAATCTTTAAGTCATACCACAGATTCTCAATTGGATTGAGGTCTGGGCTTTGACTAGGCCATTCCAAGACATTTAAATGTTTCCCCTTAAACCATTCAAGTGTTGCTTTAGCAGTATGCTTAGGGCCATTGTCCTGCTGGAAAGTGAACCTCCGTCCCAGTCTCAAATCTCTGGAAGACTGAAACAGGTTTCCCTCAAGAATGTCCCTGTATTTAGCGCCATCCATCATTCCTTCAATTCTGACCAGTTTCCCAGTCCCTGCCGATGAAAAACATCCCCACAGCATGATGCTGCCACCATCATGCTTCACTGTGGGGATGGTGTTCTCGGGGTGATGAGAGGTGTTGGGTTTGCGCCAGACATAGCGTTTTCCTTGATGGCCAAAAAGCTCAATCTTTAGTCTCATCTGACCAGAGTACCTTCTTCCATATGTTTGGGGAGTCTCCCACATGCCTTTTGGCGAACACCAAACGTGTTTGCTTATTTTTTTCTTTAAGCAATGTATTTTTTCTGGCCACTCTTCCGTAAAGCCCAGCTCTGTGGAGTGTATGGCTTAAATTGGTCCTATGGACAGATTCTCCAATCTCCGCTGTGGAGCTTTGGATTTAATGGTGTGTATTTCTGTATATTTTTTTAGTTGGAGGACCATGTAACATCAAATGTGTAATGGTTGATAGAGGACGATAGGGTTTATCAAAATGTGAGCTGGATAGAGGAAATGTTATGTTTTACTCCCTGCTTGGTTATATAACACAGGAAGTAAACATTTCCCATTTATATTAAGTTCTGTAAATGTTGGTGTTCTGCTCTCCAAATGTTTATATCTCACTTTTTATGTGTATCTAACTACTGTCACCAAACTGACCCAGTTAGCACATTTGGTTCTTTGGAAGTTGTTGGAACGTACGTTTTTGGTTTCCCATTGGTTCTGGGACCAAAGCCATACGTTTCCTGACCGGTAAAATGTAAATATTTTAAGCGTTTTGCCTGTTCTGGGAATGTAAATGTTTAGGTTGCAGGGAGGTCCTAACAGTTTTCCTGGGAGGTTTTATTAACGTTCTGAGAATGGAAATTATAGGTTATTTGAAGGTAATTAAATAACATTCTGAGAACATGTTTCAATAAGACTTTTAATAACACTGCTTGCTTAGTTTGGGTTAAATGTTTTGAACTCCAAGTACAGAGAGGACAAATGGAAATGAATCTGCTTAGGCATTAATGCAAACACATTTCTTTTTTATTGTGGCACAGCGTCAGTGAGATTCTAATCTATGATCTTCTGTTCTCTATCCATGGAATTAGTCCACAACGTTATGCCGAAGTACTGAAATTCCCACAGAAGAACGTTGTTTCTTATCATTCTCTGAACGTTCTGAGCACGTAACTTTAAATAGAACCATTAGGAAACCTGTAGAAAACGTTGTGCTGTAGTACTGAAATTCCCACAGAAGAACATTGTTTCTTAACATTCTCGGAATGTTCTGAGAAGATGACTTTAAATAGAACCATGAGGAAACCTGTAGAAAATGTTATACAGAAGAACTGAAATTCCCACCTAAGAAAAATGGTTCTCAGAACGTTATGTGCTAGCTGGGTATCCTGCACCATTCCCAGAAGGTGTACGAAATAACCATAGGACAACCACGCTCTCACCAAGCTCTAAGAAACATATGGTTCTCAGAACAAGGACTTGGTTGATAGTTGATGAGTTGAATCAGGTGCATTAGTGCTGGGCTAGAAGACAAATATATACCCATGGAAGTCCCTTAGGGATGGATTGAGAAACTCTGGATTTGGCTTTTGTGTTCAAAACTATTCTTTATCTCGCTTACTCTATCTATATGTGTTCTTCAAGGTGGTTCCACCCCAACATCACCGGCATCGAGGCAGAGCAGCTCCTGTTGACGCGGGGGGTCCACGGCAGTTTCCTAGCCCGGCCAAGCAAGAGCAACCCGGGGGATTTTACTCTCTCTGTCAGGTAGGAGGGTCCATGTTACCAGTATGTTACATTTTGGTTCCCAGAATATTTGTGAGAAAGTTATTTGTCCAATACCTAGCCACCTATGCTACACAACATTGCCACTGATGTCAAGTTCAGCATTCAGAGAGAACCAAACTCGGTTGTATTGTCTCCTGGGGCCGGCTGAGCGATTTTAATGAGCGCAGGAGTCAAGCCGCATGTCATCTGTGCGTAGTTGGCCGAGCTGAAATGGGAAATAATCGCTCCTCAATTAGCAAACTAGCGAGCGAATGAGAGCCTTTGAGTGAACAGTCGCAGCTTGTGGGAATCCGAGCTTGAAATATGCCTTTGTTACTCTCCCGAGTTTCTAGGAAACGGAGAACGTTTGTTTCCCCCCTCGGTTGAAAAAGATATATAAAACTGGTGTTCGATAACCTTTCACAAGAATTCACATATGATTTAAATCACTTTCTGACTGCAACATTTTCTAACTTGAACGAAACCTTCCATACATGTTTGCCCAAGGTAGAAGTGGTCACAAAGTTACTTTTGGATCTGAAATCATAATCCTGGCAACCCTGTTTGTAAGCTTTCAAATGAGATCAAACTCAACCGTTTATCGTTTTCAGTGATTAAGACATGGATGTATCATGGTAGGGTGGGGTATGCAAAATGGGTCAACTTTGAGCACCTCTAACTCCTGAATGTTTTGGCATACCGGTCCAAAAAGTCACTTTCTGACCACTTCTTCCATGGGCAAACATGTATGGAAAGTTTTAAATCAAAAGGGATGCTGTCCTAAAGTGATGAATTAAAGTGGATTTACCCTTACATCACCGTCAGACTAAGGCCCGTATCATATTGGAACCTTCCAGATCTCTGACAGCTCACTTGCTCTTCCCTGTCCCACTGATCCCTTTCATAGCAGACACACATCCAGACCTCCAGATGGCCTCTCCAATCTGTCCCGAGATGTTATCTCCAGTGCCACATGTCACCTCTCAAAGTGACACCACACCACCAATTCCCCACTACTATCCACTTCTCCCACTCAGACAATCGCACATTATAGAGTTGGCCTTGGAAATCTGTAATTGTTGTTTAGAAGGGTGTGTAGGGAGTGTATGAGACCGTGTGTGTTTCTGAGCGTGTGCAGGAGGGGAGTGTCCATAATTATGTGGCAGCAACTGCAAATTGACTTCAAAGAGCCAAGCGCTCATAAAAGGATATTTATCCTTTTTATCATACACAGACCGAAATCCCACTCATTTACCATGCCTGCATTTTTATACAAGCTTTTTAGTATATCTGAAAGGTGTAGGGGGTAAAAAACATTGAAAAATAAAAGCCACCTATAGACCTAGTCAGGATTCCTGCATTTTCACAGACCCTGTAACCAAAATACAGGTATCGGATCTGTGTGAATGGTTCTCTGCTTTTCTGCAGGTAAATTCATAAACACCTCCCTAATTTCAACTGCAAACAGCCGCCATGGTTTAACAACACTCCCCACCCCTCCCAATTTGCCAGTTACCCAATGCTATGTATAAAAGGGGTGTACCTGCAAATAATGGGTAAATAAGGGACTGTTTGAAAGGAGGTCATATAAACATACCACATCTTCTGTCTGAAATGTGTATTTCTGACCACTTCTACCATGGGCAAACATGTATGGAAGGTTTCATTCAAATCAAAAGGGGTGCAGTCAGAAAGTGATTGAATTCATATAGAACGACTCTTACGCCACAACAGCCCTTCGAGGAATATGACCTCCATGTATGAAATCATAAAGTCTAACCCTTTCCTATGACATCAAATTTCACTGAATTATGAACAGTTGTAGTTGAACAGTTGTAGACCAGTTCTGTAGTTGGAGAGCTGAATACAAAAGAGAAATGTGGAGTTCTGGTAAACAGCAGGCCTCTGTGACTTCCTGCAGCGTGAGGAGAGCGAGAGTGGCTCTGCTTTGGCAACGGAAGCTTTTAAGAGGCTCATGAGTTGAAAAAGCTCCTGGAAAATGTCCAGCGTCGTCCTTTAGCGCACCGCTCATTAGCAGAGAGAAGGAGAGAGAGCAGTTAGGCTGGCAGCAGCAGTGAGTGGTGAGTGTGGCAGGCCAGGCAGTAGCTCCAAATAATGTTAAGGCCGGGGGCCCATGTCGAGGTCTGACTTGGCTGATGCCTGTGGTGACTGAGGACTGCGTGTGTGTGTGTGGGTGTGTGTGTGTGTGTGTGTGTGGGTGGTATGATTTAGAATTGAGAATTGGCAGCCTTATTTTGTGTCTGTACTGTTTTGCTATTGAAAGTAGGCTACGCGCCAACATCAATGCATAAGATTTAATTTTCTAACACATTTATTTGCTTGAGAGATTACACAAAAAATAAATAAAATATCCTGTTTGATAGTGGAAAAACCAAAAAGCCATACGTATTAATTTATCATGAACAGATGAAAGTCATTTTAAATGAACTGATGAGAGCCATGTCCTTTTAAGCACATTTCTTTGCACTTTGTTTTCTTTGTGACTATTCAGAGATGCCTTACCCTGTGACCAAGCTAACTGTCTCTTACTTGTGTACTCACACACACACACTCTCTCACACACTCTGATATCACAAACACTCTCTCAATCGTATATACTCACACACAATCACATATCACAGACACTCTCCTCTCTCACTCTCTCACACACTCTCACACACACACTCTCTCTCCCTCTCTCACACATACACTCGCACACACACTCACACACACACACTCAACGAGAGAGTAATTAACAAGTCATTAGTAGAGTGTCTACTTACCAGCGTGTTATTAGATGTTAGATGAGGGGGGTCCAGCTCGCCTCTCTCTCATCGTAATGGACGCCCTGGGACTCCACTGGGCTGTGTTATCTCATTCTTCCTGCTATTCCCTTCGCTTATCTCCCCCTCTCCCTTTTTTCCTGGCCCGGGCAGGGAGCTGGATGGCAGGGGGAGGCCAGGGGTGGTAGTGGGTGATGGGGAGGGTTTAAACATTGTGATGTTAACTGTTCCAGTAGGGTTCGGAGTCAGAGACCCTTCTAGAGTAATGTGTGGATAAGTAGGCAGGTTTCCATTGACCCAGGTTTATTTGACAAAAGCAATGTTGCAAAAAAAAGGATTGTCTTGACTTTCAAGAATACCTGAATTGATCGCCTTGCTTTTCTGGTTGGTTGGATGCAATTTTCACCTATAAAATGTTGATACATCTAATTTGTATAAGTGGATTGTGTTCTCACTGGATACTATGTAACAAAGACATGTGGCCAGTGTGGTCTAGTGGTTAGTGCCTCTGCCCTCAGCACAGACATACTGGTGTCAGCATGGGTACGAATCAGTTCAAAGGCCTGTTTGATACACTCTCGGAATTGGAGAACAAATACTATAGTTTAGTGTAGTATTACTGTAGTGTTTTTGTGGACTGTAGTATTTACTCTAGTGTTTTTGCAGATATTACTGTAGTATACTATAGTATTTACACTTTACTATAGTACAGTGCCTTCAGAAAGTACTTACTTACTTATTCCATTTTGTGTTACAGCCTGAATTCAAAATGGATTAAATAGATTTTTTTTCTCCCCCCATCTACAAGAAATACCCCATAATTGCAAAGTGAAAACATGTTTTTAGACATTTTTGCAAATGTATTGAAATTAAATACAGAAATATCTTATTTGCACACAGGGGCTTGCGAAAGTATTCACCCCCCTTGGCATTTTTCCTATTTTGTTGCCTTACAACCTGGAATTAAAATTGATTTTTTTGGGGTTTGTATCATTTGATTTACACAACATGCCTACCACTTTGAAGATGCTAAATATTTTTTATTGTGAAACAAACAAGAAATAAGACAAAAAAAACAGAACTTGAGCGTGCATAACTATTCACCCCACCAAAGTCAATACCATGTAGAGCCACCTTTTGCAGCAATTACAGCTGCAAGTCTCTTGGGGTATGTCTCTATAATCTCACTGCAACTCCCCTCCAAGTCTCCGACCACTACTTTGTATCCTTTTCTCTCTCGCTCTCCTCCAACACTACTCACTCTGCCCCTACTAATGTGCCTTCTCAACCTTCGCTCTCTCTCTCCCGCTACTCTGTCCTCTTCCATCCTATCATCTCTTCCCTCGGCTAAATCCTTCTCCCTCCGATCTCCTGATTCTCCCTTTCTGCATATTTTGACTCTCTATGTCCCCTATCCTCCCGGCCGGCTCGGTCCTTTCCCTCCTGCTCCGTGGCTTGACGACTCATTGCGAGCTCACAGAAGAGGGCTCCGGGCAGCCGAGCGGAAATGGAGTAAAACTAGACTCCCTGCGAACCTGTCATCTTTTCACTCCCTCCTCTCTACATTCGCTTCCTCTGTTTCCGCTGCTAAAGCCACTTTCTACCACTCTAAATTTCAAGCCTCTGCCTCTAACCTTAGGAAGCTCTTTGCCACCTTCTCCTCCCTGCTGAATCCTCCTCATCCTCCCCCTCCCTCCTCCCTCTCTGTGGATGACTTCGCCAACCATTTTGAAAAGAAGGTTGACGACATCCGATCCTCATTTATCAAGTCAAATGACACCGCTGGTCCTGCTCACACTGCCCTACCCTATGTTTTGACTTCTTCTCCCCTCTCTCTCCAGATGAAATCTTGCGACTTGTGATGGCCAGCCGCCCAACAATCTGCCTGCTTGACCCTATCCCCTCCTCTCTTCTCCAGACCATTTCCGGAGACCTTCTCCCTTACCTCACCTCGCTCATCAACTCATCCTTGACCACTGGCCATGTCCCTTCCAACTTCAAGAGAGTGAGAGTTGCACCCCTCCTCAAAAAACCTACACTCGATCCCTCCGATTTCAACAACTACAGAACAGTATCCCTTCATTCTTTTCTCTCCAAAACTCTTGAGCATGCCGTCTCTAGCCAACTCTCCTGCTATCTCTCTCAGAATGACCTTCTTGATCCAAACCAGTCAGGTTTCAAGACTGGTCATTCAACTGAGACTGCTCTTCTCTGTGTCACGGAGGCTCTCCGCACTGCTAAAGCTAACTCTCTCTCCTCTGCTCTTATCCTTCTAGACCTATCTGCTGCCTTTGATACTGTGAACCATCAGATCCTCCTCTCCACCCTCTCCAGCGCTGCTCACTCTTGGATTGAGTCCTACCTGACAAGTTGCTCCTACAAGGTGGCGTGGCGAGAATCTGTCTCCGCACCACGTGCTCTCACCACTGGTGTCCCCCAGGGCTCAATTCAAGGCCCTCTCCTATTCTCTCTATACACCAAGTCACTTGGCTCTATCATATCCTCACATGGTCTCTCCTATCATTGCTACGCAGACGACACACAATTCATTTTCTCCTTTCCCCCTTCTGATAACCAGGTGGCGAATCGCATCTCTGCATGTCTGGCAGACATATCAGTGTGGATGTCGGATCACCACCTCAAGCTGAACCTTGGCAAGACAGAGCTGCTCTTCCTCTCGGGGAAGGACTGCCCGCTCCATGATCTCGCCATCACGGTTGACAACTCCATTGTGTCCTCCTCCCAGAGTGCAAAGAGCCTTGGCATGATGCTGGACAACACCCTGTCGTTCTCCACTAACATCAAAGCGGTGACCCGATCCTGCAGGTTCATGCTCTACAACATTCGCAGAGTACGACCCTACCTTACACAGAAAGCGGCACAGGTCCTAATCCAGGCACTTGTCATCTCCCGTCTGGATTACTGCAACTCGATGTTGGCTGGGCTCCCTGCCTGTGCCATTAAACCCCTACAACTTATCCAGAACGCCGCAGCCCGTCTGGTGTTCAACCTTCCCAAGTTCTCTCATGTCACCCCGCTCCTCCGCACACTCCACTGGCCTCCAGTTGAGGCTCGCATCTACTACAAGACCATGGTGCTTGCCTACGGAGCTGTGAGGGGAACGGCACCTCCTTACCTTCAGGCTCTGATCAGACCCTACACCCAAAATAGGGCACTACTTTCATCCACCTCTGGCCTGCTAGCTCCCCTACCTCTACGGAAGCACAGTTCCCGCTCAGCCTAGTCAAAGCTATTCGCTGCTCTGGTACCCCAATGGTGGAACAAGTTCCACCACGACGCCAGGACAGCGGAGTCACTGACCACCTTCCGGAGACACTTGAAACCCTACCTCATTAAGGAATACCTGGAATAGTATAAAGTAATCCTTCTACCCACCTCCCCCACCCATAAAAAGAAAAAGAAAAAAAGTGGTTGTCCCACTGGCTATCATAAGTTGAATGCACCAATTTGTAAGTCGCTCTGGATAAGAGCGTCTACTAAATTATGTAAATGTAAAATGTAAATGTATTCTCGGGGTGATGAGAGGTGTTGGGTTGGCCAAAAAGCTCAATTTTAGTCTCATCTGACCAGAGTACCTTCTTCCATTAGTTTGTGGAGTCTCCCACATGCCTTTTGGCGAACACCAAACATGTTTGCTAATTTTTTTCTTTAAGCAATGTATTTTTTCTGGCCACTCTTCCGTAAAGCCCAGCTGAGTTTTGGACGGGCGGCCCTCTCTTGGCAGGTTTGTTGTAGTGCCATATTCTTTCCATTTTTGTTAATGGATTTAATGGTGCTCCGTGTTCAAAGTTTCTGATATTTTTTATAACCCAACCCTGATCTGTACTTCTCCACAACTTTGTCCCTGACCTGTTTGGAGAGCTCCTTGGTCTTCATGGTGCCACTTGCTTGGTGGTGCCCCTTGCTTAGTGGTGTTGCAGACTCTGGGGCTTTTCAGAACAGGTGTATATATACTGAGATCATGTGACAGATCATGTGACACTAAGATTGCACACAGGTGGACTTTATTTAACTAATTATGTGACTTCTAAAGGTAATTGGTTGCACCAGATCTTATATTGGGGCTTCATAGCAAAGGGTGAATACATAAGCACGCATTACTTTTCCGTTATTCATTTTTTTGAATTTTCCTTAACAAGTAATTTTTTTCATTTCACTTCACCAATTTTGATTATTTTGTATATGTCCATTACATGAAATCCAAATAAAAAATCCATTTAAATTACAGGTTGTAATGCAACAAAATAGGAAAAACGCCAAGGGGGTCACACCGCTTATTTTGATGTACCTATGCTTGACTTGCACTGTTGAAGTCGGAAGTATACATACACCTTAGCCAAATATATTTAAACTCAGTTTTTCACCTTTTCTGACATTTAAGCCTAGTAAAAATGTCCTGTCTTAGGTCAGTTAGGATCACCACTTTATTTTAAGAATGTGAAATGTCAGAATAATAGTAGAGAGAATGATTTATTTCAGCTTTTATTTATTTCATCACATTCCCAGTGGGTCAGAAGTTTACATACACTCAATTAGTATTTGGTAGCATTGCCTTTAAATTGTTTAACTTGGGTCAAACGTTTCGGGTAGCCTTCCACAAGCTTCCCACAATAAGTTGGGTGAATTTTGGCCCATTCTTCCTGACAGAGCTGGTGTAACTGAGTCAGGTTTGTAGGCCTCCTTGCTCCCACACGCTTTTTCAGTTCTGCCCACACATTTTCTATAGGATTGAGGTTAGGGCTTTGTGATGGCCACTCCAATACCTTGACTTTGTTGTCCTTAAGCCATTTTGCCACAACTTTGGAAGTATGCTTGGGGTCATTGTCCATTTGGAAGACCCATTTGCGACCAAGCTTTAACTTCCTGACTGATGTCTTGAGATGTTGCTTCAATATATCCACATAATTTTCCTTCCTCATGATGCCATCTATTTTGTGAAGTGCACCAGTCCCTCATGCAGCAAAGCACCCCCACAGCATGATGCTGCCACCGCCATGCTTCACTGTTGGGATGGTGTTCTTCGGCTTGCAAGCCTTCCCCTTTTTCCTCCAAACATAACGATGGTCATTATGGCCAAACAGTTCTATTTTTGTTTCATCAGAACAGAGGACATTTCTCCAAAAAGTACAATCTTTGTCCCCATGTGCAGTTGCAAACTGTAGTCTGGCTTTTTTATGGCGGTTTTGGAGCAGTGGCTTCTTCCTTGCTGAGCGGCCTTTCAGGTTATGTCGATATAGGACTTGTTTTACTGTGGATATAGATACTTTTGTACCTGTTTCCTCCAGCATCTTCACAAGGTCCTTTGCTGTTGTTCTGGGATTGATTTGCACTTTTCGCACCAAAGTACGTTCATCTCTAGGAGACAGAACGCGTCTCCTTCCTGAGCGGTATGATGGCTGCGTGGTCCCATGGTGTTTATACTTGCGTACTATTGTTTGTACCGATGAACGTGGTACCTTCAGGCGTTTGGAAATTGCTCCCAAGGATGAACCAGACTTGTGGAGGTCTACAATTATTTTCTGATGTCTTGGTTGATTTCTTTTAATTTTCCCATGATATCAAGCAAAGAGGCAATGAGTTTGAAGGTAGGCCTTGAAATACATCCACAGGTACACCTCCAATTAGCCTATCAGAAGCTTCTAAAGCCATGACATCATTTTCTGGAATTTTCCAAGCTGTTTAAAGGCACAGTCAATTTAGTGTATTTAAACTTCTGACCCACTGGAATTGTGATACAGTGAATGATAAGTGAAATTATCTGTAAACAATCGTTGGAAAAATTACTTGTGTCATGCACAAAGTAGATGTCTTAACCGACTTGCCAAAACTATAGTTTGTTAACAACAAATTTGTAGAGTGGTTGAAAAACGAGTTTTAATGACTCCAACCTAAGTGTATGTAAACTTCCAACTTCAACTGTAGGTTTCTCACTTATGGGTGGCACAAATTGGGATATGGGGGAGGGGAATGGGCATGGTATATGCAAATTAAATACTGTAGTATTACTATAGTTAAAAAGCTGTTGTGTTTTTGCGGACTGTACTGTGCACAATGAATGGAGCCAAATACAGCGTTTCTGGAGCCAAATATCTTATTAATTCATTTTTGTTTTCATTTTTTATTATTAAATGACCTGGTATAATGTCCCATTGATCAGTTATACATTTAAAAGCCGTTATTTTTGCGTTTTTGCCCAAGTTCGGCCTTTACTAATTTACACAGTAGAAAATAATAACTTTGTATCTGCACAGTCTGCAAAGTAGTCATTGTGCATAGAGTTGTATGATTTGTTAAACCAAAAAAACTCTGTCTAACAGTACTACTTGATATTGCCGTTCTCATAATCAGGCAGAGGAGATAGTATCTAGCAGATTAATGGATGAAGTATGGAACATTGATTATGTGCAACAGACCAATCCCATCTGCAGAGTAAAATCTAGTTGGATGTTTTTGGCTCATTGCGATGTCATTAATCGTGTTAAATTCCCACAAACAGCCTGCCAAACGCACATTGCAGCCGCCACGGGCCATTAGTAGCCACAGACAGGGAGGCATACTACTCCACTCAAACATTCATAACACAATTACAGGGAAGGAGGGAGTGCAGGTTTATAGGCAAGATAGAGATGGATGGATGTAAGGAGAGAGAAATGGAGAGAGAGAGAGATGGGAAGCAGAGTGAGAAAGGGAGAGAGAGAAAGGAAGTAACAGAGAGGGAGGGAGATATGATTAGCTACACTTTTCATGACTGTTACTTGATCATCAATTTGCAGAGAGATGGCTCGCTAATTGCATTCAAACTAGATATCAGATAGCATAATGTGCAGTGTTGTCACTTTTCTGCCTGAGTTAGATCGCTAGCTATGATCTTTTTTGTAAACGTGTGTGGAGTGGGAGTTGTGGTTGGCTGCATGCTCAAAAACGGTCTTCTTCTGAATGTGTAGGTGTACTTAGACAAAGCGTATGTTTGAAGGTTGGTTTGGCTTGTTGCTGCAGAAAAATATTGCTCTGATATTTTTACTGCAATGGAAGAATTGAAAAAGAAAGTAAATGTAGTAGTCTGACTTGTTTCCATACTGATTAGAATGTTTTGGTTTAGAATGCTGTGTGTGTGTGTGTGTTTGAATGCGTGCGTGCATTTGCATGCTTGTGTGTGTGACACTGTGTCTCTTAGTGGCTTTGTATCTTGTAAAGTGGCAGTGACTGTTTTATGACTTTGTCTGAGCTGTGCTCTCTAGTCACCTGCATTTAATGAAAACCAGTTGCTTTCAAATACTCACTCCAATTCAATCTCTTTTAAGCCTTTAATATGAAATAAACAGGGTATTATAGAGGGATAATATTGTCTGATAAGGTTTTTCCTAGAAGGAAAACAGTCTTATTCTATACAGATTTGTTGAACAAACGGTTTCCTGCGAAATCCTGGAGGGACTAATTAACCTAACCTCTGCTACATACTGCAGGGTGAACCGGTTACATAATATATAGTTATCTATCTGAACAATGTGCACTGTGACTAACCCTGACTCCAACCTCTCTTCCCTGTGTGTGTGTGTGTGTGTGTGTGTGTGTGTGTATGTGTGTGTGTGTGTGTGTATGTATGTGTGTGTGTGTGTGTGTTTGTGTGTGTGTGTGTGTGTGTGTGTGTGTGTGTGTGTGTGTGTGTGTGTGTGTGTGTGTGTGTGTGTGTGTGTGTGTGTGTGTGTGTGTGTGTGTGTGTGTGTGTGTGTGTGTGTGTGTGCGCGTGCGATTGTAAATACTGTGGGTGCATGCGTGTGTCTGTGTGGTGTGTGTGTGTGTGTGTGTGTGTATGTGTGTGTGTGTCAGGCGGAATGATGAGGTCACCCATATTAAGATCCAGAACTCGGGGGACTACTACGACCTGTATGGAGGGGAGAAGTTTGCCACGCTGGCAGAGCTGGTGCAGTACTACACAGAGCAGCATGACCTCCTCAGAGAGAGGAATGGAGACGTCATCGAGCTCAAGTACCCACTCAACTGCAAAGACCCCACCTCCGAGAGGTACGCACACACATACACATGCCTGCACACACACATAAATGAACATCCACAGACAGCATTTACAATCAAATACATGCACGCACGACCACACACACACACACTCATCTCTGGCTCTCTGCACATTGTGACGTACAGTGTATCAGTTTGTATCTAGTTCTAAGAAAAATGTGTGATCTCTGTCAAGCATGGTTTCTGTGGCTTCTCCATGAAACACCTGCTGAGACCTCTTGTTGGAAGCTCCTACACATTCACAAATGCAAGCTCTCATACAGACACAGACATACAGAGGCACACACTATTCAGATTTCTTTGTAACGCCATCACGTGTGCAAACTCAGAAACAAACACACTTTTCGATTTCTTAAGTAAACAATTCAATGTAAACGGCGGAGTCGGGGTGAATTCCATTTCAGCTCCTCATTACTTTTCAATGGTATTAGTATTTTCAAACATAATAGTCATGTCATCAGTTGTGTCTGACTCTACATCTACCGATCTACACTAGGTGGTACCACGGGCACCTCTCTGGCCGCGATGCTGAGAAGCTGCTTACGGACAAGGGCAAGCCTGGCAGTTTCCTGGTGCGTGAGAGCCAGAGCAAACCGGGCGACTTCGTGCTCTCTGTCCTCACCAACGAGGAGAAGCATGAGAACGTGGACCGCAAGACCAAGGTTACCCACGTCATGATCCGATACCAGGTAAGACCAGCTAGGGCATACACTGAGCCAGACCTATGCATATAGTTTGGCAAGCAATGTTTGAGATGTAGACTTTTAATGGGTGCCATGTTGGCACCAAATGTTCCAAAGACAATAATAGTATAATTAAAATGCCCTTTTGTAATGTTCTAGGTGGGTCATAACATGGTTATTAGCACTGTTTGATGCCAACATTTCAGACTGTTCTCTGAACTAGTTGTGGTATATTAAAATATGATTGGTGTCATCGTTGCCAGCTTACCTGACAGGTACTCACTACCATGCACCTACTGTGAGCCGGATGGCACTGCAATCGCTACGCATTCGTCCTCCTTCAAGGCACTCCACACCTAACTGGAGTGGGACTTCATCGGGTTCTCAAGTGGACACCCCCCTTAACCGGTGTTTTGTTGATAAGCCCACGCCTCGGCGGCAGAACCAGCATTCTGGAACTACCCCCTCGATCCCTCCACTCAACTCAGCCCTGCCTCCCTACTGCCTGCTTGGCTCTGCCACTATTCATTCCTCTTCAGCCAGATCTAACAGGATGCCTCTTCTGCCTGCTTGCTGACATCAGCCACCAGCTTCTTCCTTGCCATTCCTTCAATGCTGAGCAGCCCCAGGGCTCTCCAGTGATTGGGCTGCGAAGCCCCTGCAGCCAACCTCAACTGGTAGATTCCAGGCTCTCCATCCATTTAGCTGACTCTCAAGGATGAGGGACTGGTATTTATTGAGCTTCTGCTCTTTCCTCCCAGGCACTGTAAGCTCGACGAGGACCACCTGGTTGGTGCTTCTAGATCAGAGGACTATATCTGGTCTTAGACTTGTGCTGGCTATCTCCTCTGGGAATATGAGCTGCTTCTTGAGGTCTGCCTACATCTCCCATTCACCTGCTGTGGCAAGTATCCCTTTGTTCCTTGTTCCCTTTGCTGCACTCTCTCCTGACCTGAAGAAGTGGATGAAATGGGGCCCCCAGGTGAGTTGTTGTTTTGGCTTTCTCCTTGCTTGCGTCAGTCCCGCGGCCAGCTGAGTCAGTATTTGGTCATGTCGCCACCTGAATTTTCCATCAGTCAGACCTGCTTTGCAGGAGGAGATCACATACTTCAGGTTGTCTGGTCTTCTGCATAGTGTGCAGCTGGGGCTCTCTGCCAACCACCACGTGTTGAGATTTGTTGGTGTGGACAAAACATTGTACACTGAGCAAAGCAGAAACTTGATCCGCTGCTCTTCCATGTTCCAGATGTCTTGCCAGGTGAGTGCCCTCTCTCGCATGCTCTCGCAGCGTGTCCTGCTGGCGTGTTTTTTCATGGATACTGCTCTGACATGCCGGCTTTCTTCCTCAGTCTTTGGGGCCTCCCTCTAATCCATGCCACAGTGTTCTTTTGGGTCTGCTTTCTTCCAGCTTGACCTGGTTGTGCATCCAAGACTGCCTTGGTTTATCAACCCATCAATTGTCAGCATGTTGCAACCGTTCCTCTGCATCCCTCAGCGCTCTGCTGGCTGACCACTTGCGACCCATTCTGACCTCTCTCTGCCTGGCGAAACATCTCATCCTTGCTGTCCCGTAGCATCATGGCTTGACATGCTTTTGTTGCCTTGAACTCCTCTACCACAGATGTTATTGGCAGCTGCAGCTTGCTGCCTGTGCTGTACAGGCCGATGGAGCAGAAGCTTATTGGGACCGCTAGCCATCTCCTGAGGAAGTTGTTAAGTTTCCTCTCTAGTGCCTCCACTTTTGAAAGAGGTACCACATAGACAAGCAGTGGCCAGAGGAGTCTGGGAAGTACCCCGTGTTGGTAGCCGCATGCCTTAAACTTGCCTGGTAGGCCGCTCTTATGTCATCCACATGTTGGCCTGCAAGAGCATCTCCTTTACATTCTCTTTGTCATTGAGCTCTTCCTTGTACCACTTCCCCAGGCTCTTCACAGGCTGGTCTCCTCTCTGGTCTTGAATTGGTACCGTTCCTGGACACGTCTCTTTTCAAGGACTAGACTTCTTGATTTTGAACTCCATTCATTGGGGAGCTCTTTCAGATCCTCTAAAATCCAAATGCCTTCCGGGACTGACTTAGCTGTAATCTTCAGATCGTCCATGAATGCCGCTTGCCAGTATTGCATCCCGTCTTAGCTTCTCTGCTGATTGCACAAGGAGGTTCATTGCAGCAGAAAAAACACTGACTGCACCAGGTCACAATGCCCACCTCCAGCCTCTGCCATGTGGTGGTAAAGTCTCTGCTTGAGGAGTGAGATAGTTCGGAATTGCTTGATCGAACATCTCCCATTCCTTATTTGCTGACGCAGCAGGCCATTTCACAGGCTCCTTCCTGGTCTCTCCTGTGTTGGTGTTCTATACAGGTTGTCTCTCCTGTTGGTCATCTGTCTCCTCTGATGCATCAGTGATGTTTCGGTCGCCACCCCTTTTGTCATGCGTATGGAGAGTCTGGGGACTGGGGTTTGGCTCCTGTCCCGGGCCTCTCCTCCGTCTCACCAGATTGCCCTTTGTGTTGCACATCACTATTGGGTAGTGTACACTTCACTTGATGTATCTTCAGACTCCTCTCGCTTTTGCAGATCTTCCCACATCTGCAGACCCTAGATAAATCGCTTAGCTGTTCCATCATCGGTTGTGCGTCATGGTTGGTCAGAACTGTGGTCTGTCCTGTAGTTCGATCATCCTACCCCACTCTCGCCCAACCTTGGGGGTATCTTATTATATATCTTTCCATAGCTTCAGCCTGCCAAGCCTCCACACCCTGTCTCTGGTCTTTTCCAGATGTCAGCAGCGTTTCCTAGCTGTCACCATACTTCCATGGTTGCCAACTAGTCTTTCCTAGTCGTCACTGGGTCTCCAGAAGGGAATATCAAAAAATAAGATGAGTGTCATCGCTGCTGGCTCACCTGACAGGTACTCGCTACCCTGCGCCTTCTGTGAGCCAGATGGCACTGCAATCGTTATTCCTATAATATACCATCTCTGCATAACACACCTTTATAAACAATTTGTAGAGCACATACTTCATTGTTTAGACTACTAGAATAAGAGCTGGAGCAGCCTTTCTCAGCCTCAGTCATGGGCCCAACAGTTATTCCATATATCCTAACACCAGCACACCTGATTCAAATTAACTAGCTTCAGGTGTGATTGGTATTGAAAACGGGCCTAGCTAGCAGTAGGTTAACTCTTACAGGCTAGCTTTTGTTATAGAAAGGCCTTTGGCTTAGGGTCTAGCAGGTTACCTGGCAGGGCTAGAAGACCAGTAGGGCAGCTAGAAGTATAGGGACTAGCATGCTTGTAGCCCCTAGCCTGCCAGCTAGATTGCTAGGCCTATCAGGCTAGCTAGCAGGGCTAGCAGGCTAGTAGGGATAGCAGGCTTGTAAGGCTAGCAGGCTAGTTGGCAGGATAGTAGGGGCTAGCAGGCTAGCAGGCTAGTAGGGATAGGAAACAGCGCTAACAGTAGGCAAGATAAACGCATTTTCACAATTTCACCAATATCATCAAAATCAATAAATCATAGCAGGTTTTTGGGCTCATTCAGTAGTGTTTAACTGATTAAGCAGAATCCCATTTAAAAATAATGTTAAAAGTATAATTTATACTCCTAAAATATAAATTGAAAATGATACTGTTGCTGCTTCCTGTTGTCATGGATTTTTTATTTAAAGCTAGTTTCAAAACACAGGTTTTAAATGTCCAAATTCATAATCAATATGCTGAAATATGTAGTGATATTTTGAACACCAAAACATTAACACTTGTCTTCAGATTACTTGTATTTTGCTTAATTAGTACCTTATAAACTGCACACCACCAATATTTACCAAGCGGCCTCTCTAAACTAGAATTGATTAGCTTGTTCTACTGTAACCAATGGCGCGCACAAATTAATCATTCAAATCAATATTGTATTGAAATCAATGAAACTGGGAAAATATCTGTGGCGACATGTCCTCTTCTAAGAGACAAACCTCAAAGAACTTGGGTATACTACATACAACAGTCGGTAGATGAGAACCTGTAGTAGCCATTTATCAACTTATATCTCTGTGAGAAAATGTTTTCGGTAGATGGCTAATACGAAAAAGTAACTGGATAATGGATAATTTCAACAAATCACCACCTCACATCGGTTTCTAAATAGCGACAGAGGTAGGCTTTCATTTGAGTGATAGCTAACCCTAAAACCTGTGAATTCATGTCAGGTCAGAGACATTTATAGGAGGAGTGCCCACATTTTTTTATTGCCCCCGTGATCTGAAAATGACAGCAGCTGCGTTTTCAGTTCCACTACGGACTGGTGCATTATGACAAAAACACAGATACTAAACCAAAGATATTGATCTGTTTTAAGCAATCGATTTTGTGAGATCGTTATGACTATAAACGTTTATACTAACATCACCAATCTGAGGTAAACAGGATATGTATTTCTTGTAATTATTTTGTGGTGAAAACGTTAGTCTGTGTAATGTAGTAAGATGTTAAGTCCACCATAGGGAAATGCGTAATATAAAATAATTAAATTTGTCTAAATAATTCTATATTTCGATTTAAGATTATAGTTAATAAAGCACACTCATAGATTTCTCAACAATTACAGCTACAGTTGAGGTCGGAAGTTTACATACACCTTAGCCAAATACATTTTAACTCAGTTTTTAACAATTCCTGACATTTAATCCTAGTAAAAATTCCCTGTCTTAGGTCAGTTAGAATCACCACTTTAGTTTAAGAATGTGAAATGTCCGAATAATAGTAGAGAGAGTGATTTATTTCAGCTTTTATTTATTTCATCACATTCCCAGTGGGTCAGAAGTTTACATACACTCAATTAGTATTTGTTAGCATTGCCTTCAAATAGTTTAACTTGGGTCAAACGTTTCGGGTAGCCTTCCACAAGCTTCCCACAATAAGTTGGGTGAATTTTGGCCTATTCCTCCTGACAGAGCTGGTGTAACTGAGTCAGGTTTGTAGGCCTCCTTGCTCGCACATGCTTTTTCAGTTCTGCCCACAAATGTTCTATAGGATTGAGGTCAGGGCTTTGTGATGGCCACTCCAATACCTTGACTTTGTTGTCCTTAAGCCATTTTGCCACAACTTTGGAAGTATGCTTGGGGTCATTGTCCATTTGGAAGACCCATTTGCGACCAAGCTTTAACTTCCTGACTGATGTCTTGAGATGTTGCTTCAATATATCCAAATAATTTTCCTTCGTCATGATTCCATCTATTTTGTGCACCAGTCCCTCCTGCAGCAAAGCACCCCCTGATGCTGCATGATGCTGCCACCCCCGTGCTTCACGGTTGGGATGGTGTTGTTCTGGGATTGATTTGCACTTTTTGCACCAAAGTATGTTCATCTCTAGGAGACAGAATGCGTCTCCTTCCTGAGCGGTATGATGGCTGCGTGGTCCCCGTGGTCCCATGGTGTTTATACTTGCGTACTATTGTTTGTACAGATGAACGTGGTACCTTCAGGCATTTGGAAATTGCTCCCAAGGATGAACCAGACTTGTGGAGGTCTACCATTTTTTTCTGAGGTCTTGGCTGATTTCTTTTGATTTTCCCATGATGTCAAGCAAAGCGGCACTGAGTTTGAAGGTAGACCTTGAAATACATCCACAGGTACACCTCCAATTGACTAGTATGTTAGCAAGAAATGTGTGGAGTGGTTGAAAAAATTAGTTTTAATGACTCCAACCTAAGTGTATGTAAACTTCCGACTTCAACTGTATTTCTTACTACTTTAACTATGGAGAGAGTTTTAAAATGCTTCTGAACGCAATTTAGCCGGGCACTCCATTGTCTTACGTCAGATAGCACGGCGATTCCGCCTGCACTGATTGAGGGACGAGTGTCACGAAGGAGTGATGCCATCTGACATAAGGCAATTCCGGGCACTCTAGACTACAGCCTCCATATTGACTGTGCAGCAGGCTGAATGTTCTCCATCCCTACTAACAGAGTTTCTGTGTGGCTCCAGCAGGATGGGAAGTATGACGTGGGTGGAGGAGAGAGGTTTGACACGCTAGCTGACCTGGTGGATCACTACAAGAAGAACCCCATGGTGGAGAAGAGTGGAATCGTTGTTCACCTCAAACAGGTGAGAGACTGGACCAGTGCATTCAAACAGCCGTACATAAAACAATGATGTCCTTGCAAAATAAATGGAAGCCATGTTGTTTCCAGAACATCTACTCTGAAAACTGGATCTGTTAAATATGGAATTATGTGTAATTCCAAGTATGGGTAAGCTGCAAATTCTATAACATATAATTTAATGTGAATGGTGGATCATATGATAATCCATTGAATTAATATATTAATGTATTTCTCTTCTCTTTTTCCAATGAAAGCCCTTCAATGCCACCAGAATAAATGCTGCCAACATTGAGAACAGGGTAAAGGAGCTCAACAAAGTGGCGGACAACTCAGAGAAGCCCAAACAAGGGTTCTGGGAAGAGTTTGAGGTACCACCACCAGTGTGTTTAAATGATTCTAGATCACATATATCATCTCATATTCCAAAACATGAAAGTCAATACGAAGAGAATGTAAATCCGGTATGTTCATGAGGCATTTTCTGACGGACAACCCAAGGAACATTATTGTTAACTCTAAGACAGACACAGCTGGTTCCTGTCAAAGTCTGGTTATGGGTCCAGGTCAAAGGTAGTACACTAGGGAATAGGGTGCCATTTAGGATATAACCAGCATCTAAGGGATTTGTCTCATTGTGATTTGTCTCATTGTGACCTCTTGTGGTGAGAGATTTTACTTTCAGCCTCCTGTAGGGTGCAGTGGAAGGGTACACACTGCTCATGGGCCGATGTGTTCAACCAAGACCAAATGTTTTCTAGCAGAGTTTACATAATAAGCTCTGTGATTAGATTTTCATCTTCTCCACAGTGATCCCTACTGTATGTGGGGTCAAACACACAAAAAGCCGTCCTAAAACAAACTGAACTAGCTTATGATTTAATCATATTTACCTTTCATGTCAGACCGATGTTCTTAGTGTAATAGTTAAAGCACAAGTTGGGTTGTCTGTTGGTCACGTTGGGCTCTTCACAAGGGGGAGTCAAAAATGGCACCCTAGGGCTCTGGTCAAAAGTTGTGCACTAGATAGAAGGAATGCGGTTTCAGATGCTGCCTCTGTATGATTTAATTGTATCTCTTCTTTCTCTCACCTTTCGTTTTTTTCTAATCTCCTTCTGTTCTTCTCTTCTTTCTCCTGTCTTCTTTCAGGTGCTACAGCAGCAGGAGTGTAAGCTCCTCTACCCCAGGAAAGAAGGACAGACAGCGGAAAACAAGAGTAAAAACAGATACAAGAACATCCTCCCTTGTGAGTGAAATATCGACCTGTGTGTGTGTGTGTGTGTGTGTGTGTGTGTGTGTGTGTGTGTGTGTGTGTGTGTGTGTGTGTGTGTGTGTGTGTGTGTGTGTGTGTGTGTGTGTGACTAAAGACCCTAGTCCTTGTGTATCTGTGTTCCAGTCGACACCACGCGGGTGGAGATCAGGGAAGCAGACACCGATGTGCCTGGCTCAGACTACATCAATGCCAACTACATCAGAGTGAGTTCTGGAGATGAATAATAGTATCAAGAATTTAGTGATGCACTTTATAGATGGGTTATCTGACAAGGTCACAAAAACGATGTGCACTCTTCAATGGTGCAGAAGTCCATGTGTTGTGATTCTGGATGGTCAGATAGCTAGCAACAATGACAAGAAGCTGCCATGTAGGGAATTGTAGGTGGCTCGTTTCAGCTAGTTTTATCTTGTTCTTGATGCCATGCCTTGAGGTGTTTTGATTGATGTCACGTCTATGCTAATATGGCTAATATTCGCTAGCTAGCTAACCAACAACTGTAATGATGTATTTGAGAGACAACAAGTGCTCATTGTGCACATTTATTTATGTTTTCAATAAACATTCTAAACTACATATATAGTTTACATGTTGTCAACAATGTAAGCAAACCCCGTCTGTTTTGCACCATAGTTGCGCATGTGTCGGTTTTGTTGCTTAACAACTAACCCGTCTATTGCTGAGTGGAATAATCTACATGGCATTTAGGGGCGAATCCTAACTTCCACTTCATCAATGCATGATTAAGTGAAAATGTGGCTTTAAATATTAAAGCACCATAATAAACAACTGTTAGTGATGCAGAGTGAGATGCCTATCTAGTTCATCAATGGCCATATTCTGATGTGAAACACGGTAGCGTAACTTGAAACCGATCTGAGCATTGGAAACTCTGGAAGTTTCTCACAATGTCTCTAGTAACGTATCCATACATGTTGTCACAGACAGGCCTCAAAGTTTTGGCAGAGTCCCATACTGTAGCCTATGCGCTGTCGTAGCCAACTCTTCTATGTTTGGCATGATAATGAACTAACACAGTGAGGAGTTGGCTAAAGCACCAACAGACTGAACCACCACCAGGCTATCAATGTTCATATGTTCCTCACCAATGAAGACATGAAATGAATGAATTAAGTATTTTTCTCTCCCCCAGAGTATGCACGAAGAGGGCTGTCACGTGGAGGAGGGCAAGGTGTTCATCGCCACCCAGGGCTGCCTTCAGAACACTGTGGTGGACTTCTGGAAGATGGTCTACCAGGAGAACACGCACGTCATTGTCATGACCACCAAGGAGATGGAGAGAAGACGGGTGAGAGCATAGAAATATAATTATGGTCGGGCAATATCGGTCTCGTCTATCGAACCACATACATTCGCCCGTGGTGTGGATCCCAGTTTGCTCTTTTCAATAAAAAATAAGTAATATGTTCAGAGAAATAAATATAATTATTAGATCAGGCATTCCTACTCATGTCAATATAATGTAATACTACACTGAACAAAAATGCAACATGCAACCATTTCTACGATTTTACTGAGTTACAGTTCATATAAGGAAATCAGTCAATTGAAATAGATTCATTAGGCCCTAATCTATGGATTTCACATGACTGAGAATACAGATATGCATCTGTTGGTCACAGATACCTTTAAAAAATAAGTTAGGGGTGTGGTTCAGAAAACCTGTCAGTATCTGGTGTGAACACCATTTGCCTCATGCAGAGCGACACATCTCCTTCGCATAGAGTTGATCAGGCTGTTGATTGTGGCCTGTGGAATGTTGTCCCGCTCTTCTTCAATGGCTGTGTGAAGTTGCTGGATATTGGCGGGAACTGGAACACGCTGTCGTACACATCGATCCAGAGCATCCCAAACATGCTCAATGGATGACATGTCTGGTGAGTATGCAGGCCATGGAAGAACTGGGACATTTTCAGCTTCCAGGAAGTGTGTACAGATCCTTGCGACATGGGGCCGTGCATTATCATGCTGAAACATGAGGTGATGGCGGTGGATGAATGGCACGACAATGGGCCTCCAGATCTCGTCATGGTATCCCTGCGCATTCAAATTGCCATCGATAAAATGCAATTGTGTTCGTTGTCCGTAGTTTATGCCTGCCCATACCATAACCCCACCACCACCATGGGGCACTCTGTTCACAACGTTGACCTCAGCAAACCGCTCGCCCACACGATGCCATACACGCTGTCTGAAGAGCACACTTCTCCAGCATGCAAGTGGCCATCGAAGGTGAGCATTTGCCCACTGAAGTCGGTTACGACGCCGAACTGCAGTCAGGTCAAGACCCTGATGAGGACGATAAATTATTCGGTTGTGCAAACCACAGTTTCATCAGCTTTCCTGGTGGCTGGTCTCAGATGATCCCGCAGCTGAAGAAGCCGGATGTGGAGGCCCTGGGCTGGTGTGGTTACACGTGGTCTGCGGTTGTGAGGCCGGCTTGACGTACTGCCAAATTCTCTAAAATGACATGGGAGGCGGTTTATGGTAGAGAAATGAACATTAAATCCTTGGTTGGGATTACCAGGATATTATGACAGCTAAAATGATTGTAAAGCTGCTTGAGAAGAAAGGTTGGGCCTTCTAGATTGTCTAATGCTCCACTTTGTCCTCGACAGAACAAATGTGTGCGCTACTGGCCTGACCTCAATGTCACTAAGGAGTTTGGGAAAGTGAGTGTGAAGAACGTGGAGGAGCGTCCGGCTCAGGACTACATCCTGAGGGAACTGGAGGTGACGCGTTTGGACAGGGTAAGACAGCCCATCGTGGTGACCACATAAATTGGTCTGTTTTAGTATGGCACATTATCTTTCACAATAATCCCACTTCTGATGGGGGCTTGATTTAAGTATAACTTTCTGGTTGTATGAAATTGAATTTATAATGAACAGGTACCACATATACCATTTCTGATTGACCACTGTAAAAATTGGAGTTTGCATTATTTTGCAGCCCACTTTACCTGATATTTACTTAGTCATTGTAAGGTAATATGGTGAATTTTTTTAACAAAACAAAAACATAGCTAAATAATAATTTTTTAATTAATTGAAGTTAGAAACATAAAGTACCTGTTTTTATCACAGAGTGTCATACTAAGACTTAGCAAATACCAGGTCAGACACCTGCTGAAATAGGCCTGTAAACTGTAGCGCTAACTCTCCCCATCTGCAGAGGGAGCCGATGAGGTATATCTGGCACTACCAGTACCTGAGCTGGCCTGACCACGGTGTGCCCAACGAGCCCGGGGGCGTGCTCAGCTTCCTGGAGCAGGTCAACCGCAAACAGAGCGCCATTCGAGACACCGGGCCCATTGTGGTCCACTGCAGGTAAAACACAGGGTGCACACATTATGACAGACAGCATGTATCAGACACAACACCTCTCCAAGCCTTACTGACATAACGGCAGTCATAAAACGTCTAAATGCCTGCACCATGGTGGCCAGGGCTGTTTCTTATTTGTTATGTTTGGCAGAACATAAAGATATAATTATTGGTCTAGTAGTCTAGGACAGTCTACAAGAGTCCAGGGGCATCAGTTTGGTATGGCAGGGCAGACACCATACCTTAACTCAAGACCAAAAATTTACAAATATGCTACAAAAAAGTAGACTAAAATCATTCCAATCCCGATTAAAATGCAACGGCTGTTTTAGCATATTGTTTGGATGGCTGGCTTTAGATTGGCTGGCTATGCAGAGCATCGCTCAGAGAAAGTGCCAGACAGTTCGTTTTGCCGGTCAGCTTTGAATTTGATGTCGGCCTTGTAAGTCTGAATGCTGATTTATTTATTAGGTTACTTTCACATTGATGTCGGCATAGGCGGCACATGCAATAGGCTAGGGGAAAATAAGCTTCCCTTAAAGTAAATTGAATTACATTTACAAAAAAATTTGCTATATAATGACTTGTGCCTATACAGAAATAAATACAATAGTTCAAAATACTACACCAGAGAGCGTAATTTGGCCACAGAGGATCATTCGCTTCTTTTAAAAATGAGCTGTGGATTGTTTTAAGCACAAAATTGGGCAGCGCTCATGGCGAATAGCCTACCAAATAGCCTCGTTGAGTTGCAGCAGTCACTGAAAAGCAGTTATATAGGCTTAGGCCTAGAGAACGGGAAGCATAGAAATAGCGCACATAGAACATATCTACCTCTTCTTAGACTTGCTTTCAATAAGAATGACAGATCTATAACTAACATTTCTATGTGAATTTGGTTGGGTCGCAGCTTTAAGCATTGCACCTGTACTGCCATTACTGTACCTCAATTTCACCTCGCAAAGTTTGCATTTCCCTCTCATTTAACATCTGAAATTATTGCCATACAGGACTTTGCTGCTGTCACTTGCCTTTCTCTGCCATTTTTTCAACTGTTAACGACGATGACGTAGTTGTGGAGAGTCGACTCCAAAATAATTGATTCTTCGAGTCGGTGACCATTTCTGAGTGTCAAGATTAAGTTCCACTAGGAATCGACTCCTAAGATTCCGTATTTTTGGAACGGAGGAGACTGATTAGTTGCCGTACTTCAGAGAACATAAACTCTAGCATCTTTCATAGCGAGCAAGTGAGGGATGGAGAGAGAGGGGCACAGTATAGGCAGGTCGGCCACCAGGCAGACCGAGTCAGAACCATGCACTGGGCATATATATCTGCAATCAAAAAAACCTGTATCTCGCAATTTCTTGGCTTGCAATGTCTCGCAACTTCTGTAAAGCAGGGCCTATCATCAATGAATAGGCTAGGATATTGAGATGAGCGAGATGCAACACTTTACTCTCACACAGTCACACACAGTATCTGTGCATGTGTACAGGTTCATGGTAGCCAGGGCACCAAAACAGTGGAGAAATTGAACCTCTCGCTTCAACACTCTTAGTTGTTGTGGAAATTGACCCACCCACTATGCTGTTTACTTTCTGCATCTATTTCATATCGTTCTACCTTAAAATTAAACAACTTTCCCCAGGCCTTCATAGCTTATCGTCTAGTTAGGCTATAACACAGAAAATAATATGTTTTGTGATAACTGCAATGTGATTTTAATTTTGTGGGGAAAACCACCCAAAAACATTGTTTTTCGGTTAGGGATTTTTCTTAACGTTAAGGATCCCAATTTTGTTTTAACGTTTAAATTATGTATTTATTTTCACAAGCATAAAGATGAACTGTCTTTCATATAGATTTGTATATTTACAAGTGTAACTTAGTATTAGTGCAGGAGTACTCAGGAGCACATGCCCAAAATTCAACTTGTAACTATGTCTGTTATGAAAATGCCACCATATAGTAGTAATATAGTGCTATTGACTCCTTTGTCTCCCCAGTGCAGGAATCGGGAGAACAGGCACCATCATTGTCATTGACATTCTCATTGACACCATCAACAGACAAGGTAAGAGAATGTTGAACTCTTAAACATTATGGTTCTGACATCAGTCCTATCCAAACGTTACTGCTATTAAAATCAGTCCAATCCAAACATTACGGCTCTGACATCAGTCCTATCCAAACGTTTCAGCTCTGATATCAGTAATATCCTAATGTTATAACTTTGATATCAGTCCTAGCCAAACATTACGGCTCTGAGATCCAGTCTTGGGATGGATCTGCATGTAGTAGGGATTAGGGACAAATCTGTGTAACCGTGCTAAATGTGCTGCCTTTTGACCTTTGTGCGTGGGTGTGTTTCAGGATTAGACTGTGACATCGACATCCCTAAGACCATCCAGAGGGTTCGTCAGCAGCGGTCAGGCATGGTGCAGACGGAGGCCCAGTATAAGTTCATCTACATGGCTGTTCAGCAGTACATTGACACGGCACAGAAGAGACTGGAGGAGGAGCAGGTACCTACCAAACACTCAGTAGTAGGAGTAGTGGAAGTAGTTATGCTGTAATGTTGCCACTACAGTTATTGGTAGTAGTAGTATTCTAATCGTAATAGTGGCAATTTTACTCACAGTTATATTAGCACTGGTACAGTAGTAGTTTAATTGTAAAGGTACTAGTAACTACCATACGCACTAACAGTAGTATTGCAGTACATATTTACTAAAGTGACTGCCTTACAGTTGGAACCCGAGATACAGGTATTACATTTCAAGGTGTCAACCAGCTAAGCAAGTTGGCCAGGTGCGTGTTATGTTATCTTGTCTCAATGTTTGAACGATTATCTTATTTTTCAAGCTAAAATAACATGGTTTCTTGTGGCTACTTTCATTGCAGAGGAATAAGACAAAGGAGAGGGAGTACTCCAATATCAAATACCCCCAGATGACTAGCGCCCAGTCAAAACTGACCTGTGTGTCACGCTCCTCCTCTGTGTGAGTAGCCCTGCAAATACACACTGTTCATATAGTAAACAGACAAATGCTGTTTTATTCTCTCTAAATACACACTACCACTGTCATATCATTCCATCCAAATCCAATGAACATTGTCCGAATGAACATGAATCGGAATTTCAGCTCACCATGTTTTGTCTGTCTGTGTGTGTCTGTTGCTGTCTGTGTGTGTCTGTGCGTGCATGTGTCCGTTTTTGTGTGATGCAGGGTGACCAATGACGACCCATCTGCCGTGTATGAGAACCTGAACATCAAGAACCCAAGTACCTCTGGGAGCAGCAGTAACACCAGGAAGTAAAGTTCACCCACGGACCTCTGCCTCTCTCAACCTCTCTGTGAGTATTCAATTACTGTGGCTTGTTTAGTTATAAATTATATAAGACATTATAAAGGCTCATACCTGCTTATAACAAGTTACAAAGCATCATACCAGCATACCTAAGTAAATTATTATTGTTATTTTCTTTGCTAAATAATTTATAACTTTTTATTGTGGAACTGCTCCATATAATTGCTCTATTTGATTTACAGGGTTAGGGAATAACAGATTACATGTAACTGATTGCAAAATACTGTAATCCATTACGTTACCAGCAAAGAGATTGTAATCAGATTACAGATACTTTTGATGAACTAGATTACTTCTAGGATTACTTTTAAATTCAGAAAGGATGTTTGCAAAAAAATGTTATTATTATTTATTTTTTTAGTCATTTAGCATACGCTCTTATCCAGAGCGACTTACAGTTAGTGAGTGCATACATTTTTCATAGCAGCCCCCCGTGGGAAACGAACCCGCAACCCTGGCATTGCAAGCACCATGCTCTACCAACTGAGCTATGCGGGGCCCTACATTCAAATCAGCATTGAAAAAAGGCGCAAGTTTAAGTTTGTTCCGCCTGAGCGAGACCACTATGATGACACACCAAAAGCGTCCAATGCGTTTGATGGATCGCGGGGAAAAGAGCAGGAATAGGCTTTTGTAGGCTACAGTCCAAGCTATGTCTTTCAATAGTGTGACTGCTGTCAGCATCCAAAGATTATCCAATTTGAATAAACACTTGGAGGTAAGGACGTCAGCAGTGGTGTAGCCTATGGGCGATACGGATATCATTTATTATTGATATCTACATAGAACATTGATGTGAATCACACTGCTGCTCTCTCATTTAGCTATTTGCGCCTTACGGATTGTGGTTGTTGTGAATGGCTGTTCACAAATGTATTTCTGTATTTTAACCCAATAATGGTTGAATTGAAGATATTTAAGCCGCCTATCAATCCTTGTTTTTGCAACCAGTGGACAGCCAGTGAAAAATGTGCTCTTGCAACAGCTGCATAGTGCGGATCCTAGCCTATGGAATATAAGTTTGAGGGAGTTCCTCCCAACTCCTCCGTGGTATTGTGCTCCATACTAGTTTAATTTACAAAGACCACGAGTGGGGCTTTTATTGCACAATCTAATTCATGCTGATAAATAAAATAATCCATAGGCCTAATGGACGCGCACTTTTGATAGACTGCAAATTATCGAGATATCAAAGTGTCACCCATAGAGATCGTATTAAATCCTTAGATCCTGGGCGGCAGGTAGCTTAGCGGTTAGAGTGTTGGGCCAGTAACCGAAAGGTTGCTAGTTTGAATACCCGAGCCGACAAGGTGAAAAATCTGTCGACGTGCCCTTGAGCAAGGCACTTAACCCTAATTTGCTTCAGGGATGCCATACTACTATGGCTGATGCTGTAAAACAACACATTTCACTGCAGCTATCCAGTGTGTGACAATTTAAAATGATTAAGTATTCTAATTCTATGGCGTCACCAACTAAAACGTAAACATTTTCACATGCAAATAGCACTTTTCGGTAGCGCTCAAAGCATGCCATTCCATGAGAGCAGCCTTTATTTTTCAACTCAAAGCAATGAGCCCAATCAGTCCTCCATGACAACAAAATCATAAACAGAGTAGGCTAATAAGTCCTTAGTTTTATGCTCAGGTAAAACAATTAGGCTAATCTATATTTCCATATTTCCAAGTCGTATTCTTGAAGATCAAGGGGTATTAAATGAATTGGAATGACTGGAAATCTGACAGACTTTTTAATGTAAAAATATAGCCTAATCGTATTATTATCTGTAGTAGAAAGCAATTGGTTAGAAGAAGCCTACATAACCATCCCAAAAAGTAAAATACAACATCCATTTATGGCCAGCTATGTAAACTCTAACATTGATTTATCCTACAATAATGTCGTTCAATTGGTAATATTCATTCAAACTTCTTCTAATACCTCTTTAGGGGAACGCCATTTAAAAGTAACTGAAAGTAATCAGATTACATTAGAGTTTGGGTAATTACATTACTGATTCCAATTTTGGTCAAGTAACTAGTTACTGTAACGGATTACATTTAGAAAGTAACCAACATAAACAGCTTAATTAGTAATAGGAAAAATAATCATTATTGGCGAAGAAGATTTAAGAAGGCATTTTATTGTCTGTTTTGACAGAAATGTCCTTTGCATCATAAAGACGGCTTGCATAACATAAACTACAACAACATACAGAAGATGTGGAGGTCAGGAGTTTGTACAAGTTTAACAGGGTGGTTAAATGTAATACTTCAATCAGATTTAGCCCTCTTCAACTGAAAACAATGGTTACAGTAGAGCCGATACCTGAAAAAACAATGCAGGTGGGGTGAGGGGAATGTTGTGTATGAGAATATACAGCAGTGTTATGCACATGGTGCATTGGTTAAATGTGCATAAACTTGTTCAGTGCATGATCAAAGAATGCATGTGTGTGATTGGTTATAACTGTCTTAATTGTTAGGTCCTCATTGGTTGTGGGCCTGGGATATATCCTCTGCTACCCTGAGAGTGGGCGCAGATGGAGAGATGTTAGCAAGCAGTTATGTCATCTCATCTGTGAAGTGTTAATAAACCATCATATTTGAGATGCACTTCTGCATACTGTTGGGTTCCTTTCAAGAGTTTCTAAAGATCCCGCTCCCCCAACAGGGAACACCAAGGTAGGGTAAAGCTGTGTAATTGTGTATATGGGCTCCTTGGGTACGCTGAGAAATAAAGGATCAAATCTCAACAGAATTCAACCCTGAGTCCATAGTAAACCTTAGAAAATACAGAACTCAGTGTCTACAGACAAGCAGTTGTTCTTGCTTGTTCTAGCAACACAGGACAGAAAGTTCAGTGTTTTCCAATGAATTGGTTCCAGACATATTCCAGATGAGGAAAGACATCACAAAAACACATACATTTTGCTATTGACTATCATAGTGATTATAGTATTAATTAGGATGTCATGTGGACTACTTTGTTTATTGTGTGCATTTCTATGCAGAGTGGTTCTGTGTATGTCTAAAGCGATGTGCCATTGTGTGTGCTTCAGTTTCAGCAGAGGTGCCGCTTTGCCAGCACCTGAACCATGGGGGGCCTGTGGAGCTCTGACCCCCTGGCGGTGGACCCTACCTGGGGTGAAGGTGGTGGTGCTGACCCCTCCTAGTTCCCCCCCCCCTCCTTCTGCTGCCCTTCTGGCTGTCTGGAGCCTACCTCTCCAAGGAGAGAGGGGTACAGCACAGTGCTCTTGTCCTTCTATCTCCACCCCCCTCTCTCTCTATGACCTCTGTATGACTTCAAGTCTCTACAGCCTCTCCTGTCTACTGACAAAGTGCCTCGTCTACAGACATGTCTGTAACCCCCCTATTTCCTCCCACAGTTGTTCCATCTCATCATCCAACCCAACAAATGTCCTTTGCTTATTTCTGTAGACTCTTGAACTAAATCGACACAAGAAACAAACAATGGTGTATTCAATGTTCAAGTGATGTTTTGCTCCATCATGTTCAACCATGAATGGGGTGGACGGGACAAGAAAGGGTGAAGCTAAGCCATTTCTCTTCGCACTGTTGGAATCCGCTCCTCTCTCTCTCAATCACATTTACATTTTAGCAGACGCTCTTATCCAGAGCGACTTACAGTTAGTGAGTGCATACATTTTCATACTGGCCCCCCATGGGAATCGAACCCACAACCCTGGCGTTGCAAGCGCCATGCTCTACCAACTAAGCTACATGGGACTATTCAATTCAATGCAAAGGGCTCTTTCTCTCTCTGCTGGCTGTCATCTACTTGAACCAAAGACTCTAGCAATGTTCTGTTTTTGCTAGCAGCAGTCATTACTGCAGCATTGAGTAATGGCGGGGGAACAGTGAAGCGATCTGCTACCACAAGAGGCACCGGCACGGACAAGCAAACTCCTTACACAACCCTTTCCCATACCTTTATGAAAACACTTCATTTTGAAAGGCAAGAGGAAAGCCAGGGTATTCACAATGGCCCTTTGTCAGTAGGGAGCTGATGTGTTTATCTTACTGGTTCCACCGATGGTCTTTTGTGCCATGCTCATCTACTGTAGTGGTTCCACCGGTTCCACCATCACAGCTGCTGAGAGCCTATTCAATCAAGGATAATGAGCTCCTCTCCGGACTCCATTTTGTTTCTTGTCCTGTGGTTGCTGGGAGGGGGGAGCTTGAAGCTCAAGGAGGGGGAGCTTGAAGCACCAACTTACTCATGCAATTGTTCTATTTATTTAGTTTTAATCTGTGTCCTTTCAATTGATTCTTGTTTCTTTTATTGTTATTATTGGTGTTATTTTGTAATGTACAGGACATGTTTTTTTAATGTTTTTTTTTAAAAATGTTTTTAAAAAAAAGTAGTGCGTTATTGCCTCTGAATAAAGAAAGATCCAATTCCATTATTATCAATCGACAAAAAGCACAATTCTCTGAATTTGCAGTTGCTCTGCAGATCCTGGTTTATATGTGGGAAATTTGAGGTCAACGTTCAACTATAAAATCGGTCGGATCTGCAGTCGTTCTCTCTGTGTAGGTTGTGACTCCCGTTGGCTTCATGTCTGCGAAGGTTTTCCTCCTAATCGAATGGCACAATAAACAGGGTTAAACATCTGCCAAGTGAGAGATAGACAAGGGTAGCAGAAAATGGGATAGGAGAGAAGAAAAGTCAGGATGCTAGCCACGCTACCATCACTGAAGTCTTTACAAATATTACTGGGCCAGATGGCCTACAGCCCAAGATTAAAGAATAGATTTGTCTCCAAAAAGTAATCTACAAAATGGCTATAATCCAGGCTTGACTTTGTTTGGAGAGTAAAAGCCAACATCAGTGATGATGTCATAGGAAGGGTGACACCGCACAGCATAGAGCCTTCAGTAATATATATATAATGGGCAGTGGCTTCTTTCTGGACAGACGTCATGCTAACTATTCTTAGCATTTTGCATAAAAATCTAATGTCAAAGATGTTCACACTGGATTTAGCTATCGGCTCAATGATGTCATCCTTTTGAACGACCCAGTTGTTTGGCTACACAGAGGCTGTGTAGTGTCATCTGCTGGTTGTGTAGAGCTTTTCTTGTACATAGTGTTCAGGCCTTTCAACTAGGGCTTGACTACATCATCCCTTGCTCATCCTAACACCAATGCAGTAACTTTCAGCAATACTGAAAGTATGATGTTTCAGTATTTCCCTTCAGATGATGTTTCAGTAAGTCAGTTCTAAGTGTTATAGGACACATATTTCGCTGCAGTTTGGTTGTTGATATAATGCTCATGCTATAAGTTGTTTGCTATAAGTGGTACAGTGGGGGAAAAAAGTATTTAGTCAGCCACCAATTGTGCAAGTTCTCCCACTTAAAAAGATGAGAGAGGCATGTAATTTTCATCATAGGTACACGTCAACTATGACAGACAAAATAAGAGAAAAAAAATCCAGAAAATCACATTGTAGGATTTTTAATGAATTTATTTGCAAATTATGGTGGAAAATAAGTATTTGGTCAATAACAAAAGTTTCTCAATACTTTGTTATATACCCTTTGTTGGCAATGACACAGGTCAAACGTTTTCTGTAAGTCTTCACAAGGTTTTCACACACTGTTGCTGGTATTTTGGCCCATTCCTCCATGCAGATCTCCTCTAGAGCAGTGATGTTTTGGGGCTGTCGCCAGGCAACACGGACTTTCAACTCCCTCCAAAGATGTTCTATGGGGTTGAGATCTGGAGACTGGCTAGGCCACTCCAGGACCTTGAAATGCTTCTTACGAAGCCACTCCTTCGTTGCCCGGGCGGTGTGTTTGGGATCATTGTCATGCTGAAAGACCCAGCCACGTTTCATCTTCAAAGCCCTTGCTGATGGAAGGAGGTTTTCACTCAAAATCTCACGATACATGGCCCCATTCATCCTTTCCTTTACACGGATCAGTCGTCCTGGTCCCTTTGCAGAAAAACAGCCCCAAAGCATGATGTTTCCACCCCCATGCTTCACAGTAGGTATGGTGTTCTTTGGATGCAACTCAGCATTCTTTGTCCTCCAAACACGACGAGTTGAGTTTTTACCAAAAAGTTCTATTTTGGTTTTATCTGACCATATGACATTCTCCCAATCCTCTTCTGGATCATCCAAATGCATTCTAGCAAACTTCAGATGGGCCTGGACATGTACTGGCTTAAGCAGGGGGACACGTCTGGCACTGCAGGATTTGAGTCCCTGGCGGCGTAGTGTGTTACTGATGGTAGGCTTTGTTACTTTGGTCCCAGCTCTCTGCAGGTCATTAACTAGGTCCCCCTGTGTGGTTCTGGGATTTTTGCTCACCGTTCTTGTGATCATTTTGACCCCACGAGGTGAGATCTTGCGTGGAGCCCCAGATCGAGGGAGATTATCAGTGGTCTTGTATGTCTTCCATTTCCTAATAATTGCTCCCACAGTTGATTTCTTCAAACCAAGCTGCTTCCCTATTGCAGATTCAGTCTTCCCAGCCTGGTGCAGGTCTACAATTTTGTTTCTGGTGTCCTTTGACAGCTCTTTGGTCTTGGCCATAGTGGAGTTTGGAGTGTGACTGTTTGAGGTTGTGGACAGGTGTCTTTTATACTGATAACAAGTTCAAACAGGTGCCATTAATACAGGTAATGAGTGGAGGACAGAGGAGCCTCTTAAAGAAGAAGTTACAGGTCTGTTAGAGCCAGAAATCTTGCTTGTTTGTAGGTGACCAAATACTTATTTTCCACCATAATTTGCAAATAAATTCATTAAAAATCCTACAATGTGATTTTCTGGAGAAATAAATTCTCAATTTGTCTGTCATAGTTGACGTGTACCTATGATGAAAATTACAGGCCTCTCTCATCTTTTTAAGTGGGAGAACTTGCACAATTGGTGGCTGACTAAATACTTTTTTTCCCCACTGTATGCTATACTGAAATGAACACTGGAAATGTTTGTGAAATTATCCCTCTCTATTGTTCAACTGTCTGCCGAACTTTCAATCTTGTCCAATTAATGAAAATTGACATTTTTGGTTTCTGTTTTCTTAGGCCTAGATTCAATCAGATCAAGCGTTAACAGGTGATAGCCGACACCCGCATAGCTGATGTTTTGGCGGTGTCGGCAAGTGGAACTGCATTGGAGCTGTCAAATCGGTGAGCAGCTGCTCTTGTGGTCATTGTCACAAAGCCACACCTGTCCCACTCGCGTTAGTTCAGAAGGAGAAAGTTTAGCCTATAAATAAATAATGACGCTCAAATTGAAAATCATTAAACAAAATAATGAGGATTTCTTTCAGCCTAATCGATGGTGTAGATTACACCTTACATTCCAGTGTTCCAACTTGTAAACAAGGCTGCATGGGATTTCTCTTAATGCGACTCCATTCAGCCAATGGCAATGTCTGCTTTAGGTATAATGCTACGAGCCGCTTATGCATTTGACAGCTCTAATGCCGTTCCACCTCCAGCACCGCCAAAATTACCGCTATGTGGATGTCGGCTAAAGCGGATCTGATTGAGTAGAGCCCTTAATTATGTTGCACTGTTGTTGATGATGATTTGTATTGTATTTCACTTTGCCTCTATGGGTCAGAACTTTGTATGATGTGATGAAACATTGAGGGGTGAATCCTACTTTACTTAAAGATGAATTTTCACTTAGTTATGCATTGATGTCAGTGGGAGACTAAGTGAAAATTTGACTGAAGTGGAAATTAGTATTCGCTCCTAACACTTCAATACTTGAAATTCTATTGAAAACTGCTAAATCCTTTAGCTGCAGGCTTGTGATCTGTGACTGTCAGGATGTCCATTGGCTGTTTTAAACGAGTACAGTATGTTGACAGTCTGCTAGAAGTATGACATCAGTGTTGTAAGTTTTATTTTAATTTACTGAGGTGTTTCAAATTTCCTATTGATGCATTTTGTATGTATAAGATTATTTGTATAATTATTGTTATTATTCTTTTTGTTTCTATTTGGTGTTTATTACACCATTGATAATAGCATAATGATAATGAATTGTCAGCTAAGCAGGTGTTCTTGAAAGTATACAGAAATTATAGTTATTTTATTTCTGCTCCTTAATTTACTTGAATATGATGTCGACATAGTTGGTTGCAATATGCCTGATTTGAGTAGTGGTGTACTGACTGTTCGTGTATTCAGATGAAGACTGTTTTCCCCTCTTGCACTGGCTCAGCCCAAACGCCTTCTGTCCAGGCTTATAGCGCTGATGCAATGAGAATGTCAGAAATGACAACAAAATGATTAAATATTTAATAGTTTAATAAAAATCTATGAAGGAAATATCCAATATTTCATAAGCTCTCTACTCATTCCTGCCTCTGTGTAATGCTAGTTTGTTATGTCAAGTGCCTTCTTGTATGCTGATTTAATGTGACTTTCTGTCGCTGATGTCCATGGACAGATAGCCCAACCTTTCCTTTTAAGCAGGGAAATGTGGACTGATTTTCTTCTGCAAGACATTGGTTATTTATTAGGTAAAAGCAAAACGCAAAAAAACATATTTTACATAATTGTTCAAGTTTTATTAGTCGTATGTACAGGATACACATGGTATACACAATCCAATGAAATGCTTACTTGCAACAACAATAACAAATAATACAAGATAAGAATACGAACATAAAGAAAATGGCTCAGTAGAGTAGACCAGTGGTTCCCAAACTTTTTCACTTACTGTACCGCCAACTGAATTTTGCTCTGCCCAGAGTACCCCTGAAGTACACCCTCGTGCATTTTACCAGTCGGCCTATGGTCTCATGAATCTTCTCAAGTACCCCAGTGGATAGGCCAAGAACCCCCAGGGGTCCTAGTACCCCTGTTTGGAAACCACTGGAATAGAGTAAACATTTTAGCATAAGTATAATACAGGAAGGCACAATATATAGTACAATATTTTCACATGTATCAGGGAAGGGGGGGATTGGGGGGCAAGTGTGTAAATTGTGCAGTATTAGCAATAGTACATAAGAGTCTGGTAGCAGCAGTTGTGATGTCTATGTAGCATTAATTTATTGGTGTGGGTGTGTCTGAGTGCATGTATGTTAAGGTGCGGGGAGTCAGTGCAGGTGGTCAGTCCAGTTCAAGCATTCAGTAGTCTGATGGCTTGTAGATAGAAACTGTCTCTGAGCCTGTTGGTATCAGACTCATGGTCCGATACCGTCTGACCGACAGTAAGGGAGAACAGCTCGTGGCTGGGGTGTGTGGGGTCCTTGATGATGCTGCGGGACTTCCCCTGTTTCAAGTAGATGTCCTGGATGGGTGGGAACACGGCCCCAGTGATGTCCTGGATGGGTGGGAACACGGCCCCAGTGATGTCCTGGATGGGTGGGAACACGGCCCCAGTGATGTCCTGGATGGGTGGGAACACGGCCCCAGTGATGTACTGGGCCGTCTTCACCACCCACTGGAGAGCCTTGCGGTCGTGGACGGAGAAATTCCCGTACAAGGCCGTGATACAACTGGTCAGGACGCTCTCAATGGTGAGGCGGTAGTATTTGGAGAGGACCCGTGGTGGCATGCCACATTTCTTCAGTCGCCTTAGGAAGTAGAGGCGCTGTTGTGCACTCTTGACAAGAGTGTTGGTGTTGTTGGTCCATGTCAGGTCATCGGTGATAACAAAACATTCTGCCATAAAAAAGTCAGTACAAAATGATGATATTAAGTGCCAAATAAAGTAACAGTGTTGACCATAACAGGGTTGACGATTTCATATTAAATCAGCCATAAATCCCCTTCTGAAAGGAGGAATGGGAGGAAGCTTGTTGTGTGCAACAGGGAGGGGCAATTTAATGCAATCTTCACACATTTGTATTTATTGTTAAAACATTTCTAGCCTGTCTATCTATGGGTAACAGGGTTGGTGCGTTATGCTCAACCCGCTCAGTTTTCCACCACAAAACACCAGAAAATTGCAAAAAACGTAGAACCAACTCACCTGCTTTAACACTAGGATTTTAGTATTAGCTATTCAATGTTTCTTTCGAAAAAATATTTCAAAAGGAATAGTTTCACCATATTAAAACGAGAGTTCAGTTCACGTAAGAGGGTTGACCTTAAAATTATGGACAGGTTTTGTTTAACCTTAAAATGTTTCACTAATCACATGAAATACTGTAAATAATAATATCCAGAAATGACTTTGTCAAAGCAACAAAATAACTAAGGCTTTACAATGATGGTGAAAACTAGGGACAATTTTGGGGTTACAGAGGGTGCACAAAGGGACATGCTAAAATGCTGAATTTTGCCACTTTAGCAAGTCTTTCTTAATATTAAAATATTCAATATTGGTGCACAATTTCTACTTAAAATATCAAAGGGATGTAAAAGTCACTCATTTCGTGGAACGACCCAACACCTGTGACCTTGCATCACAAAGACTCCCCCAGACTTCACCCTCGTCTCTTATACACACCTACCCAGTAATTTCACACAAATACAGGAAATGTCACTCCTTACTGTTAACACCACTCCTTACTGTAATTCAATTTCATTGAAGCAGTTTGCAACACCTTGTTGTTAGTAATAATCGTTGTGTATTTGGAAAATGTGCCCAGATAAGATCCTAACAGGAAGTGGGAAACGGCCAGTAATCATTAGTTCCTACCACGGCCACCCATCCATGTCTACGTGATTTTGGTCAAAGCTTTTCATAAACAAAGCTACAGAATATTTTTCATTAAGAAAAACCTGGACCATGCCTGTGTTGTTTTTCATTTATTGTCATTTTGTAAACAAAATATATATCAAAGTAGTACAATCAACTATACATGTATATACACTTACAATTTCAGCTTTATGTTTTGGCATACCATTTTTTCTAATCAGTCATAAGACAGCTAAACTTGCACATTGTTCTTAAAAACTGAACATTTTGAGTAGAGGTTGCACTGTGGCCATCAGATCTGATACTGCAGATATGAATAGATTTCACCCAGATTGTCTGTCTGAATATTTCAACATATTTCATTCACATATTTGATTTCTACAGCAAAATAACATCTTTATAAAGATTTTTTTAAAATAAACATCTGTTAATCAAAGTGCAAGTGGAATTCACGTATGAATTTGTAACTTCCTTGTCAGAATAATGACGCTGAGCACGCCATTATCAATTGTTAAAACAATTGGATGGAGTATGCAGAGTTTCTCACAGGTGGGTTCTAGATTCATTCTTCCTTGATTCAGTTGTGGGCCTTAACTACATGGCCATCTTTCCCCCTTCTTATCTGTGGTATTTTAGCCCTCTCATGACTGAGGGAATGCATTTCTGTGTGGACTGGGGGGCTGTGGCTGGATGCCCTTCAGTGGAGCTGAAGGAGAAGGTGGCAGAGAGGGGATACATATATCAACCTCTTACTAGAGCTCATTCTGGGGATATGTGTGCTTGTGAACCAGGTACACAGATCCCCAGTTGGTGGCGGAGAGGGAACCTGGCATACTACATACATGTATTTATTTAAAGGCTCACTTTGTGGAACTGGTCAATGGGGTAGCTGTGGTGGTGATGGAACCTTGTATTGAGCCCACAGAGCGCGGCATGCAGTGCATGTTGCCCGTGGTGACGATGCACTGCAGGGGCCACAGCACGATGACCACTAGCAGCACCATCAGCACGATGAAGAGCAGCAGCCGCTTCCAGCTGGTCAGACGCCTCATAACGCCCATGTTGTGGGGGCGTGTCTGAGCTGGGACCTCGCCTGCTTTGCTGGCCCCTATGTCGATGCAGATGCAGAAGGCCGAGGTGGAGCTAGAGGCCCCGGGGCTGGCCTCCAGGTCCCGCTTGTAGCACAGCTTCTCTCCGTCCAGCCACACAGGCTCCTCGTGCTGCTGGTGGCTGGGCAGCTTACACAGTACCTCGCTGCTGGTGGCCAGGGCCGGGGGACCCTCCTTGGTTAGGAGGGTAGGGTGGCGGCAGAAGGGACACAGGATCTTGCTGCTGCCTCCTCCTTCCTGCTCTCCCAGTGAAATAGCCATGAGGCGTGACAGACACTCGAGGCAGAAGGTGTGGGTGCAGTCCAGCAGCTTGGGCGTCTTGAAAACGTTGTCGTAGGTGTTGTAGCAGATAGAGCACTCGGGTTGGTTGCCAACAGCCACCATTATATCCAGATCCACTTTCTCTTCCTGGGTGTGCCACACTTGAGGGATCTGCGCCATTTTGAAGGGATGTTCTGTATCCTTTTCTCCCTTCCTTTGGTCTTTGTCCCCCTTTCTCTTCTTTGTCCTTGGTGTGGATTATCTGAGAATGAATGGAAATACAGATTATCTTTCAATAACGTGTTCAGATGATGTGTGAAATCTATTTTAAAAATCATGCAGTGTGGACATAATCCCAAACTGTTAACAGGATTTTTGTGTCTGTATTTCATTCAAGCGCATATTATAAAATACAGTAGGTTAAATGTCTCCATGCAGGCAGAGTTGCAATACCATTATGTTATTCCCTTCAGAATACGATTACATTCTGACCTATTCTAAAGAGATTACACAGTAGTCACAAATAATTCAGCATTTGGTGGAATTTAATTGTCTATAAATTAAATGTATATATTTTTTTGTATATTTTTTACTTTTCATATCAGACCATGCCAGCTCTAATTAATTTCTTGCTTACTCTCTACTTTATACAGTATGGGGCTGATTGACATCCATTCACTTTAATGTGTTAGTTCACTACCAACTAAACCCACTGAAGTCTGGGCCACGTTCATCAGGGAAACATTGTGACACGTTGCAGATAAAAATGTCATTAATAGAACTGACACGATTCGTCATTCTAAATGTCAAAGGCGTTTTTGTTCTACATAATATATTTATATATTTTATTTCACTTTTGTTTAACCAGGAAAGACCCTTGAATTAAGATACCTATTTTACAAGGAGCGACCTGGAAACCTATATCTGATAATTTTTTTCTTAAGGGTAGCCCAATTGAGACCAGGGTCTGATTCCCAATGGTACCCTGAGTACAACAATTGTCTCACAACAGGAAGAACAATTTACATTACAATTAAAACAAGAAGAAAAAAAATAACCACAACCTCAACACCACAATTTCAACAAATAAAGCCCTACAATCAATCGAAACAACTGCAATCCTCAATTATTTCATTCAACACCAGAGTCCTAAACTAACATAGCCTGATCAACAGTTGGGGTGTCACGGATTCAGCCGAGGCTGCTCTTCCTCCTTGCTCAGGCAGGCTTCGGCGTTCGTCGTCGCCGGAGTACTAGCTGCTACCGATCTATGTTTCTGTGTTCTACTTGTTTTGTCTTTATTGTTCACACCTGGTTCCCATCATGTATTGATTTCTTCCCTATTTAACCCTCTGGCTCTCACTGTGTTTTGTGCGTGTTTTTTCATGTTTGGTTGTCGTCTGGTGAGTGGGTTTGTTCCTCCCTGCGTGGAGGTTATGTTATTTACGTTACCTACGAGTAAAGTACGTTTTCGATTAGCTCTGTGTCCTGCGCCTGACTTTGTCCTACCGCATCACACTGACCCCCTGACATGGGGCAGTGGCACACATAACAGTGTCATCTGCATACATATTAATATTACAAGTTTGAACAGATAGACCAATATTATTTATATAAATAGTAAAGAGAACAGGTCCCAGTACTGATCCTTGCGGTACAGCTTTTGTAATATCCAAGACACTAGACTTTACACCATCAGAGATCACACATTGAGTCCTGGGGGGTGGGGGGGTCTATCGCAGGGGGGGCATTTGAACGTTAAAAAAACATGACTGGATTACTGATGACTAGAAGCAGTCAGAATAGCTGTAACTACGTATGCCTGACAAATGACAAACTGTCTGGTATTGGTTCGAGTGTGATTGACACCTGTGTTCCTTTAATGCAGGATAGGTAGGTAGCTAGTAGGTACAGGACAGGTGAGAGCTGTGATGAGGGGGAAGGGTGGGATGTGGGGGGTGGTTGAGTTGCAGGTGTTCCTCTCGCCGTGCCATGCGGGAGCAGCCCTACCCCTATCTCTCTCTGTCCGGCCCCAGCTCTGCCAGCCGGCTGACACAATGTGCCTGCTTGTTCCCCCTCTCCTCTCATCACTCCATCTACCCTTGGCATTCCTGCAGGGCCAGCCTCTGCCCAGGCCTCCTCTCGCTCCCTCTCTCGCTCTCTTTCTCACCACCATGTCAGAGACAGTAACAATTGAAGTCCCTCAAAAATAAGGATTGGTGGACCCCCCATCCTCCTCCGCAAACTACAATGTAGCAACTGCTCTTACATTGGAAAATATGGACAACAATCACTAAGTGGACCTAGTGAGAATATCTCCAGCTTGTTTGTGGCCTATGGATTTAATTATAACCTTCACTTTAATGGAGCTGATATCAACTGCTTTCTTGTCAATTAAACTTGTTTAAACCACTTTTAACTGCGTCCTACCATGATCCCCAATCCACTGTTTGCACTTCAGGTAGAAGTTAACCCTGAAACACAGATCTAGGATCAGTTTACCATCCCTAACTCTTAACTGGAACAATCTGGTTTATTTAACAGTCAACAAACCACAACACTGACTACAGATCAGGTGCTTAGGGGCACATTTTAGTGTGTGGGACAAATGACAGTTAGTCATTAACCTAATCTCTCTCAGGCAAATCTGACCTTATTATCTACCACAGGAGCATGAGGCAGGAGAGCCTTTGTTTTGCCTTGCACACTAGTGCTGCCTACTATCTATATGACCCGCTTTGGCTATCAGCGGCACGTTTTCTCCCTATCGCCAGCTTAGCCGACTGACCTGGTTTTGTGACTGCCTGCAAATCTATACATGCTGCTTGAGCTGAGATATTTTGAGATTTGTGTTGTGTTTCAGATGTACAAAGCGGAATCTTAGCTTGTTTGAAGTCTTTGGTAACATTGTATAATAACTTTCATGAATATCCCATTATACAGTGCCTTCAGAAAGTATTCACACCCCTTGACTTTTTCCAGATTTTGTTGTGTTACAAATTGGGATCATTCAGTGTCGCCTTGGTAACCAACTCCATTGTATATTTGTTTTAGGTTATTGTCCTGCTGAAATGTGAATTTGTCTCCCTGTATCTGTTGGAAAGCAGACTGAACCAGGTTTTCCTCTAGGATTTTACCTGTGCTTAGCTCTATTCCGTTTCTTTTTATCCTTGCCGATGACGAGCATATCCATAACATAATGCAGCCACCACCATGCTTGACATTATGAAGAGTGGTACTCAGTGATGTGTTGTGTTGGATTTGCCACAAACATAATGCTTTGTATTCAGGACAAAAAGTAACATTTCTTAGCCAGTTTTTTTGGCTGTATTACTTTAGTGCCTTATTGCAAACAGGATGCATGTTGTGGAATATTTTTATTCTGTACAGACTTCCTTCTTTTCACTCTGTCATTTAGGTTAGTATTGTGGAGCAAGTACAATGTTGTTGATCTATCCTCAGTTTTCTCCTATCACAGCCATTAAACTCTGTAACTGTTTTAAAATTGGCCTCATGGTGAAATCCCTGGGCGGTTTCCTTCCTCTCCGGCAACTGAGTTAGGACTCAGCTGGGTGTATTGATACACCATGCAAAGCGTAATTAATAGCTTCACCATGCTCAAAGGGATATTCAGTCTGCTTTTTTTATTTATTACCCATCTACCAATAGGTGTGCTTCTTTGCGAGGCATTGGAAAACCTCCCTGGTCTTTGTGGTTGAATCTGTGCTTGAAAATCACTACTCGACTGAGGGACCTTACAGATAATTGTATGTGTGGGGTACAGAGATGAGGTAATCATTCAAAAATCATGTTAAACACTATTATTGCACACATAGTGAGTCCTTGCAACTTATTATGTGTCTTGTTAAGCACATGTTTACTCCTGAACTTATTTAGTTGTAGCCTATAAATGTGTTCTTCAGCTTTGTTTATTGTGAGGTCATCTGTTGTAGCCTATAGACAGTTAAACTGCCTTTCTTCCATTGCTGCTCTACCTGTTCTCCAATTGTAAAGTAAACGTAGCTTGATCCTCAGAAACGTGAGGTGTGCAACAGCATACAGTTCTCCTTAATACTTGCACTGTCTAATATGAAGTTAATTGACCCACGTGAAAAAAATACATATCATACATTTACATTTTAGTCATTTAGCAGACGCTCTTATCCAGAGCGACTTACAGTTAGTGAGTGCATACATTTTTCATACTGGCCCCCCGTGGGAAACGGACCCACAACCTTTATACAACTCTTACAGTGTGTATATCCTGTTTTATCATGTTTTATCCTGTATTTACCAGTTGTGACAAGCTCACATGTATTTATTTCATGTTACCACTTCCCAGTATTGGTGTTAAAATATAACCCATAACATTGTTTGCACTGTACTCAACAACAGTTATACAATTCCTGATAAAGTTTGCCCTTACCTGTTTAGTGATGACTTTGCCAGATTATCCTCCAACTATTTTTCTTTGTAGTGTATTACAGTGTATTTGGTCCAGCCTTCGGGGGTGGGGGGTGTGTGTGGGGGTGGGTGGGGTACCACGTAGGAGGTGTGAGCTGTGGGATCACTATACAGTGCTCCCTGGTCCTTGGGTTCTACACTATATAGGCTAAAGGAGAAGAAGTCAAGCTGCTGCAAGTGTGCTCACAAAGCCTTCAAAGTAGCATGAGGATTAGCGTTAGTATTAGCCTGGAGGTCCTTCTCTCACTGTGTCCGTTGGTCGACTCTCACCTTCCCTGCTCTGCCAACTCCCTTTTCAACTCTCTATGTAAATGACAAATGACATTGATATACAGGGAACAATAAGGTGGCCTTGAGGGAGTGTCAGAGAAGGAGGGGGAGGGGGGAGGGGGGAGGCAGGTAGGGGGAGGGGATAGGGATAGGCTAAGGAGCCTCCATCAGGAGTGAAACTCACATTCTTGTCTCTCTACCCTTTCATTACTTCCTCTCTCTCTCTCTTTCTCGCTCCCTCTCTCTCTCTCTCCCTCTCTCTCTCTCTCTCTCTCTCTCTCTCACTCTCTCACTCTCTCTCTCTCTCTCTCTCTCTCTCTCTCTAGCTCTCTCTCTATAGCTCTCTCTCTCTCCCTATCTCCCACCAACACAAACACACAGAAACTCTCAAATCAAATAAGATGTTGCTACTGCTCTTAGACCCTGCGATAGACAAGCATCCTGTCCAGGGTGTGTGTGTGTGTGTGTGTGTGTGGGGGGGGGGGGGGGTGGGGGGGTGCCTAACTAACTGTTCTCAGGGCCTTCCCATATACTGTGATCACACTTCAGGCCTATAGTATGAGCCATCTCTCAGGAAAGTTCAAATCAAGGGTTCTATAATAGTATGTTCTGTCAGATTCACAGTGCACCACACCATATGAATGGGTATGTACTGTCACTACAATTCCCTCATTGACTGTATTGACAAGCTGATTGCAATCCCCAGTCATTTGTGTATCCACATTGAGTCCCCTACTTTAAACTGGCTCCAATTTGGAACAGTCACACAAAACACTGGATGACAAGTAGAGAACCTGTAGCTCAGTTGGTAGAGCATGGCACTTGCAACGCCAGGGTTGTGGGTTCGTTTCCCACAGGGGCCAGTATGAAAATATATGCACTCGCTAACTGTAAGTCGCTCTGGATAAGAGCGTCTGCTAAATGACTAAAAGGTAAATGTAGTTGTTCATATCTATGGATATTTGGACCATTGGCTACAAGCTTACATCACCACCTCACAGTAGCCCTTTCCTGCAGTCAATGACCAAAATCGGCCTCATAGGTGGAATGTTATTAATATCTTTCATAATGAATAAACATTACTTTTTTTATACAACGAAAATCCAGTGTTTCTATGTCAAACAGTTGTTATATTTTAGTCATCTGTGATGTATATAAAGTGTAATATTGGGATGCAAATTCAAAATGGAATACATTTTGACTCTATATCTGACATGGTACAGGTGTCTTATTTTTTAAGCCCATAACCATGTGTGTGAGTTGAATACTTTTGTTTCAAAGTAGATTTATTTAAGACTACCAAGAATCACTCCGTGTGACCCTGATTTACCCCACTGCAGTAAAAGGTTTTAATGTTGCATGTTGCTTTACGTCAAACAGATAATCTAGACATCCATCCTAAATCAAAGTCGTTTTATCACAAGGTGGGGCATGGAAAATGGTGTATCACACATCCGCTTGCTTCAGGGAAGCATGTCTGTTTGATTACGCATGGCAGTTTATGGTGACATGGGTCTGGGCCATTAGCAATACCTTGGCCTAGTGATAACAGTTATCATAGCCCGCCTGTTATTTAGTAACTGGAATACAAATACTGCTGTATCACAGTCATTTATTGGTTGCTGAGGTGTGGGGGCTCGGAGGCGGGAGGAAGGGAGGGGCCAATTACAGTAACAGAGGTAAACTTCCTTTAATAAACGTACTTTCCTACCTGGAATTTATGCATTTGCCCATAATATGTTGCGAGGCTGAACCGAAGATAAGCAACAGCGCACACAGCCACCAATGAGAAAGAAGGCTGTTTTATCTCCATTGGTTGCTAGAGGTAGCTGGTGCCCCCACGTGAGCGGATAGTTATGGTTGATGCGCTGCCCTCCAGGGGCCGGTTGCACCAGTTGGGCATAAAAAAAAAAGTTAGTCTTAAATGCTAGGTCGGGCGTAGCTACACCTGTTGCACCAACCAAATATAAGACTAGTCGTAACTAAGTCCGGCGTAAGCAATGCGCTTTCATGAGATTTGATGCTTCATAATGATGGTTGCTAGGCAGCGCCCATTACTAGGCTGTTACCATCCTGGTGGAAGTTCTAAACATTGCGAGGCATGTCGCTTCGCCCATCACTTCGCATAGCTCACCCCTATGCATGCACGTTTTCTTAACCACAACTGGATGGATCAATCAATAATCACCGTGGGAATGAATATCACTGAATGACAAAACTATTGGAATAAAGTAGGCTAATGCCATTGAAGGCATTTATCATATTGTTGCTTACTGAAACTCATCCAACCGTTTTAAATACTTTAAAGCAATAGCCGTGTGTGGTCAACCATAATTTCAGCACAGTTCTGATTGGGACAGCGTTATTGCGCTGCTTTGAGACAAGCGTGGGGACTCATCATGATAAATCAATCAATGTCTGATTTTTTTCTCACATAATCTATGTTCCGATATTTGGTTACAATTAGGCAGGGATAATGTTAGCCAAATTGAGGTGAGTGCTCATGGTGATAATCTTTAGTCTAGTTTGCTAATCTAACAGTGTTATCAGAACATTTTGCTAGCATGTTAGCTAGCTATGTAGCCTACGCTAGCCTAGTATATCAGGTGTATTATTTTTCTCTTCACTCACGTAGTAGCCTAAGCTATATCCCAACTAAAAGCCCTTGAATTGTCCCCTGTAGCTCAGTTGGTAGAGCATGGTGCTTGCAACGCCAGGGTTGTGGGTTCGTTTCCCAAGGGGGGCCAGTATGAAAATGTATGCACTCACTAACTGTAAGTCGCTCTGGATAAGAGCGTCTGCTAAATGTGTAAAATGTAATGATCAATCGATGTGATTTTGTTTCACTGAATCTCCTTCTGTATATTTGGTTAATTGATCTCTTTCTGGGCAAATAAGTGGAGGTGGCAGCTCATCTACACTGCTCAAAAAAATAAAGGGAACACTTAAACAACACAATGTAACTCCAAGTCAATCACACTTCTGTGAAATCAAACTGTCCACTTAGGAAGCAACACTGATTGACAATAAATTTCACATGCTGTTATGCAAATGGCATAGACAACAGGTGGAAATTATAGGCAATTAGCAAGACACCCCCAATAAAGGACTGGTTTTGCAGGTGGTGACCACAGACCACTTCTCAGTTCCTATGCTTCCTGGTTGATGTTTTGGTCACTTTTGAATGCTGGCGGTGCTTTCACTCTAGTGGTAGCATGAGACGGAGTCTACAACCCACAGAAGTGGCTCAGGTAGTGCAGCTCATCCAGGATGGCACATCAATGCGAGCTGTGGCAAGAAGGTTTGCTGTGTCTGTCAGCGTAGTGTCCAGAGCATGGAGGCGCTACCAGGAGACAGGCCAGTACATCAGGAGACGTGGAGGAGGCCGTAGGAGGGCAACAATGCAGCAGCAGGACTGCTACCTCCGCCTTTGTGCAAGGAGGAGCAGGAGGAGCACTGCCAGAGCCCTGCAAAATGACCTCCAGCAGGCCACAAATGTGCATGTGTCTGCTCAAACGGTCAGAAACAGACTCCATGAGGGTGGTATGAGGGCCCGACGTCCACAGGTGGGGATTGTGCTTTACAGCCCAACATCGTGCAGGACGTTTGGCATTTGCCAGAGAACACCAAGATTGGCAAATTCGCCACTGGCGCCCTGTGCTCTTCACAGATGAAAGCAGGTTCACACTGAGCACATGTGATGTGACAGACGTGACAGAGTCTGGAGACGCCGTGGAGAACGTTCTGCTGCCTGCAACATCCTCCAGCATGACCGGTTTGGCGGTGGGTCAGTCATGGTATGGGGTGGCATTTCTTTGGGGGGCCATAGGTAGCCTGACTGCCATTAGGTACCGAGATGAGATCCTCAGACCCCTTGTGAGACCATATGCTGGTGCGGTTGGCCCTGTGTTCCTCCTAATGCAAGACAATGCTAGACCTCATGTGGCTGGAGTGTGTCAGCAGTTCCTGCAAGAGGAAGGCATTGATGCTATGGACTGGCCCGCCCATTCCCCAGACCTGAATCCAATTGAGCACATCTGGGACATCATGTCTCGCTCCATCCACCAATGCCACGTTGCACCACAGACTATCCAGGAGTTGGCGGATGCTTTAGTCCAGGTCTGGGAGGAGATCCCTCAGGAGACCATCCGCCACCTCATCAGGAGCATGCCCAGGCGTTGTAGGGAGGTCATACAGGCACATGGAGGCCACACACACTACTGAGCCTCATTTTGACTTGTTTTAAGGACATTACATCAAAGTTGGATCAGCCTGTAGTGTGGTTTTCCACTTTAATTTTGAGGGTGACTCCAAATCCAGACCTCCATGGGTTGATAAATTTGATTTCCATTGATCATTTTTGTGTGATTTTGTTGTCAGCACATTCAACTATGTAAAGAAAAAAGTATTTAATAAGATTATTTCATTCATTCAGATCTAGGATGTGTTATTTTAGTGTTCCCTTTATTTTTTTCAGCAGTGTATTTGTTTGCTAATATCTGATCAGACACATTTAGCATGCTATGTAGCATAAATCAAGTGTATTATTTTGTTATCGAGCATAGGCAACTCGAAAAGCCTGTAGAGGTTATGAAACATGAACACTAGACTCACATCCTTTTGAAAATATAGATGTCTATTATTTTCTGTGCATATCATGAGAGAACAGTCCCAATTTAACACCCTACGCCTGCTCCCTACTAGGCATAGAATCTAGAACCAGGCGTAGCTCATAGAAGGGCTGCACCCAGGTGGTGCAACAGGTCAAATGTTCAGGTACGGCGTAGAGCACTTTTTACATCGGACGTAGAGTTACAACCCACTTACGCGCAACTGGTGCAACCATTTTTACATTTACATTTTTAGTCATTTAGCAGACGCTCTTATCCAGAGTGAGTGCATACATTATTTTTTTTAAATTCATACTGGCCCCCCATGGGAATCGAACCAACAACCCTGGCATTGCAAACGCCATGCTCTACCAACTGAGCTACATCCCTGCCGGCCATTCCCTCCCTACCCTGGATGACGCTGGGCCAATTGTGCGCCGCCCCATTGGTCTCCCGGTCACAGCCAGCTATGACAGAGCCTGGATTTGAACCAGGATCTCTAGTGGCACAGTGCCTTAGACCACTGCGCCACTCTGGAGTCTGATGGCCAACCAGCCCCCGGAGAGGGCAATAAAATAATATTATGTTTACTATCTACATGGCAGTTCACATTTAACTAGGGTTAAGTGCCTTGCTCAAGGGCACATCGACATATTTTTCACCTAGTTGGCTCGGGGATTAGAACCTGCGACCTTTCAGTTACTGGCACAACGCCAGCTACCTGCAGCTACCTGCAACCCAGTTTACTTTGGGCCTGTTGGAGAATTTGCTTAAAGCAAGATAGGAACGAAGCGATTTGGTTTCATTTAAAGTAAGTTTATCATGGGCTTCTATTTCAAGTCACAAGTGTCTTGTAAAATATTGTTATGTGTTATTTGTGTTTTAAAGCCAGTTTTGGTGGGATACACTGGGGCATTCAACTTTGTGTTTGAGTGCTTCAAGATCTGTATATTTCAAATATGAAATATGCCTTGCTACAAGTACAGGAAGTGTCAGGGTTAGTTAATCAGTCATTACTATTTCTGTGTATGTTAGAATTATCCAGGAATGCATGGGTCATTAATACTCAGTCAATGCCAGCGCTGTCAACCGAGGGATTTGATGGTCAATGTATTACTTAACTCTGAACTGCTCAACTCAAAAAGCACCTGGGCTACTTTTTATACCGAACAGCATTTCTCTGAATTGATAGAGTCCAACAGGTCAGAGGTGGAAAGAAATCATACACTTTAAGGCCATTTCTTCTCCACCCTCCATTAACCAGCAGCCTCTTGTCTTTGGTCCTCCGTACCCCCCACGCTCACTCCACAGTTCACGGCTCAGCACACACTGTGAATAGATTAATCCATTCCATTAACAACTAAACTATAAAACCCTCGCACTGAATCATGGGCCACTGACAAGGGAAACCACGGATACAATGTGTCTCAATTCAAAAATGTTGTAAATTTTTTTACAGCGCTTATCAGCACAGTGGCCTTTCTGGGCCTGTGAACGGAGCTAACAGATGATTTTGGTACAGTGAAGGCCAATGCAGTGGTCCTATTCTTCTATTCCATTCACATGTATCTCTGATGTCATGAACGAGACTCTGCGAGACGTTCTGCATCTTGCATAATAGGTTCTGCAGTAGGATAGCTTGACTGTCTCTTGGCCTCTTGGCTAGATATGACTGAAGAGTTAAAATACTTAAGTGCCAATCTGAAGTTCCACTTGCTTATGTTGCATTTTCCCTCCTAAGTCATGCATTGACGTCAATGGGAAGTTAGGATTCACCCCTTATTGAATAGCATACTAAACATACTAATTAACTATTATTTAAAATATTCATAATTTTCTCATTTAAGCCTATATTTTTGCACTCAAACATTTGGTAACACTTTACTTGACACCCAGTGTTATAACACGGTCATAATCATGTCATAACAGCTGACATAACTTGTCATAACCTGTCATAATATGGTAATAAAACTGTAATGACCCATATATTTACACCTGTTGTAACATATAACGAGACAGCCTACAGGGAGGAGGTGAAGGACCTGGCAGAGTGGTGACAGGAAAATAACCTCTCCCTCAACGTCAACAAAACGAAGGAGCTGATCGTGGACGACGGGGCCTCAGTAGAGAAGGTGTAAAGCTTCAAGTTCCTCGGTGTACACATCAGTGACAACCTGAAATGGTCCACCCACACAGATAGTGTGGTGAAGAAGGCGCAACAGCTCCTATTCAACCTCAGGAGGCTGAAGAAATTTGGCTTGGCCCCTGACCCTCACAAATCTTTACAGATACACCATTGAGGAAATCCTGTTGGGCCATGTCACCGCCTGGTGCGGCAACTGCACCTCCCGCAACCACAGGGCTCTGCAGAGGGCGGTGCGGTCTGCCCAACGCATCACACGGAGCACACTGCCTGCCCTCCAGGACATCTACAGCACCCGATGTCACAGGAAGGCCAAAAAGATAATCAAGGACATCAACCACCCGAGCCACGGCCTGTTCACCCCGCGGCAGGGGCTGGGAAACTGGTCAAAATTGAAGGAATGATGGATGGCGCTTAATACAGGGAATTTCTTGAGGGAAACCTGTTTCAGTCTTCCAGAGATTTGAGACTGGGACGGAGGTTCACCTTCCAGCAGGACAATGACCCCAAGCATACTGCTAAAGCAACACTCGAGTGGTTTAAGGGGAAAATGTAAATGTCTTGGAATGGCCTAGTCAAAGCCCAGACCTCAATGCAATTGAGAATCTGTGGTATGACTTAAAGATTGCTGTACACCACCGGAACCCATCCAATAGTTATGCACACTCAAGTATTCTGTTTTTTTTGTCTTATTTCTTGTTTGTTTCACAATAAAACATATTTTGCATCTTCAAAGTGGTAGGCATGTTGTGTAAATCAAATTATACAAACCCCCCAAAAATGTCAGGTTGTAAGGCAACAAAATAGGAAAAATGCCAAGGAGGGTGAACTCCTTCAAGACTGTTGGAAAAGCATTCCAGGTGAAGCTGGTTGAGAGAATGCCAAGAGTGTGAAAAGCTGTCATCAAGGCAAAGGGTGGCTATTTGAAGTATATAAATATATTTTGATTTGTTTAACACTTTTTTGGTTACTACATAATTCCATATGTGTTATTTCACAGTTTTGATGTCTTCACTATTATTCTACAATGTAGAAAATAGTAAAAAAAAAAATAGAAAATCCCTTGAATGAGTAGGTCTGTCCAAGCTTTTGACTGGTACTGTATATATATACGCTGAACGAAAATATAAACTCAACATGTAAAGTGTTGATCCCATGTTTCATGACCTTATAAAAAGCATGAGCTGGCGCACACCCAGAGAAAATAGTTTAGTGTAGAGGTGCTGACTAACAGGGAATAAACTGTAAGCTATAAAAACAAAGCGAGTCGCACACCCCATATGCATAATCTCCCAGTAATTTATTGGGTAAAAAAACACTAACGTTTCGGCATCACTGTGCCTTCTTCAGGGTCAAAATCCCAGAAATGTTCGATATGCAACAAAAAGCTTATTTCTCTCAAATTTTGTGCACATATTTGTTTACATCCCTGTGAGCAATAGTTAGTTAGAGCTGAGAAGTATTTCTGTCTTTAATAAATATATTTTGTGGGGGAAAATTAATTCTGATTGGCTGGGCCTGGCTCCCCAGTGGGTCAGAAGTTTAAGTACACTCAATTTGGTAGCATTGCCTTTAAATTGTTTAACTTGGGTCAAACGTGTCGGGTAGCCTTCCACAAGCTTCCCACAATAAGTTGGGTGAATTTTGGCCCATTCCTCCTGACAGAGCTGGTGTAACTGAGTCAGGTTTGTATGCCTCCTTGCTCACACACGCTTTTTCAGTTCTGCCCACAAATTTTCTATAGGATTGAGGTCAGGGCTTTGTGATGGCCACTCCAGTACCTTGACCTTGTTGTCCTTAAGCCATTTTACCACAACTTTGGAAGTATGCTTGGGGTCATTGTCCATTTGGAAGACCCATTTGCGACCAAGCTTTAACTTCTTGACTGATGTCTTGAGATGTTGCTTCAATATATCCATATAATTTTCCTTCCTCATGATGCCATCTATTTTGTGAAGTGCACCAGTCCCTCCTGCAGCAAAGCACCCCCACAGCATGATGCTGCCACGTGTTTCACAGTTGGGATGGTGTTCTTCGGCTTGCAAGCTACCCCCTTTTTCCTCCAAACATAACAATGGTAATTATGGCCGAACAGTTCTATTTTTGTTTCATCAGACCAGAGGACATTTCTAAAAAAAAATACGATCTTTGTCCCCATGTGCAGTTGCAAACCATAGTCTGGCTTTTTTATGGCGGTTTTGGAGCAGTGGCTTCTTCCTTGCTGAGCGGCCTTTCAGGTTATGTCGATATAGGACTTGTTTTACTGTGGATATAGATACTTTTGTACCTGTTTCCTCCAGCATCTTCACAAGGTCCTTTGCTGTTGTTCTGGGATTGATTTCATCTCTAGGAGACAGAACGCGTCTCCTTACTGAGCGGTATGACGGCTGCGTGGTCCCATGGTGTTTATACTTGCGTACTATTGTTTGTACAGATGAACGTGGTACCTTCAGCCGTTTGGAAATTGCTCCCAAGGATGAACCAGAGTTGTGGAGGTCTACAATAATATTGTCTGAGGTCTTGGCTGATTCCTTTTGATTTTCCCATGATGTCAAGCAAAGAGGCACTGAGTTTGAAGGTAGGCCTTGAAATACATCCACAGGTTGACTCAAATTATGTCAATTAGCCTATCAGAAGCTTCTAAAGCCATGACATCATTTTCTGGAATTTTCCAAGCTTTTTAAAGGCACAGTCATCTTATTGTATGTAAACTTCTGACCCACTGGAATTGTGATACAGTGAATTATAAGTGAAATAATCTGTCTGTAAACAATTGTTGGAAAAATGTATTGTGTCATGCACAAAGTAGATGTCCTAACCGACTTTCCAAAACTATAGTTTGTTAACAAGTGGGTAAAAAAAGTATTTAGTCAGCCACCAATCGTGCAAGTTCTCCCACTTAAAAAAGATGAGAGAGGCCTGTAACTTTCATCATAGGTACACGTCAACTATGACAGACAAAATGAGAATTTTTTTCTCTCCAGAAAATCACATTGTAGGATTTTTTATGAATTTATTTGCAAATTATGGTGGAAAATAAGTATTTGGTCAATAACAAAAGTTTCTCAATACTTTGTTATATACCCTTTGTTGGCAATGACACAGGTCAAACGTTTTCTGTAAGTCTTCACAAGGTTCACACACTGTTGCTGGTATTTTGGCCCATTCCTCCATGCAGATCTCCTCTAGAGCAGTGATGTTTTGGGGCTGTCGCTGGGCAACACGGACTTTCAACTCCCTCCAAAGATTTTCTATGGGGTTGAGATCTGGAGACTGGCTAGGCCACTCCAGGACCTTGAAATGCTTCTTACGAAGCCACTCCTTCGTTGCCCGGGCGGTGTGTTTGGGATCATTGTCATGCTGAAAGACCCAGCCACGTTTCATCTTCAATGCCCTTGCTGATGGAAGGAGGTTTTCACTCAAAATCTCACGATACATGGCCCCATTCATTCTTTCCTTTACACGGATCAGCCGTCCTGGTCCCTTTGCAGAAAAACAGCCCCAAAGCCTGATGTTTCCACCCCCATGCTTCACAGTAGGTATGGTGTTCTTTGGATGCAACTCAGCATTCTTTGTCCTCCAAACACGACGAGTTGAGTTTTTACCAAAAAGTTATATTTTGGTTTCATCTGACCATATGACATTCTCCCAATCCTCTTCTGGATCATCCAAATGCACTCTAGCAAACTTCAGACGGGCCTGGACATGTACTGGCTTAAGCAGGGGGACACGTCTGGCACTGCAGGATTTGAGTCCCTGGCGGCGTAGTGTGTTACTGATGGTAGGCTTTGTTACTTTGGTCCCAGCTCTCTGCAGGTCATTAACTAGGTCCCCCCGTGTGGTCCTGGGATTTTTGCTCACCGTTCTTGTGATCATTTTGACCCCACGGGGTGAGATCTTGCGTGGAGCCCCAGATCGAGGGAGATTATCAGTGGTCTTGTATGTCTTCCATTTCCTAATAATTGCTCCCACAGTTGATTTCTACAAACCAAGCTGCTTACCTATTGCAGATTCAGTCTTCCCAGCCTGGTGCAGGTCTACAATTTTGTTTCTGGTGTCCTTTGACAGCTCTTTGGTCTTGGCCATAGTGGAGTTTGGAGTGTGACTGTTTGAGGTTGTGGACAGGTGTCTTTTATACTGATAACAAGTTCAAACAGGTGCCATTAATACAGGTAACGAGTGGAGGACAGAGGAGCCTCTTAAAGAAGAAGTTACAGGTCTGTGAGAGCCAGAAATCTTGCTTGTTTGTAGGTGACCAAATACTTATTTTACACCATAATTTGCAAATAAATTCATTAAAAATCCTACAATGTGATTTTCTGGAGAAAAAAAAATTCTCAATTTGTCTTGCATAGTTGACGTGTACCTATGATGAAAATTACAGGCCTCTCTCATCTTTTTAAGTGGGAGAACTTGCACAATTGGTGGCTGACTAAATACTTTTTTCCCCCACTGTATATGTAAACCTCCGACTTCAACTGTATATATATATTGTCATGGAAATTCTACACAGTGACACTTGAAGTCAATCTTAAATGAATAATTCTTTATTATCAGCATGCTGGAGAGTTTCCAACTGTCACGACTTCCTCCGAAGCTGCCTCTTCTCCTGGTTCTTGCAGGCTTCGGCGTTCATCATCACCGGCCTTCTAGCCACTGCCGCTCCTCATCTCATCATTCTATTTGTTTTGTCTTGTTTATTACACACACCTTGTTCATGTCCCCTCATTAGTATGTGTTTAAGTGTTCCCTCTGCCCCCTTGTCCTTGTGGGTGATTGTTTAGTGTGAGGAGAGTGGAGCTCGGTTGAGCTCCGTGTATTTTGTATTGCCAGGGTATATTTTCACCGTGTGCCTGTTTGGTTCCAGTGCGCCTGTTTTGCGCACTGGACTGTTTGAAGCATTTCTGCGTAACACTGTATTCCGGAATAAACTCTGTATTCTGTGATTAACCCTCCTGCGCCTGACTCCTTCAAATCACTCATCACACCAACCAACTCAATGCACCAAGTACATATGCGATCAGAAGCTCTACCCGGGGCAGTCCCGTTAGATCCTTATATATAGTTATATTTGCATGATTTAGCTTATTCATCATTCATAATTAATTAATCATTAACGTTTGCTTCAATCATGTGACCGACCAATACCGGGTCATGCATGTGACAGACCAATACCTCACAAGGCTTCTTCTCTCTAAGCTGAGACCTTGAAACTGAGATATCCCTTTCTCAAAACAAGGTTCTGGGCGTACTACTAAATTGCAGATACTGATAGTGAGGATTTGTTCAATCAGTCACTTGCATGAACACAGAAATTGGTTATTAGAAAAGCACAAACATAAAAATGTCCATCACGTTCCATCCTCTTATCACTTGTGTGATAATAATCATTACATTTTAAGGTAAGTATTAGATTTTTGCTTCTATATCATATTTCTATTAAGTAAGGGAAATCAACACATAAAACCAGACACCATCATTTCAAACCCTTCATTCTGGGGTATACAATCATTCTGGGTTGTACTTGTAAAACCATTGCAGTAGAATGTTTTAACTTAATACCTTCGCTTCATACAGCTACACATATGCTTCATTACACAATTTCATTTATGGATTCTGGCAATGACATTTCAGCTGGAGCTTTTGTTGCAAGTGGCATGTTAATGACAGATCGCTATCTCAATGCATTTCTAGTCTAAAGTACTATACATTTCGCAGTGTGCAGACCTCCACAATCAACCTGATACCCCAAATAAACAATTTAGGATAATCCTAAATCAATTACGGGCACGGTTGACAACCCCCTCCCTCCCACCACTCATCCTTCTGCCGTTTCTTCATGTTCTTCTTCAGATAGTGTTTCAGTTCATCCTCACAATGGCACATGTTCAAAGTGGATGGCCGTTGATAATGTCACTCACCTTAGCTGCCACGTCCTTTACAGTCCATTGTGTTTTTGTCCATTTTCCTACCAGTACACCAGCAGCATGAGAGACGTTTGGACGGGATCTCTCTCCATGCTCACTCCACGTGGACTCATGTCGCACTCCTGAGAGAAAAGGCATGAGAGAAAAGGCAGTTGATAGCTTCGACTGGATGCTGTGTAAAGGTTGCTGGCTCGGACTCAAGTCTCACGGTAGAAGTGGTGAAGGACCATAGTGAAGCCATTGTCGCCATTACTTCAGCCGGTTAGAGGGGGTGAGGTTCACACTGTTCTCGGCCGAATTATCCCTTCCATGCATCTAGATACCATATGTGGTCACCTTCGGACAGACCAGAACAACAGTTTAGTTTAGGGCATTTCTGAATCAGGGAAATACAGACAAATGATTTACTGTATAACAAATGACAAATGATTCACTGTATGACAAATTATTACTACTACCAATATTCGTAATACAAATGTCTAAGACAAATGTCAAATAGAATAACAACACACAGTTTAAACCATTTTTCTTTTCACCCAAATTGGCTTATACTCCCCTATCATCTTGGCGATCTCACCGCAGAGTTACAGGGTCAGGGACTCAGAGGGCTAATCCTTAGGGAGAAATCCCGACTTTCCAGCAGACCCAATCTGGTGAGACTTGTTATTGAAGCAAGACAAAAACTAAGAAAACAAAACATAACAACAACAGCAATACACATATATCACTTGAGGTGGGGAAAACTTCAATCCATTTGGAGTAACTGTCAAGCGTTTTCCAACATATAGTTCTTCCTTATAAAGGCAGGCATGTGAAGAAAATCAATTTGCATATTTACCAAAGGGCCCCAGGCGACTGGTAATTCCCCTTTTGGACACATGACTCACATCGTGATTCATGCATCCAAAAAAACAACAACACTGCCTGTTAAATCAAAATAACAAATAAAATTTGAATTACAACCCTTGATGACTCTATCTTAACTTAATTGTATCCCATAAGGTAATGGTAAAATAGACTAGAGACAGGTGTCCCTCATTCAGGGGTAGCGCTCTCTCTCTGTCCTTCTCGTGGTCCGAATCACACATAGGACTATTGATAAATTATAAACTACTTCTAATTATTAGTATTTACAAAGCCCATTTAAATCTCACCCAATGTCTTTAGTCTTTCTCGTGAGGGTGATCAGGCCTCACCAGAAAGTCAGAACAGAGTTCAGAGGTCATTCAACCCATTAAGTGAATATTTTTTTCTCATACCTCAGACATTATTTAAAGATATTTCAAACATTCCAAACATATTGTGTATCAGGTTTACATTGGGTTTTTCAGTACTTTTCTTATCAAGAGAATTTACATGTGTGCAACCAAAACTCGGGCATTAGATACTTCAGAGATTTTCATTTGTGTGCCCTTTAAGGTGGATCCTTTCCTCAGGAAGCCTTTATAATAATAAGGGAGAGCAACAGAATAATTGTTAAACATGTCAACAAAAAAGGAGGTCGACACCATTGGCATTAATATAGGGTTTGGTCTCCCCTTTGCTGCTATAACAGCCTCCACTCTTCTGGGAAGGCTTTCCACTAGATGTTGGAACATTGCTTTGGGGACTTGCTGCCATTCAGCCACAAGAGCATTAGTGAGGTTGGGCACTGATGTTGGGCGATTAGGCCTGGCTCGCAGTCGGCGTTCCAATTCATCCCAAAGGTGTTCGATGGGGTTGAGGTCAGGGCTCTGTGCAGGCCAGTTAAGTTCTTCCACACCGATCTCGACAAACCATTTCTGTATGGACCTCGTTTTGCGCACGGGAGCATTGACATACTGAAACAGGAAAGGGCCTTCCCCAAACTGTTGCCACAAAGTTGGAAGCACAGAATCATCTAGAATGTCATTGTATGCTGTAGCATTAAGATGTCCCTTCACTGGAACTAAGGGGCCTAGCCCGAACCATGAAAAACAGCCCCAGACCATTATTCCTCCTCCACCAAACTTTACAGTTGGCACTATGCATTGGGGCAAGTAGCATTCTCCTGGCATCCGCCAAACCCAGATTATTCCGTTGGACTGCCAGATGGTGAAGCGTGATTCATCACGTCAGAGAACGCATTTCCACTGCTCCAGAGTCCAATGGTGGCAAGCTTTACACCACTCCAGCCGACTCTTGGCATTGCGTATGGTGATGTTAGGCTTGTGTGCGGCTGCTCCGTCATGGAAACCCATTTCATGAAGCTCCCGACAAACAGTTATTGTGCTGACGTTGCTTTCAGAGGCAGTTGGGAACTCGAGAGTGAGTGTTGAAACCGATGACAGACAATTTTCACAATAACAACACTTACAGTTGACTGGGGCAGCTCTAGCAGGGCAGAAATTTGACTAACTGATTTGTTGGAAAGGTGGCATCCTATGACGGTGCCACATTGAAAGTCACTGAGCTCTTCAGTAAGGCCATTCTACTGCCAATGTTTGTGTTTGGAGATTGCATGTCTGTGTGCTCGATTTTATACACTTATCAGCAACAGGTGTGGCTGAAATAGATTAATCCACTAATTTGAAGGGATGTTCACATACTTTTGTGTATATATATATACAGTGGGGAGGACAAGTATTTGATACACTGCCGATTTTGCAGGTTTTCCTACTTACAAAGCATGTAGAGGTCTGTAATTTTTATCATAGGTACACTTCAACTGTGAAAGACGGAATCTAAAACAAAAATCCAGAAAATCACATTGTATGATTTTTAAGTAATTAATTTGCATTTTATTGCATGACATAAGTATTTGATCACCTACCAACCAGTAAGAATTCCGGCTCTCACAGACCTGTTAGTTTTTCTTTAAGAAGCCCTCCTGTTCTCCACTCATTACCTGTATTAACTGCACCTGTTTGAACTCGTTACCTGTATAAAAGACACCTGTCCACACACTCAATCAAACAGACTCCAACCTCTCCACAATGGCCAAGACCAGAGAGCTGTGTAAGGACATCAGGGATAAAATTGTAGACCTGCACAAGGCTGGGATGGGCTACAGGACAATAGGCAAGCAGCTTGGTGAGAAGGCAACAACTGTTGGCGCAATTATTAGAAAATGGAAGAAGTTCAAGATGACGGTCAATCACCCTCGGTCTGGGGCTCCATGCAAGATCTCACCTCATGGGGCATCAATGATCATGAGGAAGGTGAGGGATCAGCCCAGAACTACACGGCAGGACCTGGTCAATGACCTGAAGAGAGCTGGGACCACAGTCTCAAAGAAAACCATTAGTAACACACTACGCCGTCATGGATTAAAATACTGCAGCGCACGCAAGGTCCCCCTGCTCAAGCCAGCGCATGTCCAGGCCCGTCTGAAGTTTGCCAATGACCATCTGGATGATCCAGAGGAGGAATGGGAGAAGGTCATGTGGTCTGATGAGACAAAAATAGAGCTTTTTGGTCTAAACTCCACTCGCCGTGTTTGGAGGAAGAAGAAGGATGAGTACAACCCCAAGAACACCATCCCAACCGTGAAGCATGGAGGTGGAAACATCATTCTTTGGGGATGCTTTTCTGCAAAGGGGACAGGACGACTGCACCGTATTGAGGGGAGGATGGATGGGGCCATGTATCGCGAGATCTTGGCCAACAACCTCCTTCCCTCAGTAAGAGCATTGAAGATGGGTCGTGGCTGGGTCTTCCAGCATGACAACGACCCGAAACACACAGCCAGGGCAACTAAGGAGTGGCTCCGTAAGAAGCATCTCAAGGTCCTGGAGTGGCTTAGCCAGTCTCCAGACCTGAACCCAATAGAAAATCTTTGGAGGGAGCTGAAAGTCCGTATTGCCCAGCGACAGCCCCGAAACCTGAAGGATCTGGAGAAGGTCTATATGGAGGAGTGGGCCAAAATCCCTGCTGCAGTGTGTGCAAACCTGGTCAAGACCTACAGGAAGCGTATGATCTCTGTAATTGCAAACAAAGGTTTCTGTACCAAATATTAAGTTCAGCTTTTCTGATGTATCAAATACTTATGTCATGCAATAAAATGCAAATTAATTACTTAAAAATCATACAATGTGATTTTCTGGATTTTTGTTTTAGATTCCGTCTCTCACAGTTGAAGTGTACCTATGATAAAAATTACAGACCTCTACATGCTTTGTAAGTAGGAAAACCTGCAAAATCGGCAGTGTATCAAATACTTGTTCTCCCCACTGTACATTTGTCCTTTGGTCTTTAGTCCAAATTGGAGATTTTTGGTTCCAACCGCCGTGTCTTTGTGAGAAGAGGTGTGGGTGAACGGATGATCTCTGCATGTGTATTTCCCACCGTAAAGCATGGAGGAGGAGGTGTTATGGTGTTGGGGTGCTTTGCTGGTGACACTGTCTGTGATTTATTTAGAATTCAAGGCACACTTAACCAGCATGGCTACCACAGCATTCTGCAGCGATACGCCATCCCATCTGGTTTGGGCTTAGTGGGACTATCATTTGTTTTTCAACAGGGCCTTGACCCAACACATCTCCAGGCTGTGTAAGGGCTATTTTACCAAGAAGGAGAGTGATGGAATGCTGCATCAGATGACCTGGCCTCCACAATCCCCCAATCTCAACCCAACTGAGATGGTTTGGGATGAGTTGGACCGCAGAGTGAAGGAAAAGCAGCCAACAAGTGCTCAGCATATGTGGGAACTCCTTCAAGACAGTTGGAAAAGCATTCCTCATGAAGCTGGTTGAGGGAATGCCAAGAGTGTGCAAAGCTGTTATCAAGGCAAAGGGAGGCTTCTTTGAAGAATCTAAAATCTAAAATCTATTTATATTTGTTTAACACTTTTTTGTTTACTACATGATTCCATATTTGTTATTTCATAGTTTTGATGTCTTCACTATTATTCTACAATGTAGAAAAAATAAAGAAAAACCCTTGAATGAGTAGGTGTGTCCAAACTTTTGACTGGTACTATATATATATATATATATATATATATATATATATATATATATATATATATATATACACTCCGGACTACAACATTGCTCGTCCTAATATTTATATATTTCTTAATTCCATTCTTTTACTTTTAGATGTGTGTGCATTGTTGTGAATTGTCAGATATTACTGCACTAGGAACACAAGCATTTCGCTACCCACACAATAACATCTGCTAAATATGTGTATGTGACCAAGAAATTTAGATTTTATTTGATATATTGTATTATTTTATGGCTGGTTATGATACCTACATAAACGTCTCAAAACCCACATTTATTCAAATTAGTTTTTTGACCTGCCTAGAAGTTTCCTTTCAGTTAAAAGTTTGTTTCTTAAATCCTTTGTTGTTGTAATGGATTCTTTACAGTCATGTTTTTTTCATCATATTTTAAATAACTTGTAGAAAATACACTTTATGACACTGTCATGAAACATTATGACCATCCTTTGTCACTTTACTTGGACTAAGAAAATACACTTTATGACACTGTCATGAAGCATTATGACCATCACAATCATATAAGCCAGATAGGCCTATCAGGTACATGCCCTTATGTCAGTCATCAGTCACAAAGAGCGTGTCTTGTGCTGCTCCTGAAATCTGCTCCTGCATTCATCCCAGTCATCAGCAACAGAGCATTGGGTAGGTGCATGTCTGACAGCAATGTGTGTGCAATTACAATGATAATTTAATATGGACAATTTCCAAAAATCTTATATAACATAAACATATGTTTTGCCTTGTGTGGTAGGTTTTGTGTGTTTTGACACTCTTATGTAGTTGTCATAGCCAGCCATAAAATAACTACCATGGTAGGTTTTGTGGGTTTTTACACTCTTGCGTAGGTGTAATAATCAGCCATAAAATAACGCAATATATGTCACAACAGGTCTAAATATATGTGTTATTACCATACTGTAACAGGTTATGACAAGTTATGTCAGCTGTTATGACATATTATGAAATTGTTATGACTGTGACACTGAGTATCAAGTAAAGTGTGACCAAAAAGATAGAGTCCTACTCCAGTCTTCTTTTCAGCTCATTTATCACCTGATTTACTTAACAAAAGGCACATCTCAATAGGTGGTCCAGATATCCTCAAGACATGGTAGGAGTGGAGGGGTGAGCCTTTCGTCTTTTGTTCTCTATTGCTTCTCTATTGTTCCTCAAGCAAGGGGTGGCCGATGACATCAGAGGGCACCATCAGACCAACTCCTTGAATGGCCTACTTCATTAAGTTTTCACTTCTGTCTAAAAAACACTATTTTGCTCAAAACAAGTGTGTGTACATTACTGTATTTATACGTGGGATATTGTTTTTCAACAGGAAACCACAACACAGACCAAGGTGTTTACCAACCACCGAGGCTTGTCGATTGTCAGGTCAAACTGGTTCTTTTTTCAAAAGATAAACAAGGACTCCGAAAGAAGATAGGTTTACAACCAACAATTACAGCGCTTTTTCTAAACAGAATTAGGTCAAACTCATATGGGTTGTTCTTAAATTAGAGTGGCATTGGCGTCCCATGAAAAACACTTTAAAATGACATAGTAATACATCATACGTTTTTGTTTATATTGAACTATTTATAAATGATAAAACATAATGTAAGTCATTTATACTGCAAAATATTATTTATTTTACCCCTACAGACTCAGGAGAGAGCCATCAATAACCTAAAATGTCTCAATGGTGTTACCATCATTGGTGTTACTACTGGTGTAACAATGTTATCCTAATGGTAAAAATGATTTCAAGTCATTAAGCTGCCATCCTGTATTAGTTGATTTAGAATGGGAAGATGTACCCAAAGACATTTAAATAAAACAAATCTAGAAAAAAAAATCGTTTTTTTCCAAAATGCCCTTCCCAAATGCCACCACAATTCAAGAACTATCTTTATGCTGCCAACTGGTAAAATAGTCATTGCAAATAATCTTTGGCCACAGAAATGTGCTTGTCAAAATGGACGCCGCTTTAAGGGGCTGTCACATAGAAATAGAATCCTATTTCATAGAGCCCTTTTTTTGTTTACAAGCAAACCTCATGTTTGAGTGATGCACGCATCCCTGCACCAAAAACCTCTGTAGCAGGATAGCTGTAGTGGCTAAATTGTCCGATATAATTGTCCCAATACAATTTCCATTCTAATTCTTTAGCCACAATGGAGAGTGGTGACATGTTAGTCTTGACGCATACTGTACAAATCCAATGTCCAGAGTTTGATTCAAGTTGAAAACTAATAATACTTTATTTATTCTTCTGGATACAAAAATGTAAAGAATTCTACCAAAACGAATTATGATCATTAAACTAAATAAACAAACAGCATGGTAAACATGGTCTGGTATGGTCAAAAGACTGTGTGCTGCCATTCCAGTCACTCCCAGTAGGCCTTGGAGCGTGTATGCCTTTTAACTGTAATTCTTCATTGGCCTGTAGAGGGGGTACACACACTTGACAGGGGATTAATGGCAAACACACATTCAACAGAAATGCATCATGAATTGGAAACATACAAATATACAATATTACCTATTTGGCTCCGATAATAGCTAATGCTAAAGTCGGGACCTTGACAAACTTAACAGTGTGTGAGTGATGACCATGAAAACATGCAAGACTGATGGCTATAGCTATGTTCAATAAGTATATTCTTCTTCTGGCTTTATCTATCTCTATTTGTAATATTTTACCTTGCCTAACTGGCTTTCTAGGTAATTAATGATGACATTTGCGATGTTGTAGACAATAACCATCTGATTACGTTTTTGTTAACTTGCATGAGCTGCATTTGAAGTTGCATGTGGTCGTATCCACTGCTAGGTAAGCAAAGAGCGTTCTGATTCCAAATTGCGCGCACAACTTTTCATGACACAGCCTGGAAATGGGTCTATAGAAATAGAATACTATTTTATTTATATGCGACGTTCCATGTGACTGGTTGCCATGATGTTATGATGGGGAAAAGTATGATGGAAAACAGCTTAATCTTTCATTGAATCAGAAGGCTCAATCATCACAAAACCTTTTGTTATTGCCAATTATTTAAATGACTATTTCATTGGCAAAGTGGGCAAACTCAGGCATGAAATGCCAACATCAAACTGTGAGTCATCATATTCATGCACAAAATACCTAATAATGAAAGAAAAGCACTGTAATTTTGAATTATGTAAAGTTAGTGTGGGAGAGGTGGAAAAAGTATTGTTGTCCATCAATAATCAGAAAATTGTGTTTGACCAGATACAATGCTATTTCTTTGTGAACAAATTAACAACTTTCAGCATGCTTATAGAGAAAGGCACTGAACATCTACTGCACTGACACAAACAATTGATAATTGGCTGAAAGAAATTGATAATAAGAAGATTGTGGGAGCTGTATTGAATGTGTATATACAGTATACATATGGCTTTACATCTTATCGCATATTAAGAAGGTGTTCTTAATGTTTTGTACACTCAGTGGCTATCACAGCAGGCGTACTTGTTTTTCAAATTATCCTAACTTTGCAGCCACGCATTCCCTGAACAATCGAATTTATTTTATGCTGCATGTGTAAGCAAAATCCCTAAAATCCAGGGGTGGGATAAAGAAAGGACTGAATGTGACAGATTGTTTCAACTAACTGGTTGGCATTTTTGAATGTTCAACAGTTTAGATAGTCCTTTGCAGCCGCTCAGGAAAGTTAAACTTTTCTTCTGTTTTGGAAAACAAACACATTGTTCAGAAATCACATCCAGGGCTGGTTCTAAGAGGGTGCTGGATTGGGCATTGCCCACCCTAAATTGAATTGTATTTAAATGTAAGCCATAAAGCAGACGAGCGAGATGTTGGTAAAGATATTGTCCTTAATGTGACACATACTGTATTTCAGTATTTTACAACTTGAGGTTAGATGGTTCCTCACCGTAAAAGTAGTCTATGGGCCATGATTAGTTTTTTCTTAAAACAGCCATTACAAACTTCAGCCTGCTTTAGCCACTGTTAGCAAAACATGCAATATAAAGTGCAATGTAAATAAGCCAGTTATTTTTTGTACCTCAACCCCAACCCAAATAATTGAAAGTGAATGAGAATACTGAGAGAATACTGAACTTCTCCTTTAAGGGAACAGGGCCTTCCATTAGGTTGCTGCAGTACACTTAAAAGAGGGATTCGTCTCATAGGTCAGTAGGACAGTAGTTATTGCACCTGACCAACATGTCCTGTGCTATAAAACCTCTTGTAGTTGTTCAGGTTTGTGGTTTGGTATTTCTGGAAAAACATGAAATGCATCCTAAAGTGCCCATTTGAAAGCCTGAACAGTCAATCATCTTACCAATCTCCAACAATATTTGGGGACAGATTGTGCCTTTAACCACTGTGTTTAATTCTGGTAAATGATTGGTGTAGTTATTTGATTTATTTAATAACATCGATAAAGATTCCGGAAATAATATCCAATCAATAATCATAGTACAGCTTACAAAATCCCAATCAGTACGTTCTAGTGAATAAAGAGCTCCTCTACCAATCCTCTTTCATCACCACATGGTGACATCGCCCTCCCGTGGTCCACTATGTAACACACACATATGTGATGACCTCATGGTTTTGAGGCCCATTGATTCCCATTATCGTTCCTTCTACAACAAGAACCAGTTCTGAGAAGAGACATTAATTGGAGCTGAACATCAGTTCGATACTTCAGTTCACATCAGGCCCAACTTGAATTCACTTTGATCCTCTGCTTATGTGGTTTAACCTCTGGCAAAAATGTTCGACAAAATCATTCCTTGTTAGGTTCTACTTTTAGCTGGTGGGTAACACTGGAAAAACGTTATACAATATGTTGCCGCGATTTCAAAGAGACATTGTCTGTCAAGCAGTAACACTTTTTATTTTATTAACCTTTTGTAATACAAGTAAATGGTTAACATTCCCCAAAATAAGCATATTTTTTTTTTTTATGGATGTTTAAAAACATAAGTAAAAAAAAAAAAAAAAATCATGTTTTTAACAGTTATTTTGATCAATTTCTTCCATAGCAACTTGTATTAAATGTTGTTGTTGTTGTTATTTTTGTTATTTTCACTTTTTTATTCGAAGTGTTTCTGTGATACTCAGAGGCTGAGAAATTGGCTAATCTGACATAACAGTATGACCTAAGATATAGGTTATATGGGTGTTGGTGCCATCAGACTTTTAGCTCTAACTTTGGAATGCTATGGGCTATCAACTCAGTTCCAATTGCATCTGAAAAATGTGACTCTCAACTTGGTGTTTTTGAGTTATAGTAACTGCCACACCACCCAGGGGCCAAATCCATGACCTTCTCCTCACAAACTTTACTGGTAAGGGAAAGGAATGATGATTACAAGAAATACAAATAAGTCTGTGCTATACATTGGATAGAGATAATACAATGTAAATGAACATACATGAAAATACTGTGCACCATTTTTCCAATAAAAATCAAAAAAAAATTCAGAGAGCAAGAAGAATATGAACATTTACTGAATAACTTTACCAATGAGAGCAAGAACATTGAGAACACTCATAATGGCTGGCATTATAAGTAATGACAAATGTATTTAATAACACATTGAGAACATCTTACAATCCCATGATAGATTATATCTAAATAAAATGATTAATAACCATTGTGTCTCCTATGAATTACATGTGGTGTAAAGCATCCATGTGCTGTACTTCCTGGAGGTAATCACTGATCTGTAAGTGGATGGGTGAAGACATGGTGTCCATGTAATTTCTCTCACCAATCTTACCATGGCAGATCAGTGATTTATTTTACAAAAGAAAGAAGGAGGGGTCCATGTTTTAAGTATCCAAATTAAAGTCTGTTTTCCCCTGGACTAATTCAGTCTGTGTGATTGATAGGAGAAATGACCAATGGGGCTGTGTTTTTAGCAGAAGTATAAACACCAGGGCTGAAGTATGGATAGAGCTTCTCAATGAAGGCTTAGCCAGTGAAAGAGTAAATATGAGACCTGGCCTTCACGTCATAAAAGGAGTTTAAAGTTTGAAGTTTTATTGTCAAGTGCACAAGTACAGTGAAATGACTTTCTTGCAAGCTCTTTCCCAGTAATGCAGTAATCAATATCAGTAGTACTATCAAATACAGTAAAGTAGAACAAAAACACATGAGAAATAGAAATAAGAACATGAGAAAGTAAGTAAGCTTTAGAAAATATTCTGAAAATATTCATACCCCTTGACTTATTCCACATTTTGTTGTGTTACAGCCTGAATTCAAAATGGATTAAAAAATAAATAAATCGGCCATCTACACACAATATGTATTTATTTTTATTTTATTTTTTTGGGGAGGGGAGGTGGGGGGGGGGGGGGGGGGGGGTAGATCAGCTTAATATTGCAGATAGATTGTAACTTCCATCAATGTAATATATATACACACATACATATATATACACACATACATACATATACACATATATATATATATACATATACATATACACACATACACACACACATACACATCCACATACATACATACATACATACATACACATACATATCCTTTAAAAAAATAATATTCCCCTTTATTACTTTCCAACCCCACCACCCTTTCCCTACTTGGAGTAAACTAGTGAACAACAATGCTTAGGCCTCTACTTCCAGTTTATACTTACTATCTACATTTTATGGACAGTCAATTTTACAATAATTACATTTTGTTTGTTCTTTCTCCTGAACTTCTTCTACTCTCAACCTCTCTGATCATTTTCATGATGTCCATCCGGTTTGCTTCTATATGCCATATCTTTCTAACTGTGCTCCTTCACAAAAGCTCCCAACCTACAACCTATACACTTATTATTACATTTACATTTACGTCATTTAGCAGACGCTCTTATGCAGAGCGACTTACAAATAGGTGCATTCACCTTATAGCCAGTGGGATCACCACTTTACAATGTTTATTTATTTATTATTATTATTATTATTATTATTTATTTTTTGGGGGGTTGGGGTTTGGGTTGGGGTAAGGGGGGGGTAGAAGGATTACTTTATCCTATCCCAGGTATTCCTTAAAGAGGTGGGGTTTCAAATGTCTCCGGAAGGTGGTGAGTGACTCCGCTGTCCTGGCGTCGTGAGGGAGCTTGTTCCACCATTGGGGTGCCAGAGCAGCGAACAGTTTTGACTGGGCTGAGCGGGAACTATGCTTCCGCAGAGGTAGGGGAGCCAGCAGGCCAGAGGTGGATGAACGCAATGCCCTCGTTTTGGTGTAGGGACTGATCAGAGCCTGAAGGTACGGAGGTGCCGTTCCCCTCACAGCTCCGTAGGCAAGCACCATGGTCTTGTAGCAGATGCGAGCTTCAACTGGAAGCCAGTGGAGTGTGCGGAGGAGCGGGGTGACGTGAGAGAACTTGGGAAGGTTGAACACCAGACGGGCTGCGGCATTCTGGATGAGTTGTAGGGGTGTAATGGCACAGGCAGGGAGCCCAGCCAACAGCGAGTTGCAGTAATCCAGACGGGAGATGACAAGTGCCTAGATTAGGACCTGTGCCGCTTCCTGTGTAAGGCAGGGTCGTACTCTCCGAAAGTTGTAGAGCATGAACCTACAGGATCGGGTCACCGCCTTGATGTTAGCGGAGAATGACAGGGTGTTGTCCAGGGTCACGCCAAGGCTCTTCGCACTCTGGGAGGAGGACACAACGGAGTTGTCAACCGTGATGGCGAGATCATGGAACAGGCAGTCCTTCCCCGGGAGGAAGAGCAGCTCCGTCTTGCCAAGGTTCAGCTTGAGGTGGTGATCCGTCATCCATACTGATATGTCTGCCAGACATGCAGAGATGCGATTCGCCACCTGGTTATCAGAAGGGGGAAAGGAGAAGATTAGTTGTGTGTCGTCAGCGTAGCAATGATAGGAGAGGCCATGTGAGGATATGACAGAGCCAAGTGACTTGGTGTATAGGGAGAATAGGAGAGGGCCTAGAACTGAGCCCTGGGGGACACCAGTGGTGAGAGCACGTGGTGCGGAGACAGCTTCTCGCCACGCCACTTGGTAGGAGCGACCGGTCAGGTAGGACGCAATCCAAGAGTGAGCCGCGCCGGAGATGCCCAGCTCGGAGAGGGTGGAGAGGAGGATCTGATGGTTCACAGTATCAAAGGCAGCAGACAGGTCTAGAAGGACAAGAGCAGAGGAGAGAGAGTTAGCTTTAGCAGTGCGGAGAGCCTCCGTGACACAGAGAAGAGCAGTCTCAGTTGAATGACCAGTCTTGAAACCTGACTGGTTTGGATCAATAAGGTCATTCTGAGAGAGATAGCAAGAGAGTTGTCTAAAGACGGCACGCTCAATAGTTTTGGAGAGAAAAGAAAGAAGGGATACTGGTCTGTAGTTGTTGACATCAGAGGGATCGAGTGTTGGTTTTTTGAGAAGGGGTGCAACTCTCGCTCTCTTGAAGACGGAAGGGACATAGCCAGCGGTCAAGGATGAGTTGATCAGCGAGGTGAGGTAAGGGAGAAGGTCACCGGAGATGGTCTGGAGAAGAGAGGAGGGGATAGGGTCAAGCGGGCAGGTTGTTGGGCGGCCTGCCGTCACAAGTCGCAAGATTTTATCTGGAGAGAGAGGGGAGAAAGAAGTCAAAGCATAGGGTAGGGCAGTGTGAGCAGGACCAGCAGTGTCATTTGACTTAACAAACGAGGATCGGATGTCGTCAACCTTCTTTTCAAAATGGTTGACGAAGTCATCCACAGAGAGGGAGGAGGGGGGGGGGGGGGATTCAGCAGGGAGGAGAATGTGGCAAAGAGCTTCCTAGGGTTAGAGGCAGATGCTTGGAATTTAGAGTGGTAGAAAGTGGCCTTAGCAGCAGAAACAGATGAAGAAAATGTAGAGAGGAGGGAGTGAAAAGATGCCAGGTCCGCAGGGAGTCTAGTTTTCTTCCATTTCCGCTCAGCTGCCCGGAGCTCTGTTCTGTGAGCTCGCAATGAGTCATCAAGCCACGGAGCTGGAGGGGAGGACCGAGCCGGCTGGGAGGATAGGGGACATAGAGAGTCAAAGGATGCAGAAAGGGAGGAGAGGAGGGTTGAGGAGGCAGAATCAGGAGATTGGAGGGAGAAGGATTGAGCAGAGGGAAGAGATGATAGGATGGAAGAGGAGAGAGTAGCGGGAGAGAGAGAGCGAAGGTTGCGACGGTGCATTACCATCTGTGTAGGGGCAGAGTGAGTAGTGTTGGAGGAGAGCGAGAGAGAAAAGGATACAAAGTAGTGGTCGGAGACATGGAGGGGAGTTGCAGTGAGATTAGTAGAAGAACAGCATCTAGTAAAGATGAGGTCAAGCGTATTGCCTGCCTTGTGAGTAGGGGGGGACGGTGAGAGGGTGAGGTCAAAAGAGGAGAGGAGTGGAAAGAAGGAGGCAGAGAGAAATGAGTCAAATGTAGACGTAGGGAGGTTGAAATCCCCCAGAACTGTGAGGGGTGAGCCATCCTCAGGAAAGGAACTTATCAAGGCGTCAAGCTCATTGATGAACTCTCCAAGGGAACCTGGAGGGCGATAGATGACAAGGATATTAAGCTTAAATGGGCTAGTGACTGTGACAGCATGGAATTCAAATGAGGAGATAGACAGATGGGTCAGGGGAAAAATTGAGAATGTCCACTTGGGAGAGATGAGGATTCCTGTGCCACCACCCCGCTGACCAGATGCTCTCGGGGTATGCGAGAACACATGGTCAGACGAGGAGAGAGCAGTAGGAGTAGCAGTGTTTTCAGTGGTAATCCATGTTTCCGTCAGCGCCAAGAAGTCGAGGGACTGGAGGGTAGCATAGGCTGAGATGAACTCTGCCTTGTTGGCAGCAGAACGGCAGTTCCAGAGGCTGCCTGAGACCTGGAACTCCACGTGGGTGGTGCGTGCAGGGACCACCAGGTTAGAGAGGCAGCAGCCACGCGGTGTGAGGCGTTTGTGTAGCCTGTGCGGAGAGGAGAGAACAGGGATAGGCAGAGGCATAGTTGACAGGCTGCAGCAGATGGCTACAATAATGCAGAGGAGATCGGAATGAAATGAACTAAACATCTGGGAAAGGAGGGAGCGGGGCCTCCCTCACCACAACTCCCAAATATAACTCTACCAACTTCCACCTCAGAAACTATAATTGTTGTAAACTACAGCGGTTCAATGTTTTCTAGGAATAGACTAACTTAGTTTATTCAGCTAGCTAACTAGGTGCAGTATTATTCAGTGAAAATCGTCCGGGCACTTAGTCATAAGACGCCACAGCCAGCTAGCATGCCGGACTCCAACAACACGGTTTAGCGCCAATACTCGGCCACAACAAACCACCAGTGTATCAACACGCAAGCAGATCGTTCGTGTCCGTGTCTAACGTTGTGGGTTAGTCCCGACAGCTTGAGCGAGTCCGTCGTCAACTTATTCAGCCAGTTAGTTAGCTAGAATAGTTAGCAAACTAGCTAGCCATTGCTTTCAGACAAAGAAGAACCCCTCCTTTCACGGCACGAACACACAGAGAGAGCCAAACTAACGTTAACTAGTCACCCATGTCCCGAATTCCTTGAACGACTCGGGCTATCAATATGTAAAAAACAAAACACAAATGTAGGTTATGACTTAACCCTAGCAGCTACTGTTAGCTAGCCAAGTGCAAAGTTAGCCACTGAATTGACTCAGCCAGTTCGCGTCTGTTCGATCGGTCGTTCCAGCTATTGTTTACTAGTAGCTATCCAGGTAGCAACAAGCTAGCTAAATTTCAAGCACAGTAGCCACTTGCTACCTAACGTTAACGGCTCAGACAATGAGGTTAGAAAACAGCTGAATGGTAGGCAATTATTGTATGTAATTATTGTAATTATTGTAGGCAGCCAGCTGGCGTAATTACAGGCACTCTCAGGCGTGAAACAACTATACCGTTGCTAATAGCTACTCGCCAGCTAGTCCAGGTGGTGGGTTAGCTAGCTAGCTTCGTGCTACACTGGGCACCGCCGAATACAATACTAACCTACAATATTTACATACAACAACCCACGATAACTACCTACAATACCTAACTACAATCTAAATACATAGTTTAAGCCTTACTCGACAAAGCCCAAGCTATGTATGTATTATGGACACAGCGTGGCTACATTATTAGTTATCTTGTTATTGTTTGTTATTAGTTGTTATTAGTCCCATCCTTCAATTCCATTCAACACCTCCCATCTATCTTTTAACACCATCCATATAGGATTTCTATTTGCCATATATATTTCAACTGTACTGTGATGTCTTACAAATGTTCTGAACCTTTCTATTCTCATTGTTTCTACAGATTGTGAACTGAAAATAAACATATTTGCTAATAGTATTATTATGTTATTGATCGATTGACTATGACTTTTCAGATCACCCAGTAGTGCTATCTGCAGGGTTAGCTCCAGGTAAATATTGCAATCCTTTAGCCATTCCTGGACCTGTGTCCAAAAACAAGCTACAAATGGACAATACCAAAACAAATGATCTAATGATTCTGTCTCTTCGCTGCAAAATCTGCAGAGCTGGGAAGATTGTATCCCCCATATAAATAACATTCTATTGGTAGCAAGAATTTTATATAATAATTTAAATTGAAAGATTCAAAGTTTTGAATCCAGTGTCGTTTTGCGTATCAGTTCATAAACACTATGCCATGGGATCGGTACGTCAAAAAACTCCCATTTATTTTGCAATCTATATGGGACAGCTGTCAATCCTTTGGTCCTTAAATTAAACTGATATACTTTTTTTTATTTATCACAGTTTTCCTTAACCAATTATGTTCTTTAATGCAAGGCCGACAGACAAGTTCCTTACTTTCTCCCCCTTCCACTTTCCTCTTCCATTTTTGCGGTAAGGCTGCAATTATTTGGTTGTAATTTTGGGTAGAGCAGACATTTCCATATGTTTTTGTTAGCTGCATGTGCGACATAACTCCACCAGTCCTATCGATGATATCATTTACAAAGATTATACCTTTTTTAAACATTTTGTCAAAAAAAAAAGTATTTTTGTCAATTAGTATATTTGAGTTTAAACACAATATTTGTTGCATTATTTGTTCTGTCGTTTCTGGAGGATTAAATTGAAATTGCAACCAACTTTCTATGGCTTGTTTTAGAAATAGTGATATCTGGGAGATGATTTTGTCACGATCGTCAGGGAGAGAAGTAGACCAATGCGCAGCGTGTTGAACGAACATGTTTAGACTTTATTTAATAAAGCACGAACAAAACAATAAACGACTCGTAACGTCCAACGGTAACAAATACCGACACAGAACAAAAACCCACAAACACAAAGGGAAAACAGACAGTTTAAATATGGCTCCCAATCAGAGACAACCAGCCAACAGCTGACACTCGTTGCCTCTGATTGGGAGTCACTCAGGCAAAACATAGAAATAGACGAACTAGAACCCCCAACATAGAAACACACCACATAGAACAAACACACCCTGGCTCAACAACTAGAGTCCCATAGCCAGGGTGTGACAGTACCCCCCCCTAAAGGCGCGGACTGCGACCGCGCCTCAAAAAGAGCAAAACAGGGGAGGGCTGGGTGGGCATACCTCCTCGGCGGCGGTTCTGGCTCCGGGCTTGCCCACCACCCTCCAACAAACCCCCCATAGCGCCCCTGGTCCGGTCTGGCCCCGCTGGCTAGAGCTGGACTGGACGTAGCAGGAGCGGTTAGCTTCAACTCCTTAGTGGAGCCGTTGACCGGTACCTGGTTAGGCACCGGTGACCCAGGCACGGGTTGTGCTGGACAGACGGCGCGCACCCCTGGCTTGGTGCGTGAGGCAGGAAAGGACCGGACCTGGCTGACGATACGCACCCCTGGCTTGGTGCGTGGAGCAGCAACGGGCCTCACTGGACTGACGACTCGCACCCCTGGCTTGGTGCGAGTGGCTGGAACGGGCTGGACCAGGCTGACGACTCGCACCCCTGGCTTGGTGCGAGTGGCAGGAACGGGCTGGACCAGGCTGACGACTCGCACCCCTGGCTTGGTGCGAGTAGCAGGAACGGGCTGGACCAGGCTGACGACTCGCACCGTAGACTTGGTGCGAGTGGCAGGAACAGGCCGGGCCGGGCTGGCGACGCGCACCGTAGACTTGGTGCGAGTGGCAGGAACAGGCCGGGCCGGGCTGGCGACGCGCACCGTAGACTTGGTGCGTGGAGCAGCAACGGGCCGGACCGGGCTGACGAAGCGCACTACTGACTTTGTGCGGGGAGCAGGAACGGGCCGGACCGGGCTGACGAAGCGCACTACTGACTTGGTGCGGGGAGCAGGAACGGACCGGACCGGGCTGGCGAAGCATACCACAGGCTCGATGCGGGGAGCAGGAACAGGCCGGACCGGGCTGGCGACGCGCACCACAGGCTCGATGCGAGGAACAGGAACAGACCGGACCGCACTGGGGACACACACCCTTGGCCCTACGCGGGGATCAGGAACGGGCCGGACCGGACTGGTAACACACCCCAGTACCTCTCGCCGTGCCTCCACACTTTCCTTCCCCTTAGTGACCAGTGGCCCCCTTAACATGGCGGCCTCCTCTGCCAACCCGCTGGACCGCTCTATCGCGGCCTCCTGCTGCCCCGACGTCGTGAGCCCCCCCCTACAAATTTTCTGGGGGTCTCTCCTCCCCGTGGGCCAGGCCTCTATAGTTTTCGCCCAACTCTCGCTCTTCTGCCTCCAACTCCAGCCATTCTGCTCTTCATTAGGCTTGACCCAGTCGAGACTCTTCCTCCACTGTTGCCAAGTCCACCCACTCTGCTCTTCACTCGGCTTAGCCCAGTCGAGACCCCTACTCCATCGATCCCAAGTCCTTCCTCTCTCCTCTTCACGCTGCTTGGTCCAGTTTTGGTGGGTTTTTCTGTCACGATCGTCAGGGAGAGACCAATGCGCAGCGTGATGAATGAACATGTTTTACTTTATTTAATTAAAGCACGAACAAAACAACAAACGACTCGTAACGTCCACGGTAACAAAGACCGAACACGGAACAAAAACCCACAAACACAAAGGGAAAACAGACAGTTTAAATATGGCTCCCAATCAGAGACAACCAGCCAACAGCTGACACTCGTTGCCTCTGACTGGGAGTCACTCAGGCAAAACATAGAAATAGACGAACTAGAACCCCCAACATAGAAACACACCACATAGAACAAACACACCCTGGCTCAACAACTAGAGTCCCATAGCCAGGGTGTGACAGATTTCCTTTTCAAATAACTGAAAGTGAGTGGTTGTAATCTGAATAAAGGGAAAAAGGCCATTCTTGAACATTTGGTGAGACAATCTTACTAATTTGCTAGAGAACCAGTTCGGATTTAAGTATAACTTTTTTATGACTGTCCTCCGAATTCATATTCATTATATAAATAGGCCCGTTTAATTTTGTCTGGCTTGCCGTTCCAAATAAAATGGAATATTTTTTTCTCATATAATTTAAAAAACTGTTCGCTAGGCGTAGGCAAGACCATAAGCAAATAGGTAAACTGGGATAATACTAAAGAGTTAATCAGGGTGATTTTTCCACAAATTGACAGGTATTTACCTTTCCATGGTAGCAAGATCTTATCTATTTTTGCTAACTTTCTATTATAATTTATTGAAGTGAGATCATTTATTTCCTTTGGGATATGTATTGCGAGTATATCCACATCACCATCAGACCATTTTATTGGTAACTACATGGTAATGTAAAAATTGTATTTTTTATTGATCCAATACGTAATATAGTACATTTGTCATAATTTGGTTGTAATCCAGAGAGGTTAGAAAATGTATCTAGATCCTCTATGAGGCTGTGGAGTGATTCTAGTTGTGGATTTAAAAGAAAACATGAATCATCAGCGTACAATGACACCTTTGTTTTTAAGCCCTGGATTTCTAATCCCCTGATATTATTGTTGGATCTGATTTTAATAGCTAGCATCTCGATGGCCACAATAAATAGATATGCTGATAGTGGACAACCTTGTTTCACTCCTCTTGACAGTTTAAAACTTTCTGAGAAATAGCCATTATTTACTATTTTACACATAGGGTTACTATACATGATTTTGACCCATTTTATAAGAGATTCACCAAAATTGAAATGCTCCAGGCATTTATATATAAACCCCAGTCGTACTTTATCAAATGCATTTTCGAAGTCTGCTATGAATAGCAGGCCTGGTTTCTCAGATTTTCCATAATGTTCTATTGTTTCCAATACTTGCTTTATATTATCTCCAATGTATCTTCCATGTAAAAAAAACCTGTCTGATTAGAATGAATAATATCTGACAATACCTTTTTAATTCTGTGCACTATACATTTTGCTAGAATCTTTGCATCACAACACTGAAGTGTAAGGGGCCTCCAATTTTTTTAATGGACTGGATCTTTATATTTTCCACTTGAGATCTTCTTCTTGAGTGTCAGATAATCTACCATTTACATAGGAGTGGTTAAAACATGCTAATAACGGTCCTCTTAATATATAAAAAAAGGTTTGGTATACCTCGGCTGGTATGCCATCCAACCCTGGAGTTTTCCCGGACTTAAAGTCTTTAATTGCATCCAGAAGTTCCTCCTCTGTAATTTCACCTTCACATGAGTCTTTCTGTATGGCTATTAATTTTACATTATCAATAGAAAGAAAATCTCTACAATTAGCTGCAGTTAGAGGAGATGGAGGCGACTGAAATGAAAACATATGCTTAAAGTACTTTGTTTCCTCCTTCAAAATATTTGGTGAATCATGGGTTACTCCACAATTGTAACCAGTTTCATTAAATTCGTTTTGGTAGTATTCCTATGTTGAAGATAAAAAAATTATTTGGTGCATTTTCCCCCATATTCCATCCAGTTTGCTTTATTTTTATAATATATTACACTTGATCTTTCTTGAATAAGTTTCTCCATTTCTTTTTGTTTTATTCTGAGCCTCTATGTTACAGTTTTTATTGCCATCTATCTGTTCTGTTAGACTTTCTATTTCCTTTGTTTGTATAAACTCTTTTGACCTAAATTGCTTTTGTTTTCGAGATGAGTACTGAATTGCATGGCCTCTAAAGGCACATTTAAAGGTGTCCCATACAATAAGGGGATTTGCTGTACCTATGTTATGTTGGAAAAAGTCAGTTATAAATTCCTTTGTCCTAGTTAAAAAGAAATTATCATCCAATAGGCTTTGATTAAATTTCCAATATCCTCGCCCACGTGGAAATTCAGTAAGAGTAATGTATATGCCAATTATATGATGGTCCGACCGCATTCTGTCCCCTATCAACACTTTTTTAACTTTTGGTGCCAACGAGAATGACATAAGAAACAAGTCAAGACGACTAGCTTGATTGAGTCTCCGCCATGTATATCTCACTAGATCAGGATATTTAAGCCTCCATATATCTACTAGTTCTAATGTATCCATGACATTCACGATTTCCTTAAGAGCATGTGGATGATTGTTTGTGGTGTGATTTCCTTTACGGTCCATTGAGCTATTTAAAACAGTATTATAATCCCCCACCATAATAATAGAGTCTTGAATTGCTTGCAGGGTTGATCATTTATTATATATATTGTCAAAGAAGTGTGGATCATCATTATTTGGTCCGTAAATGTTAATGAGCCATATCTGTTTATTGTCCAATAACATATTTAAAATAATCCATCTACCTTGCGTATCTATTTGGACAATTTGCACATTCGGATCGAAATTACTATTAATTAATATCATCACCCCTTTTGAATTTCTTTGCCGATGGGAGAAGTATATTTCGCCCCCCACCCATTCCTTTTTCCACGCAGCTTCATCTTGAATTGTTGAATGAGTTTCCTGTAAACAATAGATATTATATTCCTTCTCTTTTAGCCATGTAAATATTGTTCTTCTTTTGTTATTATCTGCTAAGCCATTACAATTATAACTGGCTATACTTATTTCACCATACACCATAATGAGATACAAGTTTCAAGTCTATTTATCATTATATATGTTTGTAAATTTACCAATAAAAAATACCGTAATGATTGAGTGTCCATATACTGTAGCTGTACCGTGATATTTGCATTGCTACTAAGTATCCCTTCAATTGTTCTCCACTAATTCCCCCGCTAAAGCCCCTCCCCATCCCAAGTTATAGGGCGGCAGGTAGCTTAGTGGTTAAGAGCGTTGTGCCAGTAACCGAAAGGTCACTGGTTCTAAACCCCGAGCCGACTAGATGAAAATTCTGTCGATGTGCCCTTGAGCAAGGCACTTAACCCTCATTGCTCCTGTAAGTTGTTCTGGATAAGAGCGTCTGCTAAATGACTAAAAATGTAAGTTGAGCCGTCATCCCAGTGATCAGCATCCCCTAGGGCCCCGAGAGGCCAGGACCCATCCATCGAATACAGCACACAGTGCCACGCACAAAACAGAAGCAGATTAACCACCAAAAGCATTTCCAATGCTGTCACCTATATATATAACTATTTAAAAATATATGTCTATTAAAATATCTTATTTTCCATCATTATCAATTAATATGCGTAATAATGTCGGCAGTTCATGCGTAGGATTTTAATATATAACCCGGATTGCCATTGTATTCCAGTTAATTTATTGACAAGCAATTATTATCCTAGCAAATAATTACCGCGGTCCATCCCATACCCCCCCCCCCCCCCCCCCACATCCCCATTCCCCCACAACAGATACCGGACAAACACACACGCACATACTCACATACTCCAACACACTCAACACCCCTCCTCCACAATCCACCATAAAATCAGATACTCAACTGTTGTTATATCCCAGAGCCCAACTCAAGAAAGGACCTGATTTACGAGTGCACATACAGTTACAGATGATTGAGAAAGCATGCAAGATTGAGCAGAAATTGACAACAATGTGAGGTTTGATGAATCTACTTAATCTATGTCAAGTCCTAGGTGATGGAGATCAGATCCACCCTCTTCACCTGAGACACAAACACTCTGGTCCCCCGTTGTAACAATTTTTCCCAAGCATCTCCGTGCAGTCAGACCTTTGATTATTTTGTACCACTTGGGCCACAATGTTAAACCCCCTCTCTGATTGTCCGAGTGTGACCCCCTCCCCAAGGGTTATTGCAGCCAGTGTTACCAGCACTGCCACTACCTGGGTGGGGGTACCCCACCGGAATCCCCACCGGCTAGGTACAAGGTCGTCAAGGTTCTCATTAGCAGCTTTGAGAATTTCCTTGTATATAATGCTCTCCCATCAGGGGGCTCTGGCTTTGTAGGACCAACCCTGCCAGGCAGGCTCAGAATCTTGAGGGGGCGGTGCTGCTCAAGTAGGTCTCTGACCGCATTTATTTATCTGTTTAGGCTGCATACTCACAGCAGGTCCATAAAAGAGATGGGAACTTCTCTTTGGTGTATGGGTCACTTAGGTGGGTGTCCAGGATATAGGGTTGGGGATCTTTCCATCATGATAGGACAATAAACAATTAGATTAGATGTATACTATATTTAAAAATGTATATCCCTCATCTACACAAAATTGAAAGCTCTCTCTCACTACCTCTGCTCATAGACACCCGTCGGCTCTGGGATATGCAACCATTTCCCCTCTCACTCACTTAACACCGCACCTTTCCAAACACAAAAATGCACACCACATGTTTGACTGCGGAGGAAATGGGCCAAGCGTGCAAACGCACCCAGATCCCACACCTGCCGCAAGGGGGAAAGGACGCCAGGGAGAACACAGGACCATATTATTATTATTATTATTATTAACCCCAACAACCGTCCGCCAAAACAACAATTGCCCGCAATTGTTGTATTTGAAGATGTATTATTCTGCTTGTAATCTTTTCTTGTTATATCATTTTATCCTTTTTTAAATACTATACTTACTATAAATGTTCTTTAATATTCCAATCCCTATCATTGCTGGTATTAGGTGTTCCATTATTCGACTCCTCTATTACAACTTTTAGAATAGCCATGGAGTAGTCTTTGTGTCTTTGAACATTTGGTTGTCAATATATAGTTTATCGACCACAAGTGCCACACGTTTCCCTTTTAATCTATTTTCCTTGAAGATTGGATACAGAACTTTGCGCCTTTCTGCAATCTCCCTCGGGAACTGATCATTCATGCCTATTTTCGTGCCAGCAAGTCTTTTACCTAGGCTTTTAACCATTGCTTTATCCTTAAAAAATGCAAATTTGGCAACGATTGGGCGATCATATTTCTGTCCTTTTTGTCCAAAACAGTGTACACGTTCGAGTTGGATTTTATCGACAGCCTCGAGTGTAATTTGAAGCGCTGTATGCAGGAAATCCTTCATAATATTCTCGGTTATTTCTCCCTCCTTTTCCTGAATACCCGTAAGTACTAGATTTTCTCTCATTGATCTAGTTTGGATGTCTAGTAAGGCTTCTCTCAGAAGGTTGTTCTCCTTTTTAAATTCCCTAACATCCGTTTCCATCTTAGTGACTGTCACTTTTAATTTTTTGGTTTCTGTTTCCATTATCGCTGCTTTTTCGTCACTCATTTCAAGACTCGCTTTCAACTATTTTACGTCCTTACTGACCAATTCTAGTATGCCCAATTTGTCATTTATCGACTTCAACAGGTCGCTTTCCACACTTACCAGACCCAGTGGTGGAAAGCATATATCATCTGTATCAGTCGACGAGTGGCGTTTTCTCTTGGGGATTGGTTCTCCTCGTTTATCTTCCACCATGTTTGGGTGTTGCGTGTTGTTGTAATATTTGTCGATATATTTCTCTAGCCTTATGATTTGTTTTGTGTTATTATCCAGATGTAATTTTATTTACTGCGAATATATGAAATGCTAATATTTAGTCTAACTTACTGATTTTGTATATTATGTTTTTATCTTGAGGTGGTTTGTACCACTTTCTATTCAATACGCCATCTTGTCTAACGCCTTTTTAAAATGTTTAGCAAATGTATTGAAAATTAAATAAGAAATATCTAATTTACATAAGTATTCACACCCCTTTGCTATGACACTCCAAATTGAGCTCAGGTGCATCCAATTTCCTTTGATCATCCTTGAGATGTCACTATAACTTGATTGGAGTCCACCTGTGGCCAATGCAATTGTTTGGACATGATTTAGAAAGAAACACACCTGTCTATATAAGGTCCCACAGTTGACAATGCATGTCAGAGCAGAAACTATACCATGAAGTCCAAGGAACTGTCCGTAGATCTCCAACGTAGAATTGTGATGAGGGATACATCTGGGGAAGGGTATAAAACAATTTCTAGAGTGTTGAAAGTTCCAAGAGCACAGTGGTCTCCATCATTGGGAAATTGAAAAAATATGGAACTACCCAGATTCTGCCTGGAGCTGGCCGTCAAAACAAACTGAGCAACCGGGCAAGAAGGACCTTGGTCAGGGAGGTGACCAAGAACCCAATGACCACTCTGACAGAACTACAGAGTTCCTTGGCTGAAATAGGAGAACCTGCCAGAAGGACAGCAATTCACCAATCTGGGATTTATGGGAGAGTGGCCAGATGGAAGCCACTCCGGAGAAAAAGGCACATGACAGCATGCCTGGAGTTAGCAAAAAGGCACGTGAAAGACTCTGAGAGCATAAGGCAAAAATATTCTGTAGTCTGATGAGACAAAAATGTAACTATTTGTCCTGAATGCAAAGCGCTATGTCTGGAGAAAACCAGGCACAGCTCATCACCTGTCTAACACCATCCCTACCGTAAAGCATGGTGGTGGCAGCATCATGCTATGAGGATGCTTTTCAGCAGGGACTGGGAGACTGGTAAGAATAGAGGGAACACTGAATGGAGCCAAATACAGGCACATCCTTGATGAGAACCTGCTTCAGAGTGCAAGCGACCTTGGACTGGGGGGCGAAGATTTGCGTTCCAACAGGACAATGACCCCAAGCATACAGCCAAAGCAATGCTGGAATGGCTTTAGAACAAGAATGTGAAAGTCCTTGAGTGGCCCAGCCAAAGCCCAGACTTGAATCCCATTGAAAATCTGTGGAAAGACTTGAAGATTGCTGTTTACCGCCACTCCCCATCTAACTTAACAGAGCTTGAGAAAATATGCAAGGAAGAATTGGCAAAAATCCCCAAATCCAGATGTGCAAAGCTGATACAGACATACCCAAGACAACTCAAAGCTGTAATCGCCGCCAAAGGTGCTTCTACAAAGTATTTACTCATGGGTGTGAATACCTATGTAAATGAGATGTTTCTGTATTACATTTTCAGTACATTTGCAAACATTTCTAAAAACATGTTTTCACTTTGGCATCACGTGTCTTCATGATGCGGAATTAAAATCACCGGCAACAAGAAAAGCAGCCTCCAGGTGCATGGTTTCCTGCTTGATCATAGCCTCGTACAATTTGTTAATTGCCAGTTTGTTGTTTTTCTTGTCCTGAGATGGAATATATACAGCAATCACGATAACAGTTGAAAACTCTATCGGGAGATAGAAGGGTCGGCATTTGGCCATCACGTATTCCAAGACAGGTGAACAATGGGTTGAGACTTCCGCTGTGCTAGTCAGCACACCTGTCACGCCCTGGCTCTGGGGACTCTGAAATGTTGAGCCAGGGTGTGTAGTTTCTGTGTTATATTTTCTATGTTGATGTTCTAGATCGTTTAGATCTATGTTGGCCAGGGTGGTTCCCAATCAGAGGCAGCTGTATCTCGTTGTCTCTGATTGGGGACCATACTTAGGCAGCCTGTTTGGCACTAGTCGGTGTGGGATCTTGTTCCGTTAAGGTTTGTTTTGTGTAACCTAGGACTTCACGTTTCGTTTGTTTGTTGTTTGGTCGTGAGTTAAGTACTTAATAAAAATGTACGCTTATCACGCTGCGCCTTGGTCCGTATCTTCCATAAACGATCGTGATAGAAGATCCCACCAAAAGAGGACCAAGCAGCGTGCCCAGGAGGAGAAGATAGCGATGTCTCAGGTGGGCAAATGGTGGTGATGGGAGGAGATTATCCTCTGCAGCAGAGGTTACTCTGGGTCTTCCATTCCTGTGGCGGTCCTCATGGCGCTTTTTTAAATTTATTTTTTATTTCACCTTTGTTTAACCAGGTATGCCAGTTGAGAACAAGTTCTCATTTACAACTGCGACCTGGCCAAGATAAAGCAAAGCAGTGCGATAAAAACAACAAACACAGAGTTACATATGAGGTAAAACAAAACATAAAGTCAAAAATACAACAGAAAATAGAAAATATATATACAGTGTGTGCAATTGTAGCAAGTTATGGAGGTAAGGCAATAAATAGGCCAGAGTGCAAAATAATTACAATTAGTATTAACACTGGAATGATAGATGTGCAAGAGATGATGTGCAAATAGAGATACTGGGGTGCAAATGAACAAAATTGTCACGCCCTGGCTTATAGAACTCTAACTAGTTTGGTCAGGGTGTGAATATTCTAGGTTTATATTTCTATGTTTGGCAGGGTGTGGTTCCCAATCAGAGGCAGCTGTTGCTCGTTGTCTCTGATTGGGGATCATACTTAGGCAGCCAGTTTTCCTGCCTGTGTTGTGGGATTTTGTTGTGTTCCTGTTTAGGCTAGTGTGTTAGCCCTTTGGACCGTCACGGTTAAGTTTGTTATTTTGGTTACTGTGTCGTGTGTTTATTATTTAAATAAACATGTACGCCTTTCACGCTGCACCTTGGTCCGACCCGTTTCTTAACATACGTGACAAAAATAAATAACAATATGGGGATGAGGTAGTTGGGTGGGCTAATTTCAGATGGGCTGTGTACCGATGTAAGGTGCTCTGACAACTGATGCTTAAAGTTAGTGAGGGAGATAAGAGTCTCCAACTTCAGAGATTTTTGCTGTTCATTCCAGTCATTGGCAGCAGAGAACTGAAAGGAATGGCGGCCAAAGGAGGTGTTGGCTTTGGGGGTGACCAGTGAGATATACCTGCTGGAGCGCATACTACGGGTGGGTGTTGCTATGGTGACCAATGAGCTAAGATAAGGCGGGGATTTGCCTAGCAGTGATTTATAGAAGGCCTGGAGCCAGTGGGTTTGGCGACTAATATGTAGTGAGGACCAGACAACAAGAGCGTACAGGTTACAGTGGTGGGTAGCATATGGGGCTTTGGTGACAAAACGGATGGCATTGTGATAGACTACATCCAATTTGCTGAGTAGAGTGTTGGAGGCTATTTTGTAAATCGCCGAAGTCAAGGATCGGTAGGATAGTCAGTTTTACGAGGGCATGTTTGGCAGCATGAGTGAAGGAGGCTTTGTTGCGAAATAGGAAGCCGATTCTGGATTTAACTTTGGATTGGAGATGCTTAATGTGAGTCTGAAAGGAGAGTTTACAGTCTAACCAGACACCTAGGTATTTGTAGTTGTCCACAGTGATTCTAGTCGGGTGGGCGGGTGCCAGCAGCGTTCGATTGAAGAGCATTGTCACGCCCTGGCTCTGGGGACTCTGTTATGTTGAGCCAGGGTGTGTAGAGTCTATGTTTTGTGTTTCTATGTTCAGGATCTAGTTCATTGTGTTTCTATGTTGGCCAGGGTGGTTCTCAATCAGAGGCAACGAGAATCAGCTGTTGCTTGTTGTCTCTGATTGGGAACCATACTTAGGCAGCCGTTTGGGCATTTGTGTTTGTGGGATCTTGTTCCGTGTATGGTTTGTTACCAAGGACTTCACGTATCGTTTTGTTGTTTTGTTCGTGTGGTGAATATTTAATAAAGTATGTTCGCATTCCACGCTGCGCATTGGTCCAATCCTTTTGACGATCGTGACAGAAGATCCCACCAATACTGGACCAAGCAGCGTGTTTCGGAGCTAACGCCGGGTAAGGAGATGGAGAAGTTGGCGATGGCCCAGGTGGGCCAATGATGGTCCTGGGAGGACATGTTCGAGGGCAAAGGACCATGGGCAAAGGTTAAAGCCTTGGCGAGAGAGGAGGTACGGCGCCAACAGTGTCGTCGTCGGACAGGCGAGAGGCACCCCCAATAAATTTTTAGGGGGGGGCACATGGCATGGGCGACGGGGCTGCTGGAGGCAGATAAAGGGCAAGTTTGTGGACGAGGAGAGAAGGCCACCGGGTTACGGGAGCCATTGGTGATTAGAGGGAGGGAAAGTGTAGAGGCACGGCGAGAGGTACTGAAGTGTGTTGCCAGTCCGGTCCGGCCCGTTCCTGATCCCCGTATAAGGCCAGTGGTGTGTGTTCCCAGTGCGGTCCGGCCTGTTCCTGTCCCTCGCACCAGGCCTGTGATGCGCGTCGCCAGCCCGGCCCGTTCCTGCCCCTCGCACCAAGCCAATGGTGCGCGTCGCCAGCCCGACCCGGCCTGTTCCTGCCCCTCGCACCAAGCCAATGGTGCACGTCGCCAGCCCGGCCCGGCCTGTTCCTGCTCCCCGCACCAAGCCAATGGTGCGCGTCGCCAGCCCGGCCCGGCCTGTTCCTGCTCCCCGCACCAAGCCAATGGTGCGTGTCGCCAGCCCGGCCCGGCCTGTGCCTGCTCCCCGCACCAAGCCAATGGTGCGCGTCGCCAGCCCGGCCCGGCCTGTTCCTGCTCCCCGCACCAAGCCAATGGTGCGCGTCGTCAGCCCGGTCAAGCCCGTTCCTGCTCCCCGCACCAAGCCAGGGGTGGGCGTCGTCAGCCCGGTCCGGCCCATTCCTGCTGCCCGCACCAAGCCTGTGGTGCGCATCGTCAGCCCGGTCCGGCCCGTTCCTGCTCCCCGCACCAAGCCAGGGGTGCGCGTCGTCAGCCCGGTCCGGCCCATTCCTGCTTCCCGCACCAAGCCTGGGGTGCGTGTCGTCAGTCCGGCACAGCCCGTGCCCGGTTCACCGGTGCCTGGTCAGGTACCGGTCAGCTGCTCCACACCGGAGCCTAAGCAATCCGCTCCACCGATGTCCAGTCCAGCTCCAGCCAGCGGGGCCAGACCAGACCAGGGGCACTACGGGGGGGGGGGTTATTAGAGGGTGGTGGTCACGCCCGGAGCCGGATCCGCCTCCGAGGAGGAATGCCCACCCGGCCCTCCCCTGTTCGGTTTATGTTTGGCACGGTCGCAGTCCGCGCCTTTGGGGGGGGGGGGGTACTGTCACGCCCTGGCTCTGGGGACTCTGTTATGTTGAGCCAGGGTGTGTAGAGTCTATGTTTTGTGTTTCTATGTTCAGGATCTAGTTCATTGTGTTTCTATGTTGGCCGGGGTGGTTCTCAATCAGAGGCAACGAGAATCAGCTGTTGCTTGTTGTCTCTGATTGGGAACCATACTTAGGCAGCCGTTTGGGCATTTGTGTTTGTGGGATCTTGTTCCGTGTATGGTTTGTTACCAAGGACTTCACGTATCGTTTTGTTGTTTTGTTCATGTGGAGAATATTTAATAAAGTATGTTCGCATTCCACGCTGCGCATTGGTCCAATCCTTTTGACGATCGTGACAAGCATGCATTTAGTTTTACTTGTGTTTAAGAGCAGTTGGAGGCTACGGAAGGAGTGTTGTATGGCATTGAAGCTCGTTTGGAGGTTTGTTAACACAGTGTCCAATGAAGGGCCAGATGTATACAAAATGGTGTCGTCTGCGTAGAGGTGGATCTGAGAATCACCAGCAGCAAGAGCGACATCATTGATATACACAGAGAAAAGAGTCGGCCCAAGAATTGAACTCTGTGGCACCCCCATAGAGACTGCCATAGGTCCAGACAACAGGCCCTCCGATTTGACACATTGAACTCTATGAACCAGGCGAGGCAGTCATTTGAGAAACCAAGGCTATTTAGTCTGCCAATAAGAATGCGGTGGTTGACAGAGTCGAAAGCCTTGGCCAGGTCGATGAAGACGGCTGCACAGTACTGTCTATTATCGATCGTGGTTATAATATCATTTAGGACCTTGAGCGTGGCTGAGGTGCACCCATGACCAGCTCGGAAACTGGATTACATAGCGGAGAAGGTACGGTGTGATTCGAAATGGTCGGTGATCTGTTTGTTAAATTGGCTTTCAAAAACGTTCAAAAGGCAGGGCAGGATGGATATAGGTCTGTAACAGTTTGGATCTAGAGTGTCACCCCCTTTGAAGAGGGGGATGACCGCGAAAGCTTTCCAATCTCTGGGGATCTCAGACGTTACGAAAGAGAGGTTGAACAGGCTAGTAGGGTTGCGACAATGTCGGCGGCTAATTTTAGAAAGAAAGGGTCCAGATTGTCTAGCCCAGATGATTTATAGGGGTCCAGATTTTGCAGCTCTTTCAGAACATCAGCTGTCTGAATTTGTGTGAAGGAGAAGCGGGGTGGGCATGGGCAAGTTGCAGCGGAGGATGCAGAGCTGGTGACCGGGGTAGTGGTAGCCAGGTGGAAAGCATGGCCAGCCGTAGCAAAACGCTCGTTGAAATTCTCGATTATTGTAGATTTATCGGTGGTGATAGTGTTTCCTAGCCTCAGTGCAGTGGGCAGCTGGGAGGAGGTGCTCTTATTCTCCATGGACTTTACAGTGTCCCAAAACTTTTTGAGTTAGTGCTACAGGATGCACATTTCTGTTTGAAAAAGCTAGGCTTTGCTTTCCTAACTGCTTGTGTATATTGGTTCCTAACTTCCCTGAAAAGTTGCATATCGCGGGGGCTAGTCGATGCTAATGCAGTACGCCACAGGATGTTTTTGTGCTGGTCAAGGGCAGTCAAGTCTGAGGAGAACCAGGGGCTATATCTGTTCTTAGTTCTGAATTTTTTGAACGGGGCATGCTTATTTAAGATTGAGAGGAAAGCACTTTTAAAGAACAACCAGGTAATCCTCTACTGATGGAATGAGATCGATATCCATCCAAGATACCTGGGCCAGGTCAATTAGGAAGGTCTGCTCGCTAAAGTGTTTTAGGGAGCGTTTGACAGTGATGAGGGGTGGTCGTTTGACCGCGGACCCGTTACGGACGCAGGCAGTAAGGCAGTGATCGCTGAGATCCTGGTTGAAGACAGCGGAGGTGTATTTAGAGGGTAAGTTAGTCAGTCATCTATAAGGGTGCCCATGTTTACGGATTTAGGGTTGTACCTGGTAGGTTCCTTGATAATTTGTGTGAGATTGAGGGCTTCTAGTTTGGATTGTAGGATGGCCGGGATGTTAAGCATATCCCAGTTTAGGTCACCAAGCAGTACGAACTCTGAGGATAGATGGGGGTCAATCAATTCACATATGGTGTCCAGGGCACAGCTGGGGGCTGAGGGGGGTCTGTAGCAAGTGGCTTGATGGTTTTTGCGACTGCACTTGAAGAAACTTTCAAAGTTCTTAACATTTTCTGTATTGACTGACCTTCATGTATACCTTCTGTATACCCCCCCCCCCCCCTTCACTTTGTCACAACACAACTGATTGGCTCAAACACATTAGGAAGGAAAGAAATTCCACAAATTAACTTTTAAGAAGGCACACCTGTTCATTGAAATGCATTCCAGGTGACTACCTCATGAAGCTGGTTGAGAGAATGTCAAGAGTGTGCAAAGCTGTCAGTTTTGATGTCTTCACTATTATTGTACAATGTAAAACATTTTAGAATTAAGAAAAACCCTTGAATGAGTAGGTGTGTCCAAACTTTTGACTGGTACTGTATTGAGCACAGGAACTGATCTACAGACAGACGACTACTGGGGGGCTCCATTTCTGGAACACAATAAAAGAGAAACAATGAAATGACTTCCAGGAATGAGTCAGCTTTAATTGTGAGTCATGTCTTTGGGATTCTGAGTGGCGCAGCGGTCTAAGGCACTGCATCGCAGTGCTAGATGCGTCACTACAGACCTGGGCTGTATCACAACTGGCCGTGATCGGGAGTCCCATAGGGCGGCGCACAATTGGCCCAGCGTCGTCCGGGTTAGTGGAGGGTTTGGCCGGGGTAGACCGTCATTGTAAATAAGAATTTGTTCTCAACTGACTTGCCTAGTTAAATAAAGGTTTATAAAAACAAAAATAAATGTAATGAGTCAGTATAATCAGAGAGAAAGAGGTGAAGCGAGAGGGTCCACTCCCATCAAAATCTGACCACACGGGAATACAGCGATAAGCAGACCACCTGCCTCCCCGCCTTTGGGACAATGACTCCCATTGTTATGGCGAAGACCATCTCGTCATTATATACAGTATCTCTGGTATAATTCACTTTGAAAACGAAATAAATCGTGATATGTAGAGACCATTTAAGTGATTCCTCATGAAACCCATTTTCACTAAATGTAATCTATAGAATAGCCCTTCGGAGGTAGGATTGTTGACCTATATTTGACATTTGTATCTAAAAGCATTATTTATAAATAATTTATAAAAGTTAGCATACAATTGAAGTCAGAAGTTTACATACACTTAGGTTGGAGTCATTATTTTTTCAACCACTCCACACATTTCTTGTTAACAAACTATAGTTTTGGCAAGTCGGTTAGGACATCTACTATGTGCATGACACAAGTAATTTTTCCAACAATTGTTTACAGACAGATTATTTCACTTATAATTCACTGTATCACAATTCCAGTGGGTCAGAAGTTTACAGCTTGGAAAATTCCAGAAAGTGATGTCATGGCTTTAGAAGCTTCTGATAGGCTAATTGACATCATTTGAGTCAATTGGAGGTGTACCTGTGGATGTATTTCAAGGCCTACCTTCAAACTCAGTGCCTCTTTGCTTGACATCATGGGAAAATCAAAATAAATCAGCCAAGACCTCAGAATTTTTTTTCTCCAAACGCCTGAAGGTACCACGTTCATCTGTACTAACAATAGTACGCAAGTATAAACACCATGGGACCACGCAGCCGTCATACCGCTCAGGAAGGAGACGTATTCTGTCTCTTAGAGATGAACGTACTTTGGTGCGAAAAGTGCAAATCAATCCCAGCACAACAGCAAAGGACCTTGTGAAAATCCTGGAGGAAACAGGTACAAAATTATCTATATCCAGAGTAAAACAAGTCCTATATCGACATAACCTGAAAGGCCGCTCAGCAAGGAAGAAGCCACTGCTCCAAAACCGCCATGAAAAAGCCAGACTACGGTTTGCAACTGCACATTGGGAGAAAGATTGTACTTTTTGGAGAAATGTCCTCTGGTCTGATGAAACACAAATAGAACTGTTTGGCCATAATGACCATTGTTATGTTTGGAGGAAAAAGGGGAAAGCTTGCAAGCTGAAGAACACCATCCCAACCGTGAAGCACGAGGGTGGCAGCATCATGCTGTGGGGGTGCTTTGCTGCAGGAGGGACTGGTGCACTTCACAAAATAGATGGCATCATGAGGAAGGAAAATGATGTGGATATAATGAAGCAACATCTCAAGACATCAGTCAGGAAGTTAAAGCTTTGTCGCAAATGGGTCTTCCAAATGGACAATGACCCCCAGCATACTTCCAAAGGCTTAAGGACAACAAAGTCAAGGTATTGGAGTCAAGGTATTACCTACATATACATATTACCTCAATTACCTCCACTAACCTGTGCCCCTGCACATTGACTCTGTACCGGTGCCCCCTGTATATAGCCTCGTTACTGTTATTTTATTGTTGCTCTTTAATTATTAGTTATTTTTCTATTTTCTTCTTTTTTTATATATATTTTTCTTTTTTACTTCAGTTTATTTTAGTAAATACTTTCTTAACACTTATTTTTCTTAAAACTGCATTTTTGGTTAAGAGCTTGTAAGTAGGCATTTCACTGTAAGGTCTACCCCTGTTGTATTCGGCACATTTTATTTTATTTGATGTCTTGTGAGCATGCAGGCCATGGAAGAACTGGGACATTTTCAGCTTCCAGGATTTGTGTACAGATCCTTGCGAAATGGGGCCGTGCATTATCATGCTCAAACATGAGGTGATGGCAGCGGATGAATGGCACGACAATGGACCTCAGGATCTCGTCACGGTATCTCTGTGCATTCAAATTGCCATCGATAAAATGCAATTGTGTTCGTTGTCCATAACTTATACCTGTCCATACCATAACCCCACCACCCCCATGGGGCACTCTGTTCACAATGTTGACATCAGCAAAACGCTTGCCAACACGAAGCCATACACGCTGTCTGCAATCTGCCCGGTACATTTTAAACTGGGATTCATCCGTGAAGAGCACATTTCTCTAGCGTACCAGTGGCATCGAAGGTGAGCATTTGCAAGTCGGTTACGACGCTGAACTGCAGTCAGATCAAGACCCTGGTGAGGATGACGAGCATGCAGATGAGCTTCCCTGAGACGGTTTCTGACAGTTTGTGCAGAAATTCTATGGTTGTGCAAACCCACAGTTTCATCAGCTGTCCGGGTGGCAGTTCTTAGACGATCCCGCAGGTGAAGAAGCCGGATGTGGAGGTCTTGGGCTGGTGTAGTTACATGTGGTCTGCGGTTGTGAGGCCAGTTGGACGTACTGCTAAATTCTCTAAAACGACGTTGGAGGCGGCTTATGGTAGAGAAATTAACATTAAATTATCTGGCAACAGCTCTGTTGGACATTCCTGCAGTCAGGTAAGTTGACTGAGAACACATCAACAACCTGGGGAATAGTTACAGGGGAGAGCAGGGGGGATGAATGAGCCAATTGGAAGCTGGGGATTATTAGGTGGCCATGATGTTAGGAGGGCCGGATTGGGAATTTAGCCAGGACACCAGGGTTAACACCCCTACTCTTATGATAAGTGCCATGGGAACTTTAGTGACCACAGAGAATCAGGACACCCATTTAACGTCCCATCTGAAAGACGGACCCCTACACAGGGCAATGTCTGCCCTGGGGCATTGAGATATTTTTTCTTACACCAGAGGAAAGAGTGCCTCCTTCTGGCCTTCCAACACCACTTCCAGCAGCATCTGGTCTCCCATCCTGGACCAACCCTGCTTAGCTTCAGAAGCAAGCCCGCAGTGGGATGCAGGATGGTACGCTGCTCAAAACTTAAGACATCTGTGGCATCGATTATCTTAGAAAATTAGAAATGCTCACTAACAGGGATGTAAACAAATGTGTGCACAAAATTTGAGAGAAATAAGCTTTTGGTGCGTAAGGAACATTTCTGGGATCTTCTATTTAATCTCATGAAACATAGAACCAACACTTTTATGTTACGTTTATATTTTTGTGCAATGTAGTTTAGGCCTACATACACTACCAGTCAAAAGTTTGGACACACCTACTCATTCAAGGGTTTTTCTTTATTTTTACTATTTTTTTACATTGTAGAGTAATAGTGAAGACATCAAAACTATGAAATAACACATATAGAATCATGTAGTAACCAAAAAAGTGTTAAACAAATCAAAATATATTTTATATATTTGCCTTGATGACAGCTTTGCACACTCTTGGCATTCTCTCAACCAGCTTCATGAAGTAGTCACCTGGAATGCATTTCAATTAACAGGTGTGCCTTCTTAAAAGTTAATTTGTGGAATTTCTTTCCATCTTAATGCATTTGAGCCAATCAGTTGTGTTGTGACAAGGTAGGGGGGTATACAGAAGATAGCCCTATTTGGTAAAAGATCAAGTCCATATTATGGCAAGAACAGCTCAAATAAGCAAAGAGAAATGACAGTCCATCATTACTTTAAGACATGAAGGTCAGTCAATCCGGAAAACATCAAGAACTTTGAAAGTTTCTTCAAGTGCAGTCGCAAAAACCATCAAGCGCTATGATGAAACTGGCTCTCATGAGGACCGCCACAGGAATGGAAGACCCAGAGTTACCTCTGCTGCAGAGGATAAGTTCATTAGAGTTACCAGCCTCAGAAATTGCAGCCCAAATATATGCTTCACAGAGTTCAAGTCACAGACACGTCTCAACATCAACTGTTCAGAGGGGACTGTGTAAATCAAGCCTTCATGGTCGAATTGCTGCAAAGAAACCACTACTAAAGGACACCAATAAGAAGAAGAGACCTGCTTGGGCCAAGAAACACAAGCAATGGACATTAGACCATTGGACATTTGTCCTTTGGTCTGGAGTCCAAATTTGAGATTTTTGGTTCCAACCGCCTTGTCTTTGTGAGACGCGGAGTGGGTGAACGGATGATCTCTGCATGTGTATTTCCCGCCGTAAAGCATGGAAGAGGAGGTGTTATGGTGTTGGGGTGCTTTGCTGGTGACACTGTCTGTGATTTATTTAGAATTCAAGGCACACTTAACCAGCATGGCTACCACAACATTCTGCAGCGATACGCCATCCCATCTGGTTTGGGCTTAGTGGGACTATCATTTGTTTTTCAACAGGACAATGACCCAACACACCTCCAGGCTGTGTAAGGGCTATTTTACCAAGAAGGAGAGTGCTGGAGTGCTGCATCAGATGACCTGGCCTCCACAATCCCCCGACCTCAACCTATTTGAGATGGTTTGGGATGAGTCGGACGGCAGAGTGAAGGAAAAGCAGCCAACAAGTGCTCAGCAAATGTGGGAACTCCTTCAAGACTGTTGGAAAAGCATTCCAGGTGAAGCTGGTTGAGAGAATGCCAAGAGTGTGCAAAGCTGTCATCAAGGCAAAGGGTGGCTATTTGAAGAATCTCAAATATAAAATATATTTTGATTTGTTTAACACTTTTTTGGTTACTACATAATTCCATATGTGTTATTAAATAGTTGTGATGTCTTCTCTATTATTCTACAATGTAAAAAAAAAAAAAAACTTGAATGGTAGGTGTGTCCAAACTTTTGACCTGTCACCTGTCTGAAGTTCCTCTAACCACCATTATCTGTGGGGGGGCATCTACCATTATGTGTGTGTGCCGTCATCTGCACCTGTCTTGGATGAAAGCAATTTTTACTTGGAAGTTGACAAGGAATGAAGGCACTGTCAGTGTCCATGGGGACAACCTGTTTTCGACTACCCCACATGGGGCGCTCATTCACCATTGTCTTTCTCATCCCGTTGCCAATGACAGCAGTCAGCCGAGGACTTTGCATTACTTGATTCAGTGAAGCCAAAGCAGCAGCGTAGTCCTCTAGCCTTGACATTGTTGGAGATTGCCTAAATTGGGATAGCTGGTGTTGTGATGACAAGTCACCTTGTTATGAAAACCATTTCCCTTGGCGCAGGTAAATGCAACATTCCTGTAGCTTGCTTCAATTTCTCGAGCAATACCTAGCTAGCTAATTAGCTAGCTTGCTACAGCTAACGTTAGCTAGCTATTAACAGCAGGTAACCACTGATGCTCTTTCCGTAAATGCTAAATCAGCTTACCCTTTACGGGAATTAGCTAGCTAGCTAATGGACGTGAATAAACTGGTAAGATTTGATTCTTTGGTGACTTCACGACGAATTGGTTAGCTAGGTAAATGGCAGTGCTATCAGCTAGCCGTTAGCGGTTATTATTATTATTATTAATGAGCGAAATAGAAAGGTTAGCTAGCTAGCGTTGCAGATGCTTCCTGGTTCGAGTAGCTACGGGGTTAGCTCAGGTTAACTAGCTAGCTAACAGGCTGTGTTTCCATAACGTTTCAAGTATGTATCATAACGTTACCTATCTATCTACGCTTATGCTCATATTTAGCTAGCTAGGTCTTAGCTATGTAGGTAACGTTAGCTAGTAACGTTAAGGTTAATGCATTCATTTTCTCCATGATACAGATGGGTAGTTATCTAACGGGTATTGACGCCCACTTTTCACTGTCAACTTTTTAGCTAATTCTGGCTGGAGTCAAATTATCAATAGTTAAGGTCTTGTACTACCTTACACCTACCAATTCCTTCCACACACACACAAAGGCATAATGACAGTTATGCAACATCTTCACCATACTACTAGGAACCTAGCTAATGAGCTATATTTATACTAATTGATTGTGCAGGTGGACACTTGTGGAAACAGTAGAGTGGAGCCGCGACACAATGTACTCAGACTGGCGCTCGCTGCACCTAGTGGTGCAGAGTGACCAGGGCCACCTCAGTGTCCTGCACACGTACCCTGGAGGCGTGGGGTTGGAGGTGGCCAACGCAGTGGTCAAACCCCTGGGGACGGCCGCCATCCCCGTGGCCACCGAGAACATCCTCAAGACGGACAAAGAGGTGAGGGATGGACCGAGAGCATTGTCATTGATGTGGGGTAGAGTTAATGGGGCCTGTCTGCGTGAGGCTATCCTGGGTGCCATCTGTCTGTTTCTGCCTTAGCCAACTTGTTGTTGTCTTGCCAAGCATGGCAACATTGTAGCATTGTTGAATGCATTAACAGTTATTCGCCCCAAATTGTCACATTAGCAGTGTCAAGTGGTTCAGAGGGGAGTAGATGCCTAATGCCCATTTCACACTACAGAGCTTAGCCGAGCTGTACTGCGCTGGCCCGGTTACGCAATCACCACAGTTGCTCGAACCGTTTTTGCATTGGACACTGAAAATAAAATATCTGAGCCATCACAGTACGGTTTGGGTTGGCACACTAGCGTGAAGGGTAGCCTATAATGCCTGATTTACACTTGGGCCGATCTGAACCGTACTCTGCTGGCTCAGATGTTTTCTTTACACTGTCCATTGCAGCACAGTTCGTGCAACTATGGTGGATACGTAACCAGGCCAGCCCAGTACACGTCGGTTTGGTTTGGCTAGTTTTGGAGCTATAGTGTGAATCGGTCATAACTGTCTCTCTGACTCTGGTTCCAGGTGAAGTGGACCATGGAGGTGCTGTGCTACGGCCTAACTCTTCCCCTGGAGGGGGACACGGTGAAGCTGTGTGTGGATGTGTACACAGACTGGATGATGGCCCTGGTGACGCCCCGGGACTCCATTCCACAGCCAGTGGTAAAGGAGCCCAACCTGTATGTCCAGACCATCCTCAAACACCTCTACAACGTCTTCCTACCCAGGTATGGCCACAGTTGAGCTGAGCGTGCACGCAAGCACGAACGCACACAAAACACACTCACACCAGGGTTTCCGTTATGAAAATGTAGCGCCGGACATTTGAGCGGCAGCATTTTAATTTACCGGACATTTGAGAAATGTACCGGACCCATACGCATTGGGTGCATAATCTGATTAGGGCGTCCACCCATGGTGCTCAGAATGACAGAAATCACATTTAGATTATGGTAATTAATCTTAACAGAACATACAAGTAGAGGATGTAATGACGTGTGTCCTTACCGTACACTTTGAAGATGTTAGCAAAATCACGGGGAAGCAAAATATTTGGGGAAGCAAAATGTCACCATAAAAATGCACCTTTATAATAAAGCATTCCATGCATCATTGTGATTTATGTAAGATAGCCTACTATTCGTAATGTGATGACTAGATTGGATAGTCATCATTTAGGCTAATAATATAAATCACTGTTTGCAAAAAAAGATGGCTGAGCACGTATAGTGTAGAGGCCTCGGCAATAGGCTGTATCAGATAAGTTTCTTCTTTCTTTGTACGGGAAAAACACATTTCATGCAATTCTACCACACTTTATATGACTGGAGACATTAGCAGAATATTTTTTATATGACAAATTACAGGGTAGCCTACTCTGCTAACACTGACATACAATCAATAAAAAATACATTGTCCATATAATAGGCCTACGAGAAGGGGAGACACAAATGGAATATGACGTTCATCTAAACTGGAGGAGGAAATTATTGTCCTAAAGCAAACTTTTAAGTGGCACTGACCCAACATTGATAAAGAGTGAATATGCGCAGTCTGCACTCACCTGGGATATGGCCGATGGTCTCCGCTGATGCCAATAGGATAGGCTATAGGTCTACTGTTTTTCGCTCAATTTAAGTTGAGAATATTGATAACTTAAAGACAGATTAGTTTTTTCATACTTCTCTTTACAGCAATAGCCATTTGCTTTCCAAACTACACTACATGACTTAAGTATGTGGACACCTGCTCGTCGAACATCTCATTCCAAAATCAACAACCTCCACTCTTCTGGGAAAGCTTTCCACTAGATGCTGGAACATTGCTGCGGGGACTTGCTTCTATTCAGCCACAAGATCATTAGTGAGGTCGGCACTGATGTTGGGCGATTAGGCCTGGCTCGCAGTTGGCGTTCCAATTCATCCCAAAGGTGTTCGATGGGGTTGAGGTCAGGGCTCTGTGCAGGCCAGTCAAGTTTTTCCACACCGATCTCGACAAACCATTTCTGTATGGACCTCTCTTTGTGCACGGGGGCATTGTCATGTGAAACAGGAAAGGGCCTTCCCCAAACTGTTGCCACAAAGTTGGAAGCACAGAATCGTCTAGAATGTGATTGTATGATATAGCATTTACCTTCACTGGAGCTAAGGGGCCTAGCCCGAACCATGAAAAACAGCCCCAGACCTTTAATCCTCCTCCACCAAACTTTACAGTTGGCACTATGCATTAGGGTAGGTAGCGTTCTCCTGGCATCTGCCAAACCGAGATTCGTCTGTCGGACTGCCAGATGGTGAAGCGTGATTCATCACTCCAGAGAATGCATTTCAACTGCTCCAGAGTCCAGTAGCGGCGAGCTTTACACCACTCCAGCTGACACTTGGCATTGCGCATGGTGAACTTAGGCTTGTGTGCGGCTGCTCGGACATGGAAACCCATTTCATGAAGCTCCCGACAAACAGTTATTGTGCTGACGTTGCTTTCAGAGGCAGTTGGGAACTCGAGAGTGAGTGTTGCAACCGATGACAGACGATTTTCACAATAACAACACTTACAGTTGACTGGGGCAGCTCTAGCAGGGCAGACATTTGACTAACTGATTTGTTGGAAAGGTGGCATCCTATGACGGTGCCACATTGAAAGTCACTGAGCTCTTGGCATTGCGCATGGTGAACTTAGGCTTGTGTGCGGCTGCTCGGACATGGAAACCCATTTCATGAAGCTCCCGACAAACAGTTATTGTGCTGACGTTGCTTTCAGAGGCAGTTGGGAACTCGAGAGTGAGTGTTGCAACCGATGACAGACGATTTTCACAATAACAACACTTACAGTTGACTGGGGCAGCTCTAGCAGGGCAGAAATTTGACTAACTGATTTGTTGGAAAGGTGGCATCCTATGACGGTGCCACATTGAAAGTCACTGAGCTCTTGGCATTGCGCATGGTGAACTTAGGCTTGTGTGCGGCTGCTCGGACATGGAAACCCATTTCATGAAGCTCCCGACAAACAGTTCTTGTGCTGAAGTTGCTTCCAGATGCAGTTAGGAACTCAGTAGTGAGTGTTGCAACCGAGGACAGACGATTTTTACACGCTACGCGCTTCAGCACTCGGCGGTCCCTTTCTGTGAGCTTGTGTGGCCTACCACTTTGCGTATGAGCCGTTGTTGCTCCTAGACGTTTCCACTTCACAATAACAGCACTTACAGCTGACCGGGGCAGCTCTAGCAGGGCAGAAATTTGACAAACTGACTTGTTGGAAAGGTTGAATCATATGATGGTGCCACGTTGAAAGTCATTGAGCTCTTCAGTAAGGCCATTCTACTGCCAATGTTTGTCTATGGAGATTGCATGGTTGTGTGCTTGATTTTATACACCAGTCAGCAACGGGTGTGACTGACATAGCCAAATCCACTAATTTGAAGTGGTGTCCACATACTTTTGTATATTTAGTGTATGTTTTCCTGCGATATGCCTGGCTGGGCCTCTACTTTTCACTGACAGTCGCAACTCAACAATCATCTATTTTGTATTTGCAGCATGTGCTGCCCAAATTGCCCGCTGCCTTTCCTTCCGACTGTAGGTCATGCGGAAATTATGATTTTTTTTTTTATGCTAGGGGAAGCTAATGATCATCTGTGGCCAAATCATGCTTTAGTTGCCTATTTTGAATTATTACATTTATTTCTGTATAGACAGGAGTTGGCTTATTTAGGCTACAGTGAGGGAAAAAGTATTTGATCCCCTGCTGATTTTGTATGTTTGCCCACTGACAAAGACATGATCAGTCTATAATTTTAATGGTAGGTTTATTTGAACAGTGAGAGACAGAATAACAACAAAATAATCCAGAAGAATGCATGTCAAAAATGTTATAATTTGATTTGCATTTTAATGGGGGAAATAAGTATTTGACCCTTCTGCAAAACATGACTTAGTACTTGGTGGCAAAACCCTTGTTGGCAATCACAGAGGTCAGATGTTTCTTGTAGTTGGCCACCAGGATTGCACACATCTCAGGAGGGATTTTGTCCCACTCCTCTTTGCAGATCTTCTCCAAGTCATTAAGGTTTCGAGGCTGACGTTTGGCAACTCGAACCTTCAGCTCCCTCGACAGATTTTCTATGGGATTAAGGTCTGGAGACTGGCTAGGCCACTCCAGGACCTTAATGTGCTTCTTCTTGAGCCACCCCTTTGTTGCCTTGGCCGTGTGTTTTGGGTCATTGCCGTGCTGGAATACCCATCCACAACCCATTTTCAATGCCCTGGCTGAGGGAAGGAGGTTCTCACCCAAGATTTGACAGTACATGGCCCCGTCCATCGTCCCTTTGATGCGGTGAAGTTGTCCTGTCCCCTTAGCAGAAAAACACCCTCAAAGCATAATGTTTCCACCTCCATGTTTGACGGTGGGGATGGTGTTCTTGGGGTCATAGGTAGCATTCCTCCTCCTCCAAACACGGCGAGTTGAGTTGATGCCAAAGAGCTCGCTTTTGGTCTCATCTGACCACAACACGTTCACCCAGTTCTCCTCTGAATCATTCAGATGTTCATTGGCAAACTTCAGACGGGCCTGTATATGTGCTTTCTTGAGCAGGGGGACCTTGCGGGCGCTGCAGGATTTCAGTCCTTCACGGCGTAGTGTGTTACCAATTGTTTTCTTGGTGACTATGGTCCCAGCTGCCTTGAGATCATTGACAAGATCCTCCCGTGTAGTTCTGGGCTGATTCCTCACCGTTCTCATGATCATTGCAACTCCACGGGGTGAGATCTTGCATGGAGCCCCAGGCCGAGGGAGATTGACAGTTATTTTGTGTTACTTCCATTTGTGAATAATCGCACCAACTGTTGTCACCTTCTCACCAAGCTGCTTGGCGATGGTCTTGTAGCCCATTCCAGCCTTGTGTAGGTCTACAATCTTGTCCCTGACATCCTTGGAGAGCTCTTTGGTCTTGGCCATGGTGGAGAGTTTGGAATCTGATTGATTGATTGCTTCTGTGGACAGGTGTCTTTCATACAGGTAACAAGCTGAGATTAGGAGCACTCCCTTTAAGAGTGTGCTCCTAATCTCAGCTCGTTACCTGTATAAAAGACACCTGGGAGCCAGAAATCTTTCTGATTGAGAGGGGGTCAAATACTTATTTCCCTCATTAAAATGCAAATACATTTTTGACATGCGTTTTTCTGGATTTTGTTGTTGTTATTCTGTCTCTCACTGTTCAAATAAACCTACCATTAAAATTATAGACTGATCATGTCTTTGTCAGTGGGCAAACGTACAAAATCAGCAGGGGATCAAATACTTTTTTCCCTCAATGTATATCATTTAAGCAATTTAATTACATTTACTTTATGGACGTGCCACCTATGTCAATCTACTATCCCCCATAGTAAAAAAAAGTTGACCTATTCTATTGGTCAGCTTGATATAGGGCAAAAAGCTAGATATAGGCCAAAAAGATTCTAGGACAGTTGTGGGATGGTAGATCCCAAATTCATACAACCAGTAGGCCAAGGCTACATAAAAAAACATTAAAAAGCAATGAATCTGATGTAACGGATCAGAACGCTTAGCTTAAAATGTTGAATAACTATTTCTTCACATTATAAGCCCAGCATTGCGCACAAGGCAGTAGACTACGTGTGAATGTGCATTTAGCTACAGGACAATGAAAGAAAGTTCAAAACCAATAGAACATGAGAGAAATAGGCTACTGGTTTCAATGGCATATGGAAATCTCTATAAAATAATCGCATCCGGAAATGGTAGGATTTTGCCTAGGCTACTTTGAAGGAAGGTAAAACATGCCTCATAATATGTCATAAAATGTTAATGTTTCAAATAATTAAGTAGCTACAGTTGAAGTTGGAAGTTTACATACACTTAGGTTGGAGTCATTAAAACTTGTTTTTTAACCACTCCACACATTTCTTGTTAACAAACTAGTTTTGGCAAGTCGGTTAGGACATCTACTTTGTGCATGACACAAGTCATTTTCCAACAATTGTTTACAGACAGATTATTTAATTAATAAAACACTGTATCACAATTCCAGTGGGTCAGAAGTTTACATACACTAAGTTGACTGTGCCTTTAAACAGCTTGGAAAATTCCAGAAAATGATGTCATGGCTTTAGAAGCTTCTGATAGGCTAATTTACATCATTTGAGTCAATTGGAGGTGTGGATGTATTTCAAGGCCTACCTTCAAACTCAGTGCATCTTTGCTTGACATCATGGGAAAATCAAAAGAAATCAGCCAAGACCCCAGAACATTTTTTGTAGACCTCCACAAGTCTGGTTCATCCTTGGGAGCAATTTCCAAACGCCTGAAGGTACCATGTTCATCTGTACAAACAATAGTACGCAAGTATAAACACCATGGGACCACGCAGCCGTCATACCACTCAGGATGGAGACGCGTTCTATCTCCTAGAGATGAACGTACTTTGGTGTGAAAAGTGCAAATCAATCCCAGAACAACAGCAAAGGACCTTGTGAAGATGCTGGAGGAAACAGGTACAAAAGTATCTATATCCAGAGTAAAACGAGTCCTATATCGACATAACCTGAAAGGCCGCTCAGCAAGGAAGAAGCCACTGCTCCAAAACCGCCATAGAGAATCCAGACTACGGTTTGCAACTGCACATGGGGACAAAGATCGTACTTTTTGGAGAAATGTCCTCTGGTCTGATGAAACCAAAATTTAAACTATTTGACCATAATGACCATCGTTATGTTTGGAGGAAAAAGGGGGTTCTTGTAAGCCGAAGAGCACCATCCCAACTGTGAAGCACGGGGGTGGCAGCATCATGCTGTGGGGGTGCTGCTTTGCTGCATGAAGGACTGGTGCACTTCACAATATAGATGGCATAACGAGGAAGGAAAATTACGTGGATATATTGAAGCAACATCTCAAGACATCAGTCAGGAAGTTAAAGCTTGGTCGCAAATGGGTCTTCCAAATGGACAATGACCACAAGCATACTTCCAAAGTTGTGGCAAAATGGCTTAAGGACAACAAAGTCAAGGTATTGGAGTGGCCATCACAAAGCCCTGACCTCAATCCTATAGAACATTTGGGGCAGAACTGAAAAAGCGTGTGCGAGCAAGGAGGCCTACAAACCTGACTCAGTTACACCAGCTCTGTCAGGAGGAATGGGCCAAAATTCACCCAACTTATTGTGGGAAGCTTGTGGAAGGGCTACCTGAAATGTTTGACCCAAGTTAAACAATTTAAAGGCAATGCTACCAAATACTAATTGAGTGTATGTAAACCTCTGACCCACTGGGAATGTGATGAAAGAAATAAAAGCTGAAAGAAATAATTCTCTCCACTATTATTCTGACATTCACATTCTTAAAATAAAGTGGTGATCCTAACTGACCTAAGACGGCATTTTTACTAGGATTAAATGTCAGGAATTGAGAAAAACTGAGTTTAAATGTATTTGGCTAAGGTGTATGTAAACCTCCGACTTCAACTGTATATGTTTTCAAAATGCATACTGCCTCTATCTCATTGCAAGTGGTGTGACGCACTGATAAAGCCTGCCTTCCGTTGCCTAGGCATTTGAATGGCGAATGGAAGCGCACTTCAATTACCAGTTGAGAAATACAAATATTAGGTGTTCTTAATCATGGCCAAAAAACTATTTTGAACGTAAGATTGCATTTATAATTGTTGTGCAATGATTGGGCTTATAAAAGCGCGGTCTGACATATTTTCCGTTAAAGGCTCTGTATCTGTATGCTGTGCATGTGTTAAATAAGACACATAACGAATATACACGCGCCAATTTAATTCCACACAATTATGCAAATGAACCCATTGACCGATAAGCATGACCGGTCAAATGTATTTCCATCAATGAATAGGCTAAAAAGCATTATTTCCCCATGGGATGTTTTGGGGGGGACAATTGGCCAGTGCCAATTTTTTATATCGGCTTTTCAATTTTTTTAATGACCAAAAGCCGGCTATTACCGGTTAACGGAAACCCTGACACACACACACACACACACACACACACACTCCCTCAAACACTCTTCTCTATTTTCTTCTACCACATCCCCCGTCTCATACCCCAACACACCCTATATCTCTCCTCTCCTCTCGTCTTCTTTCCCTCCCTCTCTCAGGCCGGAGCAGTACAGTCTGAGCCACATCCGGCTGTGCCAGCAGGTGCTGACGGCAGTGCAGAAGCTGGCCAGGGAGTCCGTCTCCATGGTGAGAGAGACCTGGGAGGTACTGCTGCTCTTCCTGCTCCGGATCAACGACACGCTGCTGGCCCCGCCTACTATCGGAGGTCAGCCCCGTCTCCTCACCTCACCACACCACCACTTACTGGGTTTCCCAGGGTCATGTTCATTAGGGCACGCAACGTTTTAAAATGTTTTGTAACAGAAAATTAATGTTTCTTGTAGGACAAGTCCAGGTAGTCCCTCCCTGTTTCGCTTTGTTTTCTTACGTTTGGTGCCTTTATCAGATTGTTCATATCTGATAAAAGATGCCTATCTTAGCCCTTTTTAGAACTTTGGAAAAAATTGTCTGACCATGGCCTGTCAGTAAGGGCGTAGTATAGCAGAGGTTTGACTGACTCTGGAATCAGACAGCTGTTCCACTGCATAACATGTATTATCTGTGTACTGAAAGTCCCTCATTACACTACTTTTCAGTGAAACCGCTGACTGCATCTGTTGAACGAATTGATTAAGTGTATCCAATGTGAAATGGCTAGCTACAGTGCCTTCAGAAAGTATTCACACCCCTTGACTTATTCCACATCTTGTGTTACTGCCTGAATTTGAAATAGATTAAATTGAGTTTTTTTTTTGTCACTTGCCTACACACAATACCCCATAATGTCAGTGGAATTGTATATTTTTGACATTTTTACAAATTAATTAAAAATGAAAAGCTGAAATGTCTTGATTCAATAAGTATTCAACCCCTTTGATATAGCAAGCCTAAATAAGTTCAGGAGTAAAAAATTGCGTAACAAGTCACATAAAAGTTGCATGGACTCACTCTGTGTGCAATAATAGTGGTTAACGTGACTACCTCATCTCTGTACCACACACATACAGTTATCTGTAAGGTCCCTCAGTCAAGCAGTGAATTTCAAACACAGATTCAACCACAAAGACCAGGGAGGTTTTCCAATGCCTCACAAAGAAGGGCACCTATTGGTAGATGGGTAAAAAAAAAAAAAAGACATAAAATATCCCTTTGAGCATGTGGATGTTATGAATTACACTTTTGGATGGTGTATCAATACACCCAGTCACTACAAAGATACAGGCGTCCTTCCTAACTCAGTTGCCAGAGAGGCATGAAACCGCTCAGGGATTTCACCATGAGGCCAATGGTGACTTTAAAACAGTTACAGAGTTTAATGGCTGTGATAGGACAAAACTGAGGATGGATCAACAACCTTGTAGTTACTCCACAATACTAAACTAAATGACAGAGTGAAAAGGAAAGCAATTCACTTTTTATCTTGAATACAAAGTGTTATGTTTGTGGTAAATCCAATACAACACATTAATGAGTACCACTTTCCATATTTTCAAGCATAGTGGTGGCTGCATCATGTTATGGGTATGCTTGTATTCGTTAAACACTGGGGAGTTTTTCAAGATAAATTATAAACGGAATGGAGCAAAGCACAGGCAAAATCCTAGAGGAAAACCTGGTTCCGTCTGCTTTCCACCAGACACTGAAAGATGAATTCACCTTTCAGCAGGACAATAACCTAAAACACAACGCCAAATCTACACTGCGGTTGCTTACCAAGAAGACATTGAATGTTCCTGAGTGGCCGAGTTACAGTTTTGACAACATCCGATTTGACAGCCCTTGAAGAATTTCGAAAAGAATAATGGGCAAATATTTTACAATCCAGTTGTGAAAAGCTCTTAGAGACTTACCCAGAAAGACTCACAGCTGTAATCGCTGCCAAAGGTGATTCTAACATGTATTGACTCAGGGGTGTGAATACTTATGTAAATGAGATATTTCTGTATTTCATTTTCAATACACTTGCAAACATTTCTAAAAATATATTTTCACTTTGTCATTATGGGGTATTCTGTGTAGATGGGTGAGAAACAATGCTGTTACATAAGCATGTTGCTTTTATTATTCTAGAATTCATTTTATTTATTTGAGTAACTAGAAATCGATGGCCTAGATATTCATTTGAGTATCTAAACATAGAAATGACTCTCAGCATCCCGTTAACGTTTGACCCTCTCCCTCTTTCGTCCCTGTGCCTAGTGGGCGTGGCAGAGAAGCTGGCAGAGAAGCTAATGGCGGTGCTTTTTGAGGTGTGGCTGCTGGCGTGCGCCCGCTGCTTTCCCACGCCGCCCTACTGGAAGACTGCTCGGGAGATGCTGGCCAACTGGAGGCACCACCCGCCCGTGGTGGAGCAGTGGAGCAGGGTGGCCTGCGCCCTCACCTCCAGGTGACTGACCTATCCTGATTGGGAGAGGGATGTAGCCTGCTCTTAGATCTGTTTGTGCTCTTGCAAACTCCATTGCTGTCATTGCAATGTTTGGCATGACAATTCCATAAGGGGTTGGCTGGAGAGGAGAAACAGACTGGCTCCCAAGCTTAGAGGGTTGAGGTTCATTAACAGAAGGGCACGGTTGCGCCAACTCTACTAGGTGACTGATCACCCACTTTTTGGGGGGGTATGCATATAATATGGAACCTGGGGGTTCTTTACTTTCCCACTTTCTGAGGAAGAGCTTATGGTCAATGTGTTGTTGACACTCAAACAATACAAATCTTGAGTACCATTCTATTCAATTAGTTTGCACAAGGATACAAACCTTTTTTGTTTGGTGAGCACTACAGTAAAGGGGTCGTTCCACGAAATGAGTCCCTTTTTGTTTCCCTTTGATATTTTAAGTAGAAATTGTTCACCAATATTGAATTTTAAAAGCTGTTATATTAAATGAAGCTCCTTTTAATATAGACCACATGGAAAATTCAATACATCTGTAATAAAGAATTGCTAAAGTGCCAAAATTCAGCTTTTTGACATGTCACTCTGTGCACCCTCTGTGACTTCTTCTAGAAGGATTTTAACCCACTTAACCCCAACATTTCTCAAGTTTTCACCATCATTTTAAAGCCGTAGTAATTTTGTCTCTTTGACAGTCATTTCTGAAGATTATTATGTATTTAATGTGATTAGTGATTCATTTTCAAATCAAAAAAGCCTGTCCCTTATTTTAAGGTCAACCCTGTTACGTGAACTGAACTCTCGTTTTAATATGGTGAAAATATTCCCTTTAAAAAAATGTTTTTCAAAAGAAACATTGAACATCTAATAGTCAAATCATAATGTAAAAGCAGGTCAGCTGGTTCTACTTTTTTGGACAATTGTCTGGTGTTTTGTGGTTCAAAACTGAGTGGGTCGAGCATAACACGTCAACCCTGTTACCCATATACACTGAGTGTACAAAACATTTGGGACACCTTCCTAATATTGGGTTGCACCCACCCTTTTGCCCTCAGAACAGCCTCAATTCGTCAGGGCATGGACTCTACAAGGTGTCAAGCGTTCCACAGGGATGCTGGCCCATGTTGACTCCAATCCTTCCTACAGTTGTGTCAAGTTGGCTGGATGTCCTTTGGGTGGTGGACCATTATTGATACACAGGGGAAACTGTTGAGTGTGAAACCCAGCAATGTTGCAGTTCTTGACACAAACCTGTGCGCCTGGTACCTACTACCATACCCTGTTCAAGGACCTTGTTTTTGCATGGATTCTGCGACACGGTTAGCTTTTAACAGCTAGGACCACTATTTCTTGTCCTGGAATCCTGCTTAACTCACAGGTTAAAGTCTGCTTGAAAGAGCCGCTAACCTAGCTAAGCTGCTAACGTTAGCCATCAAGCTAACGAAGGTAGTCCCAAATGAGTTTTCCAATGGAGCCCTCTTTGTCTGGAGAGGTAAATGAACGGTTCCAGCGCTGTAGGAGCTGTATCTACGCTTTGTTTTGGGATAAAATGGATCACTCAGAGTTTCAATGCGGCAATTGTTTGCTTGCTGAGGATTATAGGCATGAGGTAGCTTCCTTGATCACACAGGTAGCCAGCCTACGTAAGAAACTGGGGAAAACGCAGAGTTGAATGTTTACCTTTTCTACGCTGGTGGCTGGACGGCGTTCGCGCATGTTGGATGCATCTCCGTCTTGTCGTTTGTCATTATCCGACTGGCCGGTGTTGCTCGGAGTTTGTTCGCCAGGGGAGAAATCTCCTGCCTCTCGTCCCCAATCTGATAGTGGAGTCGAAGGAGCACAGCAAGAGGAGCATGGCAATCAACGATGGTCGCATGTCATGAGTCGTGGAAGCAAAGCAGCCTACACTCCCAAAGAGAGGCCCGGAGCGGATACAAACAACAAATAGTTTCGCCACCCTGGAGCCTGATCTTCCTGCACCTTTGTTGCTGGGGGTACCTGTGTCTGCGGCTGTTGTGCCTACTCCTACTCCTTCTCCTACGTTTTCGAAGTAGACGTCTGCAACCTTCCGTCCCTGCTCTGGATCGAGCGGGGCTTCTCCATCTGTCGCTGTGTAGCGTGGGAGTGGGCGGATTTCCTCATCCTTCTCGCCAGCTGTGATTTTGGGCAGCTCCATGGTAAGAAATGTGACTGTTTTTGCACCAGGAACAATGTCCTATCCCGAAGCTCGAGTAAATTACATTACTAAGCTGCTCCCGAATGTACTACGCCAGCACATGGATGTCGATTCTATCGTAGTCCATGTGGGTTGTAATGACATTGTGAAGGGCAGCTCTGAACAGTTGAAACTGGATTTCAAAGAGCTGATTGACTCTCTGCTAGACACTAATAAAAGACCCATCATATCTGGCCCTGTGCCCTCTCTGAATCGTGGCATTGAACGCTTTAGCAGGATTATTTCTCTTCACAACTGGCTACGTGATTATTGCAGCTCAATGGGTGTAACTTTTGTTGACAATTTCGATACCTTTTGGAAACAAAACACGTTTTTATAAGGAGGATGGGATCCACCCAAATAGGTTGTGGGATCCACCCACAGCATTATAAGGCTGCGTTGAGTCAATGACTTATCAATGACCCAAGCCCAGCTCAGTTCATCCCTACCATTGTGTCGCTGAGTCATCATAATGCTTTAGCAAATGTAAAATATTCCAGGAGCATTGGTAGACACAATGTAAGTAACCTAATTTATGTCCCTCTAACTGCCCTGAATGCCTCTGCTGATCCTACAGCTATTATATGCCGCAATCATGTGTCTATGAACCAGATTTATGCTGTTAGCACTGAGCCGGTGTGCCCTAGTAGGAAGTCAACTGTGTGCAGCTCACCCTGCAGTAACATAAATAACACTTAGACAATACCTTTGATACAGTGGTAACAATACAAGGTTATAACATTTACAGAAAATACAGAAATGCCAGTGGTGGAGGTCTTGCTTTTTATATTCAGAACTACATTCCTGTAAAGATTATAGAGGATCTCATGTTAAATACTGTTGAAGTAATATGGCTACAGGTTAATCTGCCTCACCTAAAGCCCATTCTTGTGGGAAGCTGCTATAGACCACCAAGTGCTAACAGTCAGTATCTGGATAACATGTGTGAAATGCTTGATTATGTATGTGATATCAACAGAGGTATATTTTCTGGGTGATTTAAATATTGACTGGCTTTCATCAGGCTGCCCACTCAAGAAAAAGCTTCAAGCTGTAACCAGTGCCTGCAACCTGGTTCAGGTTATCAGTCAACCAGGGTAGTTACAAACAGCACAGGAATCAAATAATGTATTGATCACATCTTTACTAATGAAAGCAGTAGTGATCACAATATACAGTTGAAGTCGTAAGTTTACATACACCTTTTTTTTTTTAAGAATGTGAAATGTCAGAATAATAGTAGAGAATGATTGATTTCAGCTTTTTATTTATTTCATCACATTCCCAGTGGGTCAGAAGTTTACATACACTCAATTAGTATTTGGTAGCATTGCCTTTAAATTGTTTAACTTGGGTCAAACGTTTCGGGTAGCCTTCCACAAGCTTTCCACAATAAGTTGGGTGAATTTTGGCCCATTCCTCCTGACAGAGCTGGTGTAACTGAGTCAGGTTTGTAGGACTCCTTGCTCGCACACGCTTTTTCAGTTCTGCCCACAAATGTTCTATAGAATTGAGGTCAGGGCTTTGTGATGGCCTCTCCAATACCTTGACTTTGTTGTCCTTAAGCCATTTTGCCACAACTTTGGAAGTATGCTTGGGGTCATTGTCCATTTGGAAGACCCATTTGCGACCAAGCTTTAACTTCCTGACTGATGTCTTGAGATGTTGCTTCAATATATCCACATAATTTTCCTTCCTCGTGATGCCATCTATTTTATGAAGTGCACCAGTCCCTCCTGCAGCAGGGCACCCCCACAGCATGATGCTGCCACCCCCGTGCTTCACGGTTGGGATGGTGTTCTTCGGCTTGCAAGCTTTCCCCTTTTTCCTCCAAACATAACGATGGTCATTATGGCCAAACAGTTCTATTTTTGTTTCATCAGACCAGAGGACATTTCTCCAAAATGTACGATCTTTGTCCCCATGTGCAGTTGCAAACCATAGTCTGTCTTTTTTATGGCGGTTTTGGAGCAGTGGCTTCTTCCTTGCTGAGCGGCCTTTCAGGTTATGTCGATATAGGACTTGTTTTACTGTGGATATAGATACTTTTGTATCTGTTTCCTCCAGCATCTTCACAAGGTCCTTTGCTGTTGTTCTGGGATTGATTTGCACTTTTCGCACCAAAGTACGTTCATCTCTAGGAGACACAACATGTCTCCCTTCCTGAGCGGTATGACGGATGCGTGGTCCCATGGTGTTTATACTTGCGTACTATTGTTTGTACAGATGAACGTGGTACCTTCAGGCATTTGGATATTGCTCCCAAGGATGAACCAGAGGTCTTGGCTGATTTATTTTGATTTTCCCATGATGTCAAGCAAAGAGGCACTGAGTTTGAAGCTAGGCCTTGAAATGCATCCACAGGTACACCTCCAATTGACTCAAATGATGTAAATTAGCCTATCAGAAGCTTCTAAAGCCATGACATCATTTTCTGGAATTTTCCAAGCTGTTTAAAGGCACAGTAAACTTCTGACCCACTGGAATTGTGATACAGTGAATTATAAGTGAAATAATCTGTCTAAACAATTGCTGGAAAACCTAAGTGTATGTAAACTTCCGACTTCAACTGTAGTAGCCATATCTAGGAAAACCAAAGTTCCAAAGGCTGGACCTAAGATAGTGTATGAGGTAATACAATACGTTTTGTAGTGATTCCTATGTTGTTGATGTAAATAATATTTGTTGGTCCGTGGTGTGTAATGAGGAGCAAACAGACGTTGCACTTGACACATTTATGAAATTGCTTATCCCAGTTACTAATAAGCATGCACCCATTAAGAAAATGAGTGTAAAAACTGTTAAATCCCCGTGGATTGATGGAGAATTGAACAATTGTATGGTTGAGAGGGATGAGGCAAAAGGAATGGCAAGTAAGTATGGCTGCACAACCGATTGGCAAACATACTGCCAATTGAGAAATCATGTGACTAAACTGAAAAAAAGGAGAAACTACATTATGAAACACAGATAAATGACATAAAGAATGATAGTAAAAAGCTTTGACATTTTGGGAAAAAAGGCAAACTCAGCTCCATCATTCATTGAATCAGATGGCTCATTCATTACAAAACCGACTGATATTGCCAACTACTTTAATTATTTTTTCATTGGCAAGATTAGCAAATTTAGGCATGACATGCCAGCAACAAACGCTGACACTACATATCCAAGTATATCTGACCAAATTATGAAAGACAAGAATTGTAATTTTGAATTCCGTAAAGTGAGTGGAAGAGGTGAAAAAATTATTGTTGTCTATCAACAATGACAAGCCACCGGGGTCTGACAACTTGGATGGAAAATTACTGAGGATAATAGCAGATGATATTCCCACTCCTATTTGCCATATCTTCAATTTAAGCCTACTAGAAAGTGTGTGCCCTCAGGCCTGGAGGGAAGCAAAAGTCAATCCGCTACCTAAGAATAGTAAAGCCCCCTTTACTGGCTCAAATAGCCGACCAATCAGCCTGTTACCAACCCTTAGTAAAGTTTTGGAAAAAATAGTGTTTGACCAGATATAATGCTATTTTACAGTAAACAAATTGACATCAGACTTTCAGCACGCTTATAGGGAAGGACATTCAACAAGCACAGCACTTACACAAATGACTGACGATTGGCTGAGAGAAATTGATGATAAAAAGATTGTGGGGGCTGTTTTGTTAGACTTCAGTGCGGCTTTTGACATTATCGATCATAGTCTGCTGCTGGAAAAATGTATGTGTTATGGCTTTACACCCCCTGCTATATTGTGGACAAAGAGTTACCTGTTTAACAGAACACAGAGGGTGTTCTTTAACGGAAGTCTCTCCAACATAATCCAGGTAGAATCAGGAATTGCCCAGGGCAGCTGTCTAGGTCCCTTACTTTATTCATTTATTTTATTTATTTTTATTCAATCTTTACTAACGATATGCCACTGGCTTTGAGTAAAGCCAGTGTGTCTATGTATGCAGATGACTCAACACTATACACGTCAGCTACTACAGAAACTGAAATGACTATAGTGCTTAACAAAGAGCTGCAGTTAGTTTCAGAATGGGTGGCAAGGAATAAGTTGGTCCTAAATATTTCAAAAACTAAAAGCATTGCATTTGGGACAAATCATTCACTAAACCCTAAACCTCAACTAAATCTTGTAATAAATAAAGTGGGAATTGAGCAAGTTGAGGTGACTAAACTGCTTGGAGTAACCCTGGATTGTAAACTGTCATGGTCAAAACATATTGATACAGCAGTAGCTAAGATGGGGAGAAGTCTGTCCATAATAAAGCTCTGCTCTACCTTCTTAACAGCACTATCATCAAGGCATGCTACATGCTATAGTTTTGTCATACCTGGACTACTGTTCAGTCATGTGGTCAGGTGCCACAAAGAGGGACTTAGGAAAATTGCTATTGGCTCAGAACAGGGCAGCACGGCTGGCCCTTGGATGTACACAGAGAGCAAACATTAATAATATGTATGTCAATCTCTCCTGGCTCAAAGTAGAGGAGAGATTGACTTCATCACTACTTGTATTTGTGAGAGGTATTGACATGTTGAAAGCACCGAGCTGTCTGTTTAAACGACTAGCACACAGCTCAGACACCCATGCAGACCCCACAAGACATGCCACCAGAGGTCTCTTCACAGTCCCCAAGTCCAGAACAGACTATGGGAGGCGCCCAGTACTACATAGAGCCATGACTACATGGAACTCTATTCCACATCAGGTAATAGATGCAAGCAGTAGAATCAGGTTTAAAAAACAGATAAAAATACACCTTATGGAGCAGCAGAGACTGTGAAGCAACACAAACATAGGCACATACATACACACACATGATAACATATGCACTATACACACACGTACACATGGATTTTGTGTTGTAGATATTTGGTAGCACTTAGTGTGTTGTCAATTTTGTAATGAATGTATTGTAATGTTTTTAAAATTGTATAACTGCCTTATTTTTGCCGGACCCCAGGAAGAGTAGCTGATGGGGATCCATTATAAATACAAATACACTTAAATCTTTTGTCTTGCCCATTCACCCTCTGAATGGAACACATACACAGTCCTTGTCTCAATTGTTACAAGGCTTAAAAATCCTTCTTTAACCTGTCTCCTCCCCTTCATCTACACTGATTGAAGTGGATTTAATAAGTTAAATCCTTAAGGGATCATAGCTTTCATCTGGATTCACCTTGTCAGTTTGTCATGGAAAGAGCAGAGTGTTCTTAATGTTTTGTACACAGTGTGTAGGCAGGCTAGAAATGTTTTAACAATTTTGTGAAGGTTTAATTCAATTGCCCCTCCCTGTTGCACACAACAAGCTTATATTCCCCCTGTCACAAGGGGATGTATGGCTGATTTAAGATGAAAATTCGTCAACCCTGTTACTTTATTTGGCGCTTAAAGATTTCCGGCATTTCCTGGTTGCTACAATTCTAATAGGTTTGCCTAATTTCCGTTTATGTGACAAAACAATCAAGTATCATTTTACCATTTAAACTGCTTTGTAATATATTTTCTATATATATTTTCAGCTGTTTGAAGCTGGTGAAACTTCAGAAAGGGAAGCATAGAAATAGCGCACATAGAACATATCTACCGCTTCTTAGACTTGCTTTCATGGAGAATGACAGATCTATAACTCACATTTCTATGTTAATTTGGTCGGGTTGCCCAAAAAGTTAGATATTGCAGCTTTAATATGTACTTACTATAGTAATTTTTTTAATTTAACCTCTTGAGATTGAAAAACAAATTGAGCATGTGCTCTTCATGACAGAATGTAAAAATGAGGTTAAAAAAAATATATAAACTCAGCAAAAAAAGAAATGTCCTCTCACTGTCAACTGCTTTTATTTTCAGCAAACTTAACGTGTCAATATTTGTGTGAACATAAGATTCAACAACTGAGACATAAACTGAACAAGTTCCACAGACATGTGACTAACAAATGAAATAATGTGTCCCTGAACAAAAGGAGGGGAGAGGGGGAGGGGAGGGGAGGGGGGGGGGGTCAAAATCAAAAGTAACATTCAGTATCTGGTGTGGCCACCAGCTGCATTAAGTACTGCAGTGCATCTCCTCCTCATGGACTGGACCAGATTTGCCAGTTCTTGCTGTGAGATGTTACCCCACTCTTCCACCAAGGCACCTGCAAGTTCCCTGACATTTCTGGGGGGAATGGCCCTAGCCCTCACCCTCCGATCCAACAGGTTCCAGACATGCTCAATGGGATTGAGATCCGGGCTCTTCGCTGGCGATGGCAGAACACTGACATTCCTATCTTGCAGGAAATCACACACAGAACGAGCAGTATGGCTGGTGGCATTGTCATGCTGGAGGGTAATGTCAGGATGAGCCTGCAGGAAGGGAGGAGGATGTCTTCCCTGTAACGCACAGCGTTGATTGCCAGCAATGACAACAAGCTCAGTCCGATGATGCTGTGACACACCGCCCCAGACCATGACGGACCCTCCACCTCCAAATCGATCCCGCTCCAGAGTACAGGCCTCGGTGTAACTCTCATTCCTTCGACGATAAACGCGAATCTGACCATCACCCCTGCTGAGACAAAACCGCGACTCGTCAGTAAAGAGCGCTTTTTGCCAGTCCTGTCTGGTCCAGCGACGGTGGGTTTGTGCCCATAGGCGACGTTGTTGCCGGTGGTGTCTGGTGAGGACCTGCCTTACAACAGGCCTACAAGCCCTCAGTCCAGCCTCTCTCAGCCTATTCCGGACAGTCTGAGCACTGATGGAGAGTGTGTGCGTTCCTGGTGTAACTCGGGCAGTTGTTGTTGCCATCCTGTACCTGTCCCGCAGGTGTGATGTTCGGATGTACTGATACTGTGCAGGTGTTGTTACGCGTGGTCTGTCACTGCGAAGATGATCAGCTGTCCATCCTGTCTCCCTGTAGCGCTTACTTAGGCGTCTCACAGTACGGACATTGCAATTTATTGCCCTGGCCACATCTGCAGTCCTCATGCCTCCTTGCAGCATGCCTAAGGCACGTTCACGCAGATGAGCAGGGACCCTGGGCATCTTTCTTTTGGTGTTTTTCAGAGTAAGTAGAAAGGCCTCTTTAGTGTCCTAAGTCTTTATAACGGTGACCTTAATTGCCTACTGTCTGTAAGCTGTTAGGTTCTTAACGACAGTTCCACAGGTGCATGTTCATTAATTGTTTATGGTTCATTGAACAAGCATGGGAAACAGTGTTCAAACCCTTTACAATGAAGATCTGTGAAGTTATTTATACTTTTTCAAATGATCTTTGAAAGACAGGGTCCTGAAAAAGGGACGTTTCTTTTTTTGCTGAGTTTATATATATATTTTTTTACCAAGTTACACTACCCAAAAGGGACTCATTTTGTCGACCGACCCATAGGCCGAATTCATTCCATTTAATTTTACAGTCGCCCTCTTTTCTCTTCCTTGTCAGAAGTGGTATTATTTGAGCAGTTTTAACCCCTTCCACTCTCCTGGCTTACTGTGTGGGTGCTCTGGTGTTGACTTAGTAGCTGTTCTAAAAGCTACTACCTAGACAGCTTGTCACTTGATTTGCATACCCAGTGAGTCAATTTGACTATTGGACTGCTGTGTGGCATTGTACTTTGCCTGTAATGTAGCTAACCAGCAGTGGAAAAAGTACCCAATTGTCATACTTGAGTAAAAGTAAAGATACCTTAAAGAAAATGACTCAAGTAAAAGTGAAAGTCCCCTGGTAAAATACTACTTGTGTAAAAGTCTAAAAGTATTATGTTTTAAATATACTTAAGAATCAATAGTAAATATAATTACAAAAATATACTTAAGTATCAAAATTAAAAGTATAAATAATTTCTAATTGCTTATATTAAGCAAACCAAAAGCATATTTTTTTATAATAATTTTTTACGGACAGCCAGGGGCACATTCCAACACTCAGACATCATTTACAAACGAAGCATTGGTGCTTAGTGAGTCCGCCAGATCAGAGGCAGTAGAGATGACCACGGATGTTCTCTTCATAAGTGTGAGAATTTGACCATTTTCCTTTCCTGCTAAAAATAAAAAATGTAATGAGTACTTCTGGGTGTCAGGATAAATGTATGGAGTAAAATGTACATGATTTTCTTTAGGAATGTAGTAAAGTAAAAGTTGTCAAAAATAGAATTAGTAAAGTACAGATATCCCCCAAAACTACTTAAGTAGTACTTTAAAGTATTTTAACTTAAGTACTTTACACCACTGTATCTAACCTCTGAAGTTTTCAGGTGGTTCAAAAAGAACTGTGAGAGCAGAGAAACACTATCTGCTATTTATTTTTGCAGGAAGTACCATTATCAATTTTCAAACATAATGACAGAGAGGAGGAAATGGGATACTAACTTGTGTATGTGTGTCTGCTTGTGCGTCTTGTCTGTGGGTTGTCTTTCCACCCAGGCTGTTACGGTTCACCCACGGCCCCTCGTTCCCCCCGTTTAAAGTCCCTGATGAGGATGCCAACCTGATTCCAGTAGAGATGGACAACGACTGTGTGGCCCAGACCTGGTTCCGTTTCCTCCACATGCTGAGGTAGAGAAGTTCTGGGCCCATATCCACAAAGCGTTTCAGAGTAGGAGTGCTGATCTAGGATCTGTCCTCACAATCTTATTCATCATGATCTAAAAGTCCAAACTGATGGTTGATCAGCACTCCCACTTTGAGACGCTTTGTAGATACAGGCCCTGGTGCTGTCCTTACATGCCCTTTTTTCTTCATCTACTTTATTCTTGGCCACATAATATTAGGTTGTATTAATTATGCACCAAATGGAAGAAAACGGACTGAAACATTGAGGAAACTGGACCAATACAAATAAAAAATTTAATAATATGTATTTAATAATTTTGCAAAAATGTTGACTGTGGCTAATGCCATTCAGTGTTCTAGACATTTTTTTTTCCCCCAGCACATTGGCAACCCCACCCACTAATACAGGTCTGTGTCAGTGAATGAGGCCTGTGTGTGTCAGTCTATCCTCACCTCTCTCTCCTGCCCCTTGTGGTTTCCATAGCAACCCCGTGGATCTGAGCAACCCGACGTTGGTGAGCACCACGCCCAAGTTCCAGGAGCAGTTCCTCAACTCGAGCGGCATTCCCCATGAGGTGGTGCTACACCCCTGCCTCAAGCAGCTTCCCCAGATCTTCTTCAGGGCTATGCGGGGGGTCAGCTGCCTGGTGGACGCCTTCCTGGGTGAGAAGAAGCGCTCCGTCACTCAGGGTCAAGTGGTGGTGCAACACGGTGCACCTCAATAGTCTGAATCAGGGTTGGGGTCAATTCAGGAAGTTAACAAATTCCAATTCCCCTTTTTTTTCCTAATTGAAAGGCAATTAGGAAAGTTGTAATTGGAATTCAGTTTACTCCCTGAAATGGAATTGACCCCAACCCTGGACTGAATTTGTTTTCATACAGTATTTGTCAGCAGTTTGAGCTGATAACAAAAGTGTCAATTTGTGCCTTAAAGGCATAGTTCACCCAAATTACTAAATAACATTGTTTTCCTTACCCTATAAGAAGTCTATGGACAAGGTATGACAGCAATCTATGCTTTGTTTTAATTTCTCTGGCACTGTTTCCAAATGCTAATGTTTTAGCATTTACGGCACAAATCCCATTCAAGTCATGGGACCGATATTAGCATTTTTCGTGCATGTTCAAAACATCTGCAAGTGACTTTGTTGAGCTTCACAATCAATTTTAGCATGCTAATATCGGTACCATGACTTGAATGGGGTTTGCGCCACAAATGCTAAAACATTAGAATTTGGAAACCATGTCAGCGAAACTAAACCAAAGCATGGATTGCTGTCATAACTTGTCCATAAACTGCTTACCGGTTAAGCCCTGCAAACAGGGGACGTCCTGAGGACATTCCCTTAAGGGTTTCTGCGTGACGTTATCCTACTGACGTTCTAAGAATGTTGCGTGATGGTCCCAAGGGAACGTTCTGGGGGACCTTTGTCTAGTTCCTTGTACGTTCCCAAGACGTCATTGAGGAACACGTCAGGATCTTTTTAGGACGTTCTTAGGACTTTCATTTTACTAGTCCTTAGGACATCGCATGATGGTCTTTTTATAGTTCCCGGTTTGTCCCGGGGATGTTATTAGGACGTTCTTGGGACATTGTGTCATGGTCACCTTAACTTTCTTGGGACGTTTTGCCATGGTCCCCTGGAGGTTTTGTCATTTGACAAACTGGGCTGAGGGACTCGCTATTACAATCAAATGGGCCGTTTTAGTTGATGGTAATGGTTGAAATGGGTTTAAAAAGAGCTGAAAGATGTGACTTGTACTAGTTGAACTGGCTGTCATTGACAGCTGATGCCACATTGGCACTGTTCTGTTTGCATGTGGGCATAACAAGTTAGTTGATACCCCCCTAATAGTATTATGTTTTAAGTGTGTCAATGAGGCCTGAAAAAGCACAGGCACAAGTAATATCGCTCTATAACCTACTTATTAACACCTATTGGTTGTGTGGTTGGACAAAAATGGGGTTAACTCATGGGATGTTGCTCTCTTACCTCTTAACTTAAGAAGTCTTCAATTTTCTGGTTTCCCTTCAGGTTTTTAAAACCTGCACTTTTTTCTCTTCCATTCCTTGAGGTAATCACTGATCTGATCAGGTTGAATAAGTGAAGGAAATAGGGGGAAACAATAGCTTTACTTACAGATCAGTGATAACCTCAAGGAAGGAAGAATAAATGGCATTTTAAAGGTATTGGAACAGAGGCTTATTCTTAACACTGTAAGAGAGGACATTCTATCAGAGGCAGGACACGCCACAGCCATTGGTTTTTCTGACTATTGGGTGTGTCTTGTTTTGGGACCCACCCCATTCTCCTCCGCAGGCATATCACGGCCCAGGGTTGACAGTGCCCCGCCCACACCGGTCAACAGACTGAGCATGTCCCCGCCCTCCTCCAACAACACCACGCCCCCACACAGCCGCAAGCAGCGGCACACCGTGGTCACCAAAACCGCCAGCAAGAGTTTAACTGTAAGTCAACTGTATAGCCTACAAATCATGTGCATACGTCATCCTGACCTGTGTACTGTGCTTACATCAGCAGACCTGGTTTCAAACAGAATTTGTTTTCTTTCAAATACTTTGAGTGTTCAATCTCGCTTGCCTGGAGTGCCAGACAGGGTGGGGTTTGCATTTTCGTGGACTACTCTATTGGCTCAATCGCACCAGGGCAAGCTCAATGCAGTGGCGCTAAAGTATTTGAAAAATACTAACCCCCCCCCCCCCTCCATACAGGGCAGTGCAGCCCAGCCGGCCAAAGTGTCCGTGTCCCAGCAGCTGTCGTCGTCACCCACCCTGCTGGCCAGCCCCACTCAGAGCAGCTGGGAGATGCAGCCGCTGCCCGCCCCCGCCAGGCCCAAGGTCAACAGCATCCTCAACCTCTTCGGTCAGTGGCTGTTTGACGCGGCGCTAGTGCACTGCAAGCTCCACAGCGGCCTCAGCCGAGACCCCAGCATGACTGGTAAGCAATGACTGATCTGACTGGATGGACAAGCTTCTACCATTTGTGCGAGTGTGTGTGGTGGGGGGAGGTTGGGTTGGATGCATGTCTTTGTGTTGGGTTAAGGGTTGGACTTGTGTGTGTTTTGGGTGGAGTGGGCTGGGGTCAGAGGACAGGGTTTTTTCTCTCTCCTCTCTCTCACTACTTTTCACATCTGCTAAAGCATTGTGTGGAAACTGCTCTGACTTCAAGAAGGTATCAGTTAGTCTAACTGACATTCCACTCCACAGAACACTGTAGAATGGAGAATTCAATCTAGACGCGCCTTTGCGCATTTCCCCAATCAGTACACCCAATGTCCCCATCTCCAGCGTTTTATTGCAGTGGTCACAATATTTAATTTATACAGTCAGATGAACACAATGAACTTCTGCATGTCTCTGTGTAGTTCCGTCGTGTGCCTTATGATTGTAGGAGATGACGGCACTATTATAGGATTGATTCTCAATCCTGTTCCTGAAGAGCCATAAGCTCAGCAGGGATATGCCTGATTCGGCTCATCAAGGGCTTGAAGAGATCAGTTGATTAAGGGTGGTATTCATTAGGGCACACAGTCGCAAAATGTTTTGCAACGGAAAATGAAAATGGGTGTTTCTTATTGGACAAGTTCAGGTAGTCCCTCCCTTTTTCAGTCCATTTTCTTCAGTTTGGTGCCAAATAAATATGACCCAGGTGTGATGGCACTAAGCTGGGAGAAAGACCTGCAATACTGCGGTTTTTCAAGAACAGGATTGAGGAACACTGATTAAGCACATATAAAAAGGTAGAAAAGGAAGGATCATGGATCATAATGTCCAGGACTGTCTCTTATCTCATGTTTTGGTGTTTGTGTCTGTCCTGCATGCTGACTCTTGTCTACCACGTCTGATGTTTCAACAGTTTCAGGGTGAAAGATCATCCATTGAGGAGGAAAAACACAATTCATGCATTTAGAATGAATTGAGAAAATATCGATATGCTTTGATTTGTCTCTCCACTATTTCTGTTATCTTGCAGCCTCTTTTATCCAAATTCTCCTTTCTTATAAATCTTGTAAGTAGGAGCTGCGGCTTTTCTCTTGACTCGCAGTCAGTTCTTTGACTCCTGCTTTGGTTTAATTTCTCCATGGTCATCATCGCCCATCATCGTTACCTTTTACCCCCACCACCGTCATTTGAGCGTTGCGCCAACGTTCTCTCAATGTTCTGCGGGTTGGAAATGGAATGGGAGCACACAGCCTCGTCACTGTCCCGACATAGCGTTGCCAGTTTGTGACCACACCACCATATTCCAGTGACTTTTTATTTATTGTGCCACATACCCTTTTTGGTTTGCCCTGAATTCAGCGCATTGTTCTCTTATGGTTTCCCCTTGTGTTGTCAGTTCACTTATAACTTTATTGACTTTTGGTTTGGTGCCTCAATGCATGAAGTAAATGTCTGTACCTTGAGTGACATCATCATAATGCAAGTACAAGGGAGCTGAGCTGACACAGAGATTTTGCGCCGACGTCTTCTTGCAACTTGTCTTGGGAAAATATGTTCACCTAAATCTTTCAAACCTCAATTCCATTCACTTAGCCCATGATAAAGACAACACTTGTTATGGCAAACTCTGTGTCAGAAGGCCCTTTTTGTGCGCCTGCTGATTTACGTACGTATGTGTAAATATTTGTGTGAGTCTGTGCGTTTGAAGCCACTTAGGTTTTTAGTCCTTGTCTTATTTTGTTTCTGCTTAGTGTGTTTGTACAGTTTGTGTGTACAGTATTTACCTCAGTTTGTATACTTTTAATGTGTATGTGTGTCTGGTTACTTTTCAGTGTGTTTTCAGTGTGTTTATGTCTCTGTTTCTATTTGTGTGTTTTTATCTGTTTTCAGGCGTGCATGTGTGAGGATTGTCACCTGTCCCATTCCGGGCTTCTTTCACTCATGTGTCTCCTTCTGTCACCTCCACAGCCATAGCCACTCAGGTGGGTCTGGAGCTGAGAAGGAAGGGATCCCAGATGTCCACCGACTCCATGGTGTCCAACCCCATGTTCGACACCAACGAGTTCCCAGAGAGCTACGAGGCGGGCCGTGCCGAGGCCTGCGGCACCCTCTGCCGCATCTTCTGCAGCAAGAAGACTGGAGAGGACATTCTCCCAGTCTACCTGTCCAGGTAAGACGGCAGTTTCATCCTAGCGTGCTAGCATGCTAACGGTGGCTGTAAGTCTGCAGCGCTGCTGTATGTGGGCCTACGTGTGGAGGTATCTTAACTCTGCATTTGTGTTCGCCTTCAATTATTCGCTATTTGTGTTAATCTTGAATCTGTCAGGTTCCGCATAAAGCTACCTGAATTAATATTTTGACCCGCTGCAAGTTCAATCGCTATGATTCCTATTTTGATCTGAAGAAACGGCTGTCTTTTCCCTCGCAGGTTCTACATGGTTCTGATCCAGGGCCTCCAGATCTCTGACTTCATCTGCAGGCCCGTGCTTTCCAGCATCATCCTCAACTCCTCCTCTCTGTTCTGCTCCGACCTGAAGGGCGTCAACGTGGTGGTCCCCTACTTCATCTCAGCTCTGGAGACCATTCTGCCAGACAGGTGACAATACAAAATATATATTATGTACAATCCTCTAAAACCACCAAACATGAACAAGGCTTGATGCTGAAAATGGACACTATTGAAAAAGACCCAATAGTATATTTTAAATCAAATCAAAGTTTATTTGTCACGTGAACAGCATACAGCAAGTGTAAACATTACAGAGAAATGCTTACTTGCACGCTTTTTCAAAAAAATTCTGTAATACTAGCTAAATCAGATTAAAAATAAAAATAAATCACACAAGAATAAAGAATTTAGCTGTTTAATGATTGTGGTACAGTGAACAAAAACCAGACCATTCTGGTGATTTACTGTGATCATCTGAATGCAATGGAAGTTGACCAGGGGCTAATAATATCTGTTAGCTAATGCCATTGATGGAAAATACTTGAGCAACCATAAAAAACCATAGCAATACAATTCAGATCATTTCTATACTCTAGAAATTCTAATTCTAGGGTACTGCCCTCTGCTACAGGGAACTGTCTAAGTTCAAGCTGTACGTGAACCCCACTGACCTGAGGAGAGCTTCTATCCATATCCTACTGGCCATGCTGCCTCTCCCACACCACTTTGGCAACATCAAATCCGAGGTATGGAAAATGTTGCATTGTTGCAACCTTGGCTTTTTTTAACAGCGTCTGGTGACTACATTACATCATCTAGTCTAGTAAACATGCTTTTTAATATATTATTTCCCAATGCAGTGGGAGCCCTACACCTTGATAAGAGTGATGTGGTGGACACCAGGCATTTTAATTAAAGTTAAGAGTTCTGTTCAACTTAAGTTGATGTAGTTAATGTGGCTTGATTTTGTGTTGTGGGTAGGGCGATCGATTGATTGACTGATTTGATTGATGTGTAGGTTCTTCTGGAGGGGAAGTTCAGTGATGATGATGGGGCACCCCACGACCAGTCCGTTTCCTTCCTGTCCCTGAGACTGCGCCTGGTCAACGTCCTCATCGGAGCCCTGCAGACAGAGACAGACCCCAACAACACCCAGCTCATCCTAGGTCTACCACTCACTACCGTTCTCTCTCTTCCTCTCTCGCTCTCTTCCTCTCTCGCTCTCTCTTGCTCTCTGTCTTTTTTGTCCCTTACATCTATTAAATCTAGAATTTTTCATCCTTTCAGGTGCAATGCTTAACATTGTTCAAGACTCTGCACTGTTGGAGTCCATAGGTGCACAAACTGAAACGGTAAGACCTCTATGATTTCTGTCGGTGTTGATATAAACCTAACTACCGTCATTGACTCAAATAAACAAATTGATCAATGTGATTCAATGGAGTTGAATTTGGAGGCTTTGCTAACGCTCTCTGTCTCCCTGTGTTTGTATGGTACCAGGGCAGTGTGGATGGGAGCCACGCGGGGCTGAGGGGCCACAGCCGCACCAGCAGTAGCATCAGCTTTACTAGCGGGGGCAGCACTGGCACTGAGGCCACCAGCCCAGACTCAGAGCGCCCGGCTCAGGCGCTACTCCGGGACTACGGTAAAGCTAGTCCATTAAATTATAACTAGCTAGCGTTAGTACGATAACCTTTACTATGATATCTGATTGTAGCCACGTCACACAGACTACAATAAGGACTTACTATATGCTAACTAGCTAGCGATAACACAATTGCTATATCTACTATTACTATGATAACCGATTGTAACCAATAGCCATTTTCACACGCAGGCTGCGTTTAAAGTCAGACTAGGCGTGTTATATTGTGTTTAGCACGATAGCCATTACTACAATCATTTTATTTAGCCTATTCATTTCACTTAGATGTTGAATGTTGTTGCTGTTTCCATTCACAAGTACTGACACCTGGTCAATGTTCTAGAAATGCAACTGTCTCAATTAACACTGTATTTTTCATAGCCAACGTGGTGAAAGTGATATACAGAGTTAAAAAGCGCTGGGTAAAAATTATCTGTATGTGATGCAAGCACTACACTTATTTGCTGTGATGCTGTGCTACTGGTCTTGAACTGGAAAAGACTATCCCTCAACACTATATTTTATATACGACTCTTAAAAAGCCATTTCTTTTTTCCTACTGTGTGAATTCTGTTTTCACCTGTTGAGTTTAACACTTACTTCCGGTTTCACACTGCATCTGATATTTCACATGATTAGTGTATTTTTACTTCTGTGTGCTGTGTTATGGAAGGCTGCCACATGATCAGATCTTATTGAGGTCATTATTCAGATAATGTGTAATGGGGTGGTCCATCTGTGGTGGTGGTGTTTTGGTGGTGGTGTTTTGGTGGTGGTGTTTCGGAGTTTACATCCTTTAACTTTTACAGATACTGCGGCGGGCCTCCTGGTCCGCAGCATACACCTGGTCACCCAGAGGCTCAACTCTCAGTGGAGGTCCGACATGAGCATCTCACTGGCCGCCCTGGAGCTGCTGGCGGGCCTGGCCAAGGTGACTACACTACACCACAACACCGCATGCTAGACCTAACTAGACCTACAGTGTGGGGGGAAAAGTATTTGATCCCCTGCTGATTTTGTACGTTTGCCCACTGACAAAGAAATGATCAGTCTATAATTTTAATGGTAGGTTTATTTGAACAGTGAGAGACAGAATAACAAACAAAAAAATCCAGAAAAACGCATGTAAAAAATGTTATAAATTGATTTGCATTATAATGAGGGAAATAAGTATTTGACCCCCTCTCAATCAGAAAGATTTCTGGCTCCCAGGTGTCTTTTATACAGGTAACGAGCTAAGATTAGGAGCACACTCTTAAAGGGAGTGCTCCTAATCTCAGCTTGTTACCTGTATAAAAGACACCTGTCCACAGAAGCAATCAATCAATCAGATTCCAAACTCTCCACCATGGCCAAGACCAAAGAGCTCTCCAAGGATGTCAGGGACAAGATTGTAGACCTACACAAGGCTGGTATGGGCTACAAGACCATCGCCAAGCAGCTTGGTGAGAAGGTGACAACAGTTGGTGCGATTATTCGCAAATGGAAGAAACACAAAATAACTGTCAATCTCCCTCGGCCTGGGGCTCCATGCAAGATCTCACCTCGTGGAGTTGCAATGATCATGAGAACGGTGAGGAATCAGCCCAGAACTACACGGGAGGATCTTGTCAATGATCTCAAGGCAGCTGGGACCATAGTCACCAAGAAAACAATTGGTAACACACTACGCCGTGAAGGACTGTAATCCTGCAGCGCCCGCAAGGTCCCCCTGCTCAAGTAAGCACATATACAGGCCCGTCTGAAGTTTGCCAATGAACATCTGAATGATTCAGAGGAGAACTGGATGAAAGTGTTGTGGTCAGCTGAGACCAAAATGGAGCTCTTTGGCATCAACTCAACTCGCCGTGTTTGGAGGAGGAGGAATGCTGCCTATGACCCCAAGAACACCATCCCCACCGTCAAACATGGAGGTGGAAACATTATGCTTTGGGGGTGTTTTTCTGCTAAGGGGACAGGACAACTTCACCGCATCAAATGGACGATGGACGGGGCCATGTACCGTCATATCTTGGGTGAGAACCTCCTTCCCTCAGCCAGGGCATTGAAAATGGGTCGTGGATGGGTATTCCAGCATGACAATGACCCAAAACACATAGCCAAGGCAACAAAGGAGTGGCTCAAGAAGAAGCACATTAAGGTCCTGGAGTGGCCTAGCCAGTCTCCAGACCTTAATCCCATAGAAAATCTGTGGAGGGAGCTGAAGGTTCGAGTTGCCAAACGTCAGCCTCGAAACCTTAATGACTTGTGACCTTAATGAAGATCTGCAAAGTTGATGTGTGCAAACCTGGTGGCCAACTACAAGAAACGTCTGACCTCTGTGATTGCCAACAAGGGTTTTTCCACCAAGTACTGTTTTGCAGAGGGGTCAAATACTTATTTCCCTCATTAAAATGCAAATCAATTTATAAAAATTTTTGACATGCGTTTTTCTGGATTTTGTTATTATTCTGTCTCTCACTGTTCAAATAAACCTACCATTAAAATTATAGACTGATCATGTCTTCGTCAGTGGGCAAATGTACAAAATCAGCAGGGGATCAAATACTTTTTTCCCTCACTGTAACTACACTAAGCTATACCTAACTAGCCTCCCGAGTGGCACAGCGTTCTAAGGCACTGCATCGCATGCTTGAGGCGTCACTACAGACCCGGGTTCGATCCCAGGCTGTGTCACAACCGCCCGTGACCGGGAGTCCCATAGGGCGGCGCACAATTGGCCCAGCGTCGTCCGGGTTAGGGGAGGGTTTGGCTGGGGGGGCTTTACTTGGCTCATTGCGCTCTAGCGACTCCTTGTGGCGGGCTGTACACCTTCACACTGACTTCGGTCATCAGTTGAACGGTGTTTCCTCCGACACATTGGTGTGGCTGGCTTCCGGATTAAGTGGGCGGGTGTTAAGGAGTGCAGTTTGGCAGGTCGTGTTTCGGAGGATGCATGACTCGACCTTCGCCTCTCCCGAGCCCGTTGGGGAGTTGCAGCGATGAGACAAGATCGTAATTGGATATGACTAAATTGGGGAGAAAAAGGGAGGTAATAAAATAATAATAAAACAAAACCAACCCTAACTAGACCTAACTTCACTAAATTATACCAAACTACACTAAACTAGACCTAACTACACTAAACTAGACCTAACTACACTAAACTATACCTAACTACTGTACACTATCCTAACACATGCTAGACCTTACTTCGAGATGTAGTTGGAGTATACTGAACTTCAATATACTCCAACTTCACTATACCACCTAGGTATCCCCCTTTCCTTTCCCACCCCATCCCTAACCTAAGTACCCAAAGACATCCCAGCTCTAACATGACTTAACATACACTGGCCCTAACTTCACTACATATAAATCCATTATATTGTTATCACCACTGCACACGCTGAGACCTAACACCAGTCCACCACACCAGACCCAGCCACTACTCAACTTCCACCCAGCTGTAAAACACTCTTCTGCAAGGGATAACCCCTAATAAAAAGATAATGCATTGAAAAGGAGTGTATTAAGGCTAAGCATCCACCCAACCAATGCATATCTAAAGTGTGTTTCTGGCTTTGTGTCCTCAGGTGAAGGCATGTGTGGACTCTGCGGACCGTAAGCGTGCCGTCACCTCAGTGTGTAGTTACATCGTGTACCAATGCAGCCGGCCGGCCCCCCTTCACTCCAGAGACCTCCACTCCATGATCGTAGCGGCCTTCCAGTGTCTGTGTGTGTGGCTGACCGAGCACCCCGACATGCTGGATGAGAAGGTAGGTCACCTCAGTCTAGACCGGATCCCAAACCAGATTGTAAAAGTTAAATTATTTAGTAGATGGCCATTTGCGTCATGTTACCGTGGACAGCAGGGTGGAAAAAAGTGCTTGTCTTTCTTGCACTCACACCTGCACATTGTCACAGTTGAGTGTAGAAGTGGTGTGGAATCAAGCGCAGGACACACAGAGGTGCGGAGCTCTCTACTACACCGAACAGAGAGACAAAAACAAACTAGCATACCACAGTGACAACGAACAATTACACACAACACATGACAAAACTCAAGAGAACTTATAGGACGCATAATGAACACTAACAAGGGACAGGTGTAACAAAACAGACAAAACCAATCAAACATCGAAACATAGAACGGTGGCAGCTAGTACTCCGGAGACGACAACCGCCGAAGCCTGCCCGAACAAGGAGAAGGAGCAGCCTCGGCCGAAACCGTGACAGTACCCCCCCTTGACGCGCGGCCCCAGCCGTGCGCCGACCCCGGCCTCGAGGACGACCAGGAAGACGCGGAGCAGGGCGCGTAGGATGACCACGATGGAACTCGGTCAGAAGAGACGGGTCTAGGATGTCCCTCCTCGGCACCCAGCACCGCTCCTCCGGGCCGTACCCCTCCCACTCCACGAGATATTGGAGACCCCCCATCCGGCGTCTCGAATCTAGGATGGACCGAACAGTGTACGCCGGAGCCCCCTCGATGTCCAGCGGGGGCGGAGGAGTCTCTTCTATCTCATAGTCCTGGAGTGGACCAGCTACCACCGACCTGAGGAGAGACACATGGAACGAGGGGTTAATATTCTTGTAATCAATTGGCAGTTGTAACCTGTAACACACCTCGTTCAATCTCCTCAGGACTTTAAAAGGCCCCACAAACCGCCGACCCAGCTTCCGGCAGGGCAGGCGGAGGGGCAGGTTTCTGGTCGAGAGCCAGACTCGATCTCCAGGTGCGTACACTGGCCCCTCACTGCGGTGGAGATCGGCGCTCGTCTTATGTCGACGGATGGCTCGCTGCAGATGGATGTGTGCAGCGTTCCACGTCTCCTCCGAGCGCCGCACCCACTCATCCACCGCAGGGGCTAACACACACTGGAAAGGAGTTAGTTTAGTGGAGGAGTGGCGGAGAGAGTTCTGTACCATCTCGGCCCAGGGAACATACCTCGCCCACTCCTCCGGCCGGCCCTGGCAATACGACCTCAGAAACCTACCCACATCCTGGTTGACACGTTCGACCTGCCCATTACTCTCCGGGTGGTAACCCGAGGTAAGGCTCACCGAAACTCCCAAACGCTCCATAAACGCTCTCCAGACTCTGGAGGTAAACTGGGGGCCTCAATCAGACACTATATCCTCGGGTACCCCGTAATGCCGGAAGACGTGGGTGAATAGAGCCTCAGCGGTCTGTAGGGCAGTAGGAAGACCCGGCATGGGAAGGAGACGACAGGCCTTCGAGAACCGATCCACAACGACCAGGATGGTGGTATTCCCCTGTGAGGGGGGAAGGTCTGTAACAAAATCCACCGAGAGGTGAGACCAGGGTCGTTGTGGAACAGGCAGGGGTTGTAGCTTACCCCTGGGCAAGTGTCTGGGCGCCTTACACTGGGCACACACCGAGCAGGAGGAGACATAAATCCTCACATCCCTGGCTAACGTTGGCCACCAGTACTTTGTGCTAAGGCAGTGCACTGTCCGGCCAATACCTGGATGCCCAGAGGAGGGTGACGTGTGAGCCCAATAAATGAGTCGATCCCGGACCTCGAGCGGGACGTACGTCCGACCCACCGGACACTGTGGAGGGCTAGGGTCGGTGCGTAATGCCCGCTCGATCTCCGTATCGACCTCCCACACCACCGGTGCCACCAGACAAGACTTAGGTAGTATGGGAGTGGGCTCAACGGACCTCTCCTCTGTGTCATACCGCCGAGACAGGGCGTCTGCCTTCCCGTTCTGGGACCCAGGGATGTAAGTGATCTTAAACACGAACCGGGCTAGAAACATAGTCCACCGAGCCTGGCGAGGATTTAGTCTCCTAGCTGCCCGAATGTATTCCAGGTTACGGTGGTCAGTCAAAATGAGAAAAGGGTGTTGAGCCCCCTCAAGCCAATGCCTCCACACCTTTAGGGCCTGTACCACGGCTAACAGCTCCCTGTCCCCTACGTCATAATTTCGCTCCGCCGGACTGAGCTTTTTCGAGTAAAAAGCACAGGGGCGGAGTTTAGGTGGTGTGCCGGACCGTTGCGAGAGAACGGCCCCGATACCGGCTTCTGACGCGTCCACCTCCACTTGGAATGGTAAAGCGGGATCCGGATGCGCCAGCACCGGAGCCGAAGTAAACAGGTCCTTCAGTCTCCCAAAAGCCCTGTTCGCCTCAGCTGACCACCGCAAGCGCACCGGACCCCCCTTCAGAAGGGACGTTATGGGAGCTGCCACCTGTCCAAAACCCCGGATAAACCTCCAGTAGTAATTCGCAAAGCCCAAGAACTGCTGCACCTCTTTCACTGTGGTTGGGGTTTGCCAATTACGCACGGCTGACACACGGTCAACCTCCATCTTCACCCCTGACGCGGACAACTGATAACCCAAAAAGGAGACCGATTCCTGGAAGAACAGACATTTCTCTGCCTTGACATACAGGTCATGCTCCAACAGCCTCCTCAACACTCGGCGCACCAGGGCTACATGCTCGGCTCGGGTAGAACTGTACACTAGAATATCGTCTATGTACACGACCACTCCCTGCCCCTGCATGTCCCGGAAGATCTCATCCACAAAGGATTGGAAGACTGATGGAGCATTCATTAACCCGTATGGCATGACGAGATACTCGTAATGACCCGAGGTAGTACTAAATGCTGTCTTCCATTCATCGCCCTCTCTAATGCGCACCAAGTTGTATGCGCTCCTGAGGTCGAATTTTGTGAAGAACCGTGCCCCGTGTAATGACTCCGTCATAGTCGCAATCAGAGGGAGTGGATAACTATATTTCACCGTAATCTGATTGAGACCGCGGTAATCGATACACGGGCGCAAACCTCCATCTTTTTTCTTCACAAAAAAGAAGCTCGAGGACGCAGGGGAAGTGGAGGGCCGTATGTATCCCTGTCTCAGAGACTCGGCAATGTATGTCTCCATTGCCCTCTTCTCCTCTTGTGACAAAGGATACACATGGCTCCGTGGGAGCGCAGCTCCTGCCTGGAGGTCTATCGCACAATCCCCCCGTCTATGAGGTGGCAATCGCGCCGCCCTCGCCTTGCTAAACACGAGTGCTAAATCCTCATACTCGGGGGGGAACATGCATTGCGGGCATTTGGTTTGGACTCTCCACCGAGGTCGTCCCTACGGAAACACCCAGACATAGCCCCACACACTGGGCAGACCACCCCTTAAGAGCCTTCTCTCGCCACGAAATGGTAGGATCGTGAGTAATCAACCAGGGAAGCCCCAGCACCACCGGATACGCAGGAGAGTCAATCAGGTATAGCTGAATCGTCTCCTCATGACCCCCCTGCGTCTCCATACTAAGTGGCACTGTGACCTCCCTGATCAACCCGGATCCTAACGGACGGCTATCTAGGGCATGTACAGGGAAGGGATTATTAACCGGTAGGAGAGGGATCCCTAACTCTATACAAAATTTACGATCTACAAAATTCCCAGCTGCGCCTGAATCTACTAGCGCCTTATGCTGGGAACGAGGTGCAACCTGTGGAAAACAAACAGGTATGGTTATGTGCACGACAGAAAGCTCTGGGTAAGTGGGGCGCCTACTCACCTGGGAGGACTCCCCAATGTGTGGCCTGCTGTCTCTTCCTCCAGGGACCCTCCCCAGCACCTAGCCGCGGTGTGCCCTCCACGGCCACAGTTGGTGCAGGGGACGGCCCCCCTCGGGCTCCTTCTCCTCCGTTCTCTAGCGCCAGCACCCCCGACCTCCATAGGACTCGGCTCGGAGGTGCTGGAGGGTGGAATGGGCGACCCCCACCCAGGACGTCCGCGGGTGGCGAGCAGGGTGTCTAGCCGAATGGCCATGTCAACCAATTGGTCAAACGAAAGAGTGGTGTCCCTGCACGCCAACTCTCTACGGACGTCCTCCCTGCAGCTGCAGCGGAAGTGATCTATGAGGGCCCGCTCATTCCACCCTGCATCTGCCGCTAGAGTCCGGAACTCCAGTGCAAACTCTTGAGCGCTCCTCATCCCCTGCCGGAGGTAGAATAGACGCTCCCCCGCCGCCTTCCCCTCAGGTGGATGGTCGAACACTGCCCGGAAGCGGCGGGAGAACTCCGCATAGGTGATCGTTGCGGCGTCTATCCTCCTCCATTCGGCGTTGGCCCACTCAAACGCCTTGCCGGTGAGACAGGAGATGAGGGCGGAAACGCTCTCGTGTCCCGAGGGCACCGGGTGTACGGTGGCGAGGTAGAGTTCGATTTGCAACAGGAAACCCTGACACCCGGCCGCGGTGCCGTCGTACGCCCTCGGGAGCGAGAGCCGAATCCCACTGGGTTCCGGAAGTTGGACAGGTGGACTGACCGATGGTGATGGTGTGGTAGGTGGGGGCGTGGGTACCCCGCTGGCCTCCCATCGATGGAGGGTGTTCATCACCCTATCCGAATCTGGTTGATCCTGTCCTCCTGTCCACGATGGCGCTCCTCAATAATCTCGGTAGGTGCGGCTGCTCCTGCTGATTCCATAGTAATGGTGTGTAATTCTGTCACAGTTGAGTGTAGAAGTGGTGTGGAATCAAGCGCAGGACACACAGAGGCTTCGTACTGACGTCTTTAGTGAAGACAAAAAGAACAAGCCAAACACGGCTACATACAACCTGGCAGGCAAGCGAACTTTACGCACACCGGTAAAGTACATACAGTGGGGAAAAAATGTATTTAGTCAGCCACCAATTGTGCAAGTTCTCCCACTTAAAAAGATGAGAGAGGCCTGTAATTTTCATCATAGGTACACGTCAACTATGACAGACAAAATGAGAATTTTTTTCCAGAAAATCACATTGTAGGATTTTTAATGAATTTATTTGCAAATTATGGTGGAAAAAGTATTTGGTCAATAACAAAAGTTTCTCAATACTTTGTTATATACCCTTTGTTGGCAATGACACAGGTCAAACGTTTTCTGTAAGTCTTCACAAGGTTTTCACACACTGTTGCTAGTATTTTGGCCCATTCCTCCATGCAGATCTCCTCTAGAGCAGTGATGTTTTGGGGCTGTCGCTGGGCAACACGGACTTTCAACTCCCTCCAAAGATTTTCTATGGGGTTGAGATCTGGAGACTGGCTAGGCCACTCCAGGACCTTGAAATGCTTCTTACGAAGCCACTCCTTCGTTGCCCGGGCGGTGTGTTTGGGATCATTGTCATGCTGAAAGACCCAGCCACGTTTCATCTTCAATGCCCTTGCTGATGGAAGGAGGTTTTCACTCAAAATCTCACGATACATGGCCCCATTCATTCTTTCCTTTACACAGATCAGTCGTCCTGGTCCCTTTGCAGAAAAACAGCCCCAAAGCATGATGTTTCCACCCCCATGCTTCACAGTAGGTATGGTGTTCTTTGGATGCAACTCAGCATTCTTTGTCCTCCAAACACGACGAGTTGAGTTTTTACCAAAAAGTTCTATTTTGGTTTCATTTGACCATATGACATTCTCCCAATCCTCGTCTGGATCATCCAAATGCACTCTAGCAAACTTCAGACGGGCCTGGACATGTACTGGCTTAAGCAGGGGGACACGTCTGGCACTGCAGGATTTGAGTCCCTGGCGGCATAGTGTGTTACTGATGGTAGGCTTTGTTACTTTGGTCCCAGCTCTCTGCAGGTCATTCACTAGGTCCCCCCGTGTGGTTCTGGGATTTTTGCTCACCGTTCTTGTGATCATTTTGATCCCACGGGGTGAGATCTTGCGTGGAGCCCCAGATCGAGGGAGATTATCAGTGGTCTTGTATGTCTTCCATTTCCTAATAATTGCTCCCACAGTTGATTTCTTCAAACCAAGCTGCTTACCTATTGCAGATTCAGTCTTCCCAGCCTGGTGCAGGTCTACAATTTTGTTTCTGGTGTCCTTTGACAGCTCTTTGGTCTTGGCCATAGTGGAGTTTGGAGTGTGACTGTTTGAGGTTGTGGACAGGTGTCTTTTATACTGATAACAAGTTCAAACAGGTGCCATTAATACAGGTAACGAGTGGAGGACAGAGGAGCCTCTTAAAGAAGAAGTTACAGGTCTGTGAGAGCCAGAAATCTTGCTTGTTTGTAGGTGACCAAATACTTATTTTCCACCATAATTTGCAAATAAATTCATAAAAAATCCTACAATGTGATTTTCTGGATTTTTTTCTCTCAATTTGTCTGTCATAGTTGACGTGTACCTATGATGAAAATTACAGGCCTCTCTCATCTTTTTAAGTGGGAGAACTTGCACAATTGGTGGCTGACTAAATACTTTTTTTCCCCACTGTACAAAGGCACAAAAGTGCGGAGCTCTCTACTACACCGAACAGGGAGACAAAAACGAACTAGCATACCACAGTGACAACGAACAATTACACACAACACATGACAAAACTCAAGAGAACTTATAGGACGCATAATGAACACTAACAAGGAACAGGTGTAACAAAACAGACAAAACCAATCAAACATCGAAACATAGAACGGTGGCAGCTAGTACTCCGGAGACAACGACCGCCGAAGCCTGCCCGAACAAGGAGAAGGAGCAGCCTCGGCCGAAACCGTGACACACATATGTTTTCTTCCTGCCACTGATTCTGCTGATAGCAGCTATTTCATAGTAGGGTCTCCTTGTGTTATGAAACCAATAACTAGCCTACTAATATTGATACGCTCGCTAATTCTAGGGTTCCTAGGCTAGTTAACTGGTCTGTAACCTGATTTAAGGTGTGTATCTACAGTGCATTCATAAAGTATTCAGACCCCTTGACTTTTTCCACATTTTGTTACGTTACAGCCTTATTCTAAAATGGATTCAATCACACAATACCTTACAATGACAAATCGAAAGAGGTTTTTATATATTTTTTGCAAATGTATTAAAAAGAAAAAACAGAACTACCTAATTTACATAAGTATTCAGACGCTTCGCTATGAGACTCGAAATTGATCTCAGGTACATATTTTGTCCATTGATCATCCTTGAGATGTTTCTAAAACTTGATTGGAGTCCACCTGTGGTAAATTCAATTGATTGGAAATGATTTGGAAAGGCACAAACTTGTCTATATAAAGTCCCACAGTTGACAGTGCATGTCAGAGCAAAAACCAAGCGATGAGGTCGAAGGAATTGTCCGTAGAGCTCCAAGAGAGGATTGTGTCGAGGCACAGATCTGGGGAAGGGTACCAAAAATGTTCTGCAGCATTGAAGGTCCCCAAGAACACAGTGGCCTCCAACATTCTTAAATTGAAGAAGTTTGAAACCACCAAGACACATCCCGGCCAAACTGAGCAATCAGGGGAGAAGGGCCTTGGTCAGGGAGGTGACCAAGAACCCGATGGTCACTCTGACAAAGCTCCAGCGTTCCTCTGTGGAGATGGGAGAACCTTCCAGAAGGAAAACCGTCTCTGCAGCACTCCACCAATCAGGCCTTTATGGTAGAGTGACCAGACGGAAGCCACTCATCGGCCCGCTTGGAGTTTGCCAAAAGGCAACTAAAGGACTCTCAGACCATGAGAAACAAGATTCTCTGGTCTGATGAAACCAAGACTCTTTGGCCTGAATCCCAAGCGTCATGTCTGGAGGAAACCTGGCACCATCCCTACGGTGAAGCATGGTGGTGGCAGCATCATGCTGTGGGGATGTTTTTCAGCGGCAGGGACTAGGAGACTAGTCAGGATCGAGGGAAAGATGAACGGAGCAAAGTACAGAGAGGTCCTTGATGAAAACCTGCTTCAGAGCACTCAGGACCTCAGACTGGGGTGAAGGTTCACCTTCCAAGAGGACAACCACCCTAAGCACACAGCCAAGACAACGCAGGAGTGGTTTCGAGACAAGTCTCTGAATGTCCTTGAGTAGCCTAGCCAGAGTCCAGACTTGAACCTGATCGAACATCTCTGGAGAGACCTGAAAATAGCTGTGCAGCGACACTTCCCATCCAACCTGACAGAGCTTGAGAGGATCTGCAAAGAAGAATGGAAGAAACTGCCCAAATACAGGTGTGCCAACCTTGTAGCGTCATACCCCATAAGACTAGAGGCTATAATCTCTGCCAAAGGTGCTTCAACTAAGTACTGAGTAAAGGGTGTGAATACTTATTTCAATGGGGTATATCCATTTTCTAAAAACCTGTTTTTGCTTTGTCATTATGGGATATTGTGTGGAGATTGATGACGAATAAAATCAATTGAATCCATTTCAGAATAAGGCGGTAACGTAACAAAGTGTAGACAAGGGGTCTGAATTCTTTACGAATGCACTGTATGTGAGAAATCAGTGTATGAGGACTGTGTTGTATGTACATGTGCCCAGGAGACAGCAACCTTACCTCAGGTCCAGAGCCAACTAGCCCAAGCGTATTATTGATTCAAAAATGGTGACCGACGTAAATGCAGTACCAGTCAGAAGTTTCACCTACTCATTCAAGTTTTATTTTTTATTTCTGACTATTTTCTACATTGTAGCTTTGCACACTCTTGTCATTCTCCCAACCAGCTTCACCTGGAATGCTTTTCCAACAGTCTTGAAGGAGTTCCCACATATGCTGAGCACTTGTTGGCTGCTTTTCCTTCACTCTGCATTCCAACTCATTCCAAACCATCTCAATTGGGTTGAGGTTGGTTGATTGTGGAGGCCAGGTCATCTGATGCAGCACTCCAGCACTCTCCTTCTTGGTCAAATAGCCCTTACACAGGCTGCAGGTGTGTTTTGGGGTCATTGTCCTGTTGAAAAACACATGATAGTCCCACTAAGCGCAAACTAGATGGGATGGCGTATCGCTGCAGAATGCTGTGGTAGCCATGCTGGTTAAGTGTGCCTTGAATTCTAAATAAATCACAGACAGTGTCACCAGCAAAGCACCCCCACACCATCACACTTCCTCCTCCATGCTTCACGATGGGAACCACACATGCGGAGGTCATCCGTTCACCTACTCAGCGTCTCACAAAGACACGGCGGTTGGAACCAAAAATCTCAAATTTGGACTCATCAGACCAAATGACAGATTTCCACCGGTCTAATGTCCATTGCGCGTTTCTTGGCCCAAGCAAGTCTCTTTTTCTTATTAATCTTTCATCTTTATTGGTGTCCTTTAGTAGTGGTTTCTTTGCAGCAATTCGACCATGAAGGCCTGCTTCACGTGGTCTCCTCTGAACAGTTGATATTGAGATGTGTCTGTTATTTGAACTCTGTGAAGCATTTATTTGGGCTGCAATCTGAGGTGCAGTTAACTCTAATGAACCTATCCTCTGCAGCAGATGTAACGCTGGGTCTTCCCCCCCCCCCCCCCCCCCCCTTACCTTGTCACAACACAACTGATTGGCTCAAACGCATTAAGAAGGAAATACATTCCACAAATTAACTTTTAAGACGGCACACCTGTTCATTGAAATGCATTTCAGGTGTCTACCTCATGAAGCTGGTTGAGAGAAGGCCAATAGTGTGCAAAGCTGTCATCAAGGCAAAGGGTGGCTATTTGAAGAATCTCAAATATATTTTGATTTGTTTAACACTTATTTGGTTAATACATGATTCCATATGTGTTAGTTAATAGTTTTGATGTCTTCACTATTATTCTACAATGTAGAAAATAGTAAAAAGAAAGAAAACCTAAACTAAAAATAAACTAAAAAGTAAACGTCTAAAACTAAGGATTCAACCCAAAACCAACGGCCACATGGCCACCAAGAAAAAAACATGCAGCCTGCTGGCTTTGCAAGCTTGCACACTAATCATTTCCCCATTGCCTCCACCTGTGGGCTTAATAAGGCTTAGCATAACACCCGCCACTGACCCGGTTGGTGCTGCAACTTGGGGATGTTGTGTGGAAGTGTATCCTGGTAGTGTGTTGCCTAACTGTGTGCTAACACTAAACTACCCACCATATCATAAGTATAATACTTGCAATAACTGAGATATGTGATTGTTTTCCCCCCTACTTAACCTAGTTGAATGCACTTACTGCAAGTAGCTCTGGATAAGAGGGTCTGCTAAATGAGTAAGATGGAAATATGTGTCATAACTAAACATTTACACAGTAAAAGGGCTTTGGCAGTGGGTCTACACTAATCCAGTGTATTTTAATGCGATATGCTTTGTGTTACAGTAGATTTTAGAGTAGACTAACTTTGTATATGTGGAGTTAAATATGTGTAGCGTGATGCCTGTGTTTGACATGTGTGTCCGTCAGGACTGTCTGATGGAGGTATTGGAGATCGTAGAGCTGGGTATCTCAGGCAGCAAGTCCAAACAGGAGCAGGAGGTGAGACACAAGGGAGAGAAGGAGCACAACCCCGCCTCCATGAGGGTCAAGGATGCAGCGGAGGCCACCCTCTCCTGGTGAGGCTCTAAATCCAGCACAATTCAATAAACACCTGGGTTGTGTTCATTAAACACAAACTGGAAGGAAACTGGTTGATACAGGGTGGGACTACCCGGACTTGTCCAATAAGAAATGCTGATTTTTGTTTTCTGTTTCAAAAGGTTTTGCTACAGTGTGCTCTAATAAAAACGACCCTGCATTTATGCTCAGAATTACACATGGTCTATTAATAACTAATAAAACTAATTACTAATGTTTATTGGTCCTGTCTGGGGATCAGTCTAGACTCTTTGAAACCACTGTCTGTCTGTATCTGTCCCTCCCCTCACTCTCTTGTTATTGTTGATGGTTGCTTTTGTTGTTGTCCAGTATTATGCAGGTCCTGGGGGCCTTCCCCTCCCCAAGCGGCCCGGCCTCCACCTGCAGCCTGCTAAACGAGGACACTCTGATCCGCTACGCCCGGCTCAGCGCCACGGGGCCCAGCAACTTCCGCTACTTTGTCCTGGACAACTCAGTCATCCTGGCCATGCTGGAGCAGCCATTGGGCAATGAACAGAGTTAGTGGGGGGCGTGTAAAACCGTTTTCTAAAGCAATTATTCACTTGGGTTATGATTTACTGTGGTACTAGCACGGCTGTGGTGGTAGACGGTATGAGGCGAAGACCGCAGCGTAGCCTTGCTTATAACCACAATAAATCACACCCCCTCATGTATTATTGCTTTAGTAACATTGTCCTTTATGTTATTGATGTTTCTTGTCGTTCTTGATATTTATTTGTAGTTTGTAAGATTGTTGTATTTTTGGGCTGATGCTTGTGTTGCTCAATTGGACTCATCTTGTGAAGTGAACAGTTAAATACTGAGACTGATACATAAATGCAAATAGGATAGTGGCTTATGACAGTGAGTAGGCGTCTCAATGGCAGGTGGCTAGTCAGGCGGCCATTTTGGCTCAAACTAGTATTTGGTTTCTACTTTCTCTGGGAGCCCTGGTGTAACTGCTTCTCCTGTCTTCTCAGACCCCAGCCCGTCAGTAACAGTCCTGATCCGGGGCATGGCCGGCCGACACGCTTGGACTATGCAACTCTTCCACCAGCCCAGAGGAGCACGGGCCAACCAGAGGGTGAGAGGAGTTGGCCCACTGTACCACCTTGGTCTGCCAGTTAGACACACTCACCCCGTACTGTGCTGGCACTGATATTGTTGCAGTACGGCTCAGCTCAGTAACAGTATTGGAGGATCTCTTGCACACTAGTATTATTATTTACGGTGGCCGTCTATTCAAATAGGGAAATGTTAGCAATAAAACTGCTAACATACTACGCTAATAGAGCTAACTCCAGCACCACTAATAGAGCCAACTCCAGCACCACTAATAGAGCCAACTCCAGCACCACTAATAGAGCCAACTCCAGCACCACTAATAGAGCCAACTCCAGCACCACTAATAGAGCCAACTCCAGCACCACTAATAGAGCCAACTCCAGCACCACTAATAGAGCCAACTCCAGCACCACTAATAGAGCTAACTCCAGCACCACTAATAGCTAACTCCAGCACCACTAATAGAGCCAACTCCAGCACCACTAATAGAGCCAACTCCAGCACCACTAATAGAGCCAACTCCAGCACCACTAATAGAGCCAACTCCAGCACCACTAATAGAGCCAACTCCAGCACCACTAATAGAGCCAACTCCAGCACCACTAATAGAGCCAACTCCAGCACCACTAATAGAGCCAACTCCAGCATCACTAATAGAGCTAACTCCAGCAAATACTTTTTTCCCTCACTGTATATATATATATATATATATACACTGCTCAAAAAAATAAAGGGAACACTAAAATAACACATCCTAGATCTGAATGAATGAAATAATCTTATTAACTACTTTTTTCTTTACATAGTTGAATGTGCTGACAACAAAATCACACACAAATTATCAATGGAAATCAAATTTATCAACCCATGGAGGTCTGGATTTGGAGTCACCCTCAAAATTAAAGTGGAAAACCACACTACAGGCTGATCCAACTTTGATGTAATGTCCTTAAAACAAGTCAAAATGAGGCTCAGTAGTGTGTGTGTGGCCTCCACGTGCCTGTATGACCTCCCTACAACGCCTGGGCATGCTCCTGATGAGGTGGCGGATGGTCTCCTGAGGGATCTCCTCCCAGACCTGGACTAAAGCATCCGCCAACTCCTGGACAGTCTGTGGTGCAACGTGGCGTTGGTGGATGGAGCGAGACATGATGTCCCAGATGTGCTCAATTGGATTCAGGTCTGGGGAACGGGCGGGCTAGTCCATAGCATCAATGCCTTCCTCTTGCAGGAACTGCTGACACACTCCAGCCACATGAGGTCTTGCATTAGGAGGAACCCAGGGCCAACCCCACCAGCATATGGTCTCACAAGGGGTCTGAGGATCTCATCTCGGTACCTAATGGCAGTCAGGCTACCTCTGGCGAGCACATGGAGGGCTGTGCGGCCCCCCAAAGAAATGCCACCCAACACCATGACTGACCCACCGCCAAACAGGTCATGCTGGAGGATGTTGCAGGCAGCAGAACATTCTCCACGGCATCTCCAGACTCTGTCACGTCTGTCACATGTGCTCAGTGTGAACCTGCTTTCATCTGTGAAGAGCACAGGGCGCCAGTGGCGAATTTACCAATCTTGGTGTTCTCTGGCAAATGCCAAACGTCCTGCATGGTGTTGGGCTGTAAGCACAACCCCCACCTGTGGACGTCGGGCCCTCATACCACCCTCATGGAGTCTGTTTCTGACTGTTTGAGCAGACACATGCACATTTGTGGCCTGCTGGAGGTCATTTTGCAGGGCTCTGGCAGTGCTCCTCCTGCTCCTCCTTGCACAAAGGCGGAGGTAGCGGTCCTGCTGCTGGGTTGTTGCCCTCCTACGGCCTCCTCCACGTCTCCTGATGTACTGGCCTGTCTCCTGGTAGCGCCTCCATGCTCTGGACACTACGCTGACAGACACAGCAAACCTTCTTGCCACAGCTCGCATTGATGTGCCATCCTGAATGAGCTGCACTACCTGAGCCACTTGTGTGGGTTGTAGACTCCGTCTCATGCTACCACTAGAGTGAAAGCACCGCCAGCATTCAAAAGTGACCAAAACATCAGCCAGGAAGCATAGGAACTGAGAAGTGGTCTGTGGTCACCACCTACAAAACCAGTCCTTTATTGGGGGTGTCTTGCTAATTGCCTATAATTTCCACCTGTTGTCTATTCCATTTGTACAACAGCATGTGCAATTTATTGTCAATCAGTGTTGCTTCTTAAGTGGACAGTTTGATTTCACAGAAGTGTGATTGACTTGGAGTTACATTGTGTTTAAGTGTTCCATAAAAATTTTTTGAGCAGTGTATATAGAGAGAGGGATTATTTAAATGTTTGTGTTTTGTTGTGGTAGCTGTTTACACCAACAGTTAATACTAAACAGTAAAGAATACACCACTGTTATTAATACTAAACAGAACTGTATATAATAATTCCTTCCTCTCTTGCTCTCCTACAGCAGGTGTTTGTCCCTGAGGGCCGCCCGGCCCCCAACAATGATGTGGGGATTCGCTACAACATCAAGCAGAGGCCCTTCCCTGAGGAGGTGGACAAGATCCCCCTGGTCAAAGCCGACGTCAGCATCCCAGACCTGGACGACATCGTCAACAAGGAGGTGAGAAGGACCGAACCGCACCATGACCCCAATAGTTAGGGTGCCATAGGTCAAGTGCCAAAACTCTTCATAATCCTACTTTTCTTATATCCTCTCCTTCATGACTAACAATTTGAAAGTACCTTGATAGGTTTTCATATTAGTTCTTTCACCTATCCAGTTCTTTCAACTATCCATGGTCATGAAGGAAAGAATGCAAGTAGGGGAGGGTAGTTGAGTATATTCAAACTCAGCCCTTATCACTGCTAAAATGTAATGCAATATAAACTATTTCTAAAGTGAATGACTTTTTAAGAGAACCTTTGGCACAGAGCATAAAGAGAGTAAAACTATAGTGTTACCCAGGCTTTATGGAGACTTAACATTATTTGGGTATATTGTTGTTGATGTGGAATCAAGTGTCTTCTATGAACTGACAGGATGAAGCGAGTGTGATATACACAGTGAAGAATAATCACCCACACGTGAGTTGTCCCATCTTTCAGGAGACTGAGACGGGTCAAAGGTTAACCAGATCACTGATGGGAAGAAAGGGTGGAGAATGGAGAATACTCACATTGTTATGTTACTCCCTAACTATCTAATCTGGGTTGGTGAGGGCTTTATTATATCAAAGTCAGAACACTGTGTTGTTTTGCCTTAACCATGCCACTCAGATATTAATAGAGCCCTTAGACTCACATTGATCTGTTCTTGATTGCAGTGGTAATTGTTGGTAGAGGTATAGTTGTGGCAGTGGCAGAATTTGGTTTACTTAAATTTTTTAAGATTATAGGGTGGGTACAGTCTCAGGTACATACACTAATTTATATTTACAAACATTATACAACGTGAGATAAGTGTGTGTTTGAGTGTGTCAGGATTGGGGTCAATTCCATTTAAATTCAGTTGAGACATTTTTTAAAATAGGAATATCAGTTTACTTCCTGAATTTAAATCAAATTTAATCCAACCCTAGTGAATGTGCTTTGCATCCTTATAGTTGCCTCCAGTCACACAAACTTGACCTTGCCCCCCCCTCCTCTCAGCTGGAGAAGCAGCATGATAGGCTGCGCAGCATGATGACCAAGCAGATTGAGTATGAGTGTTCCCTGGAGCGCCACAGCGAGGATGTCTGGAGTTCCAAGTCATTCCCGGACCCCCTGACCGACTGCAAACCCCCTCCGCCCGCCCAGGAGTTCCAGACGGCCCGCCTCTTCCTCTCTCACTTCGGCTTCCTGTCTCTAGAGGCACTGAAGGTTTGGAACTGTAGTTTCATAGTGTTCAGAACTTAAGTTTATGTCAGTGGTTGGGAACTGTAGTTTGTCAGTGGTTCGGTACACTATTTAGTCAGTGGTTGGCCACTGTAGTTTATGGAAAATGTTATAATTTACCTCAATACTATGTTTGGTTTCTCTGCCTTCTGTCAGCTACCGTCTTGCCTTCACCTATCACAAAATCCAGTTTCTGGGTATGTTTGAAAAGGGGCCATAGCTCTAAAGCATGGCCTGTTCACGTTGTACTGACGTTGTACTGACTCTCTTACTTCAGGAACCGGGCAACAGCCGTTTACCCCCTCATCTCATTGGACTGGAGTCCTCAATGCCAGGGTTCTTCGATGACATCGCCTACCTGGACCTGTTGCCATGCCGACCTTTTGACACAGTCTTTGTGTTCTACATGAGGGCAGGACAGAAAACCAGCCACGAGGTGAGAACTTGTTAAGTTTATTACTTTGATGAATTTTCACATGCCAGTTTACGCTGTATGTTTATTTTTCAATCTCACTGATTGATCCACTGTGTTATGCATTGTGATTGGTAGATCCTGATCCACTGTGTGATGTGATTGTGATTGGTCGATCGTGGATCCACTGTGTGATATGATGCTTTGTGTTTGGCTGATCTTGATCCATTGTGTGAATGATGCATTATAATTGGTAGATCCTGAGGAACGTGGAGACATCGTCCAGCGTCCAGCCCCACTTCCTGGAGTTCCTGCTGTCTCTGGGCTGGCCCGTGGATGTGGGCCGGCACCCTGGCTGGACTGGACACATGGACACCAGCTGGTCCCTTAACTCCTGCGACAACGACTCACAACAGACAGGTGAGCCACCCGCCCCAGGGGTCATATTCATAACCGACATGGAACCCAGGCTGTTGGTGCACCACAGGGGATTAGCTCTGAAAGCTAAAACATGTCCATGGGTCTCAGGAAAAGGTTCAAAGGTGAAGATCCTGGTCCATATTGTCAGTGTGACACATTCACCACTGAAGAAGGTGTTAGCTCGCTGAGCTAAAGCCAGGGCGATGTCTTGGTTGGCTCAGGCTATAGATACAGCATAATAAAGAGTATTTTTATAATTCTGTCTCAGTCAGGGTGAATAGGTAATGTTTCATAAAGCCATGGTGATAGACAAAATACTTCTTGGTTAGCCCGGGCCATAGTACATATTTTCTTATTCTAATTCTACATCTTAGACAAGGTAAATGTGTAATGTTTCATATTTTGCTCTGTCCCCATAGAGGAGGCAGCTACACCGGAGGACACAGGTGGTTCTGTATTCAACGGGGAGAAAAAGGTGCTGTACTATGCCGATGCTCTGACTGAGATCGCCTTTGTCGTTCCATCGCTGACAGACTCCTCAGGTTAGCATTTACAAATACTTGTATTTTGTATTTAAATTCTTATTTTATTTTGTCTTAAAGGGACATTACTCTCCAAAAATCTACGTTTTTCAGATGTTTTCAGACCACGAAAGTACTCAGTCAAGATGAATCCACTTATCTATTCCATTCATTTTGGATTGTGGCATATAGCTGAAGCTACAGAACAGATGGCCAGTGACGTGGCCTTATGTTAATGATAGATCACTTTTGAAGTGTAAAACATCTGACAAACATTGATGTTTCTTTTTGTGTAATGTCTTTTTAATGCAGCCTATGTGAAGATACAGTTTTGCCTCTCCCTGGGTGGCTGATAGGTGTTTTTGTGTTTACAGAGGATTCCTCGGTGCACAGTGACTCTACAGTGGAGGCGGACACACACACAGACCTCCTGCCTAGTTTACTGAAACAACCCAATCTAACACTGGAGCTCTTCCCCAACCACTCAGACAACCTAACAGCTTCCCAAAGGGTAACTAATCCACAATCCTACATTAATAATAATATACAGTGCCTTCGGAAAGTATTCAGACCCCTTGACTTTTTCCACATTTTGTTACGTTACAGACGTATTCTAAAATTGATTAAATTGTTTTTTTCCCCTCATCAATCTACACACAAATACCCCATAATGATGAAGCAAAAAAGAAAATATCACATTTACATAAGTATTCAGACCATTTACTCCAGGGGTGTCAAACTCATTTTAGCTCAGGGGCCACATGGAGGAAAATCTATTCCCAAGTGGGCCGGACCGGAAAAATCATGGTATATATAACTTAAAAACAACAACTTCAGATTGTTTTCTTTGTTTTAATACGATCAACATACAACATAAAGCTTGAGCCTGAGGACAGTGTGTCCAAAATAGTACAAGCACAACATCACTATTAATCATAAAACACGTCAAGTTTATTTGAAAATTCTAAAGAAAAAGAACACACAAACACACAATGCCTCAGTGATTAACAGAACTGTTTCACAGATCACAGAACTATATCAGGGTGTCATTTCTCAGGCAGAAATGTAGATAAAAATTATGAAATCCTGTTCCCCAAACAAGTGCAAGAACCACAGAGTCAAGAATAGGTTAAATATACAAATAAAATAAAAACAATTAAAAACAATAGCACATCAACATAAAAACATATAAACATAAAGCTGGAGCCTGAGGACAGTGTCCAAAAGCACAACATCACTATTAATCATAAAACACCAAGTTATTTGAAAGTTCTGAGGACAAAGAACACACAAACACACAATGCCTCAGTGATTCACAGAAGTATATCACAGATCACAGAACTATATCAGGGTGTCATTTCTCAGGCAGAAATGTAGATAAAAATAATGAAATCCTGTTCCCCAAACAAGTGCAAGAACCACAGAGTCAAGAATAGGTTAAATATACATATACAAATAAAATCAATTAAAAACAATAGCACATCAACATAAACATATAAACATAAATCTGAAAGCGTTGCTCAAACTCCCGTAACAGTCCCGTTATTGTATCTTTGAACCGCTTCATGTCTGCCACATGTTGGGTCGCGCACACATTTTTCAGACAGGGGAAGTGAGCTGCATCACCACCGGCAAGTTGCGTCTCCCACAATGACAGCTTCAACTTGAAAGAACGTATGCTGTCATAATACTGCGTGGCAACTTTGTTGCGCCCTTGCAGCTGTTTGTTCAAGTTATTCAGGTGCTCTGTAACATCCACCATAAATGCAAGGTCCTGCATCCATTCTGCGGAATGAAATTCTAACACTGGTTTGCCCTTTTCTTCCATGAACTGTTCAATTTCTTCTCGTAAATCAAAGAAACGCCTCAGCACAGCACCTCGGCTTAACCATCTTACCTCAGTGTGGTATGGCAGGCCATAGATGTGGTCTTTCTCTCTGAGAAGGCTGTCAAACTGACGGTGATTCAGGCTTCTGGATCGGATGAAATTAACAGTTTGGATGACCACCTTCATGACGTTATCCATCTTTAATGACTTGCAACACAAAGCCTCCTGGTGCAAAATACAGTGAAAAGTCAAAAAATCACGTCCTCCATTTGCAGATTGCACTTTCTCTCTGAACTTTGTCACAACGCCTGCTTTTTTCCCGATCATTGAGGGCGCACCATCTGTAGCCAGGCTGACAGCGCGGGACCAGTCCACTCCGACCCTGTCCAGCGCACCGACGAGTGCGGTAAAAATATCAGCTGCTGTCGTTGTATCTGTCATCGGCACCAACTCCACGAACTCCTCTGTGACGGTCAATGTGTCATCAACTCCGCGGATGAAAATGGCCAGTTGTGCAACATCTGTAATGTCCGTGCTTTCATCAATTGCAACCGAAAACGCAATAAATGACTTTACTTTTTGCTTCAACTGGCTGTCCAAATCAACTGAAAGATCGGAAATCCTGTCTGCAACTGTGTTTCTTGTCAGGCTGATATTTGCAAAAGCCTGCCGCTTTTCAGGGCACACAATCTCCGCTGCCTTCATCATGCATGTTTTTACAAATTCACCCTCACTAAATGGTTTTGAAGCCACTGCGATTTCATTAGCAATGAGGTAGCTAGCTTTCACTGCAGCGTCACTGATGTCTCGGCTGTGAGTAAACACAGACTGCTGTTTCTTCAGACCCGCCAACAGTTCATTCACCTTCTCTCATCTCCGCTGTCCTTGAAAGTTGTCATATTTGTCGGCATGAAGACTCACATAGTGGCGACGAAGGTTATATTCTTTCAGCACTGCAACATGCTCTGAACACACCAAACATACAGCTTTCCCATTCAATTCCGTGAATAAATAGGATTACCATTTTTCTTGGAACACTCTGCACTCTGCGTCCACTTTTCTCTTTTTTGACAGAGACATATTGGGGCAATGAGGGTGCCAAAGCACATAATGTTAAAAGTAGAAGCCGTAATAAATATCGCGGGCAAAACAAAGTAGCTCATTGGCTGCACGTGCTTGACCTACTTGCTCTGCCCCGGTATAAACAGTTTGCTTGCTTAACACAATTGCTATTGCGCCATCCAGTGGACGCAATTGGAACAGCAGTTTATTTTATAGAAAAATTGCAGCGCATTTTTATACTTTACAAAATGATTATTAATTATTTTTTATTTTTTTTCAAAATCATCTCGCGGGCCGGATTAAACCCGTTTGCGGGCCTGATCCGGCCCGCGGGCCGGACGTTTGACACCCCTGATTTACTCAGTACTTTGTTGAAGCACCTTTGGCAGCGATTACAGCATTGAGTCTTAGTGGGTATGATGCTACAAGCTTGGCACAGCTGTATTTGGGGAGTTTCTCCCATTCTTTTCTGCAGATCCTCTCAAGCTCTGTCAGGTTGGATGCGGAGTGTCGCTGCACAGCTATTTTCAGGTCTCTCCAGAGATGTTCGATCGGGTTCAAGTCCGGGCTCTGGCTGGGCTAGTCAAGGACATTCAGAGACTTGTCCCGAAGCCACTCCTGCGTTGTCTTGGCTGTGTGCTTAGGTGGTTGTCCTGTTGGAAAGTGCACCTTCACCCCAGTCTGAGGTCCTGAGTGCTCTGGAGCTGGTTTTCATCAAGGATTACTTTGCTCCGTTCATCTTTGCCTCGATCCTGACTAGTCTCCCAGTCCCTGTCGCTGAAAAACATCCCCCCAGCATGATGCTGCCACCACCATGCTTCACCGTAGGGATGGTGCCAGGTTTCCTCCAGAAGTGACGCTTGGCATTCAGGTAAAATAGTTCAATCTTGGTTTCATCAGACCAGAGAATCTTGTTTCTCATGGTCTGAGAGTCCTTTAGTTGCCTTTTGGCAAACTCCAAGCGAGCTATCATGTGCCTTTTACTGAGGAGTGGCTTCCGTCTGGCCACTCCACCATAACGGCCTGATTGGTGGAGTGCTGCAGAGATGGTTGTCCTTCTGGAAGGTTCTCCCATCTCCACAGAGGAACTCTAGAGCTCTGTCAGAGTAACCATTGGGTTCTTGGTCACCTCCCTGACCAAGACCCTTCTCCCCTGATTGCTCAGTTGGCCGGGCGCCCAGCTCTAGGAAGAGTCTTGGTGGTTCCAAACTTCTTCCATTTAAGAATGATGGAGGCCACTGTGTTCTTGGGGACCTTCAATGCTGCAGACATTTTTTGGTACTCTTCCCCATATCTGTGCCTCGACACAATCCTGTCTCTGAGCTCTACGGACAATTCCTTCGACCTCATGGCTTGGTTTTTGCTCTGACATGCACTGTCAACTGTGGGACCTTACATAGACAGTTGTGTGCCTTTCCAAATCATGTCCAATCAATTGAATTTACCACAGGTGGACTCCAATCAAGTTGTAGAAACATCTCAAGGATGAAAACAGGATGCATCTGAGCTCAATTTCGAGTCTCATAGCAAAGGGTCTGAATAGTTATGTAAGTAAGGTATTGCTGTTTTGTTATTTTTAATACATTTGCAAAAAAATCTAAAAACCTTTTTTCACTTTATCATTATGGGGTATTGTGTGTAGATTGCTGAGGATTTGTATTTATTTAATCCATTTTAGAAGAAGGCTGTAACATAACAAAATGTGGAAAAAGTCAAGGGGTCTGAATACTTACCGAAGGCACTGTATACCATTTAGCAGACACAAAGCAATTTAGTCATGTGTGCATACATTTTACGCATGGGTGGTCCCTTCAATTGAACCCACCATCCTGGCGTTTCAATTAAGGTACATAATTGTTACCCCAGAAATGATTTGAAAGAGATAAAAACGGCTGCATTGGACTTTTAAACTTATGCATTGGATACAGTTCACACATTTGAATGTTAGTTTCTTGCATTGTTTTGAGGAATAGATTACATCTCAGGGTATATCTCTACCCCTATGCCTGTGTATTGACCTCTCTCTCTCTCTCTCTCTCTCTCTCTCTCTCTCTCTCTCTCTCTGGTCTCTTCTCTCCTCTAGCAGAGTTCTATGGTGAAGACCAAGAGGTCCTCCACAGGAAAGACTGCCCCTCCCCTAGGGCCTGAGACCAAGGTGCTGGTGGTCTGGGTGGAGCGCTACGATGACATCGGTAAACAACCTCAGATAACTTCCCCTAAAAATCACCGTGCGTCCCCTAGTACAGTTTCACATTACGTCATCATGGCTCTGTGTCATTTCTGATGTCTGTCCTTGTACAATTTTATGAGACCACTCATTTTTTACTGTTCCGTTTGGAGGACCCGCCTAACAAAGTGAGAAACCAAAGTGAGAAACTGTTGAAGGTGTTTCCCCTCAAATGGCTCCGTTGTTGTTTTTCTCTAGAGAACTTCCCTTTGTCTGATCTCTTGGCGGAAACTGGCACGGGTTTGGAGGCGAACAACAGCACTTCCTGCAGGTAGGCTACTAAGGCCCACGCCCAACCAAACACTAACCCTAAACACTTACCAAAAACTATTTGTAAATTAAGCTTGATCAACTATTTCAATAATGTGTCAAATTAAAGTTAGGCCACTATAAAATCCACTGTAACACATTTTCAGTAGGTTAGTTAACAATCACTCTAGTAGTGAAGACCAAGTCTCATATTCCCTGTTGAATGGAATGGAAATGTCATGTCCTTCTTCAAACCCCACCCCTTTCTCTTCACCTCTTTCCCTCCTCCACTTAATCTCTCCCCCTCCTCTCTCCCTCTTCAGGTCTGGGCTCCTGGAGAAGGACATGCCCCTGATCTTCATCCACCCCCTAAGGACTGGTCTGTTCCGGGTCAGGCTCCACGGGGCCATGGGCAAGTTCAACATGGTCATCCCCCTGGTGGACGGCATGGTGGTCAGCCGCAGAGCACTAGGTGACCAAACTATCAATTTTTCTCTAATCTCTCATTTCTCTCTCTCTCTCTCTCTCTCTCTATCTCTCTCTACCTCTAGATTAATTTCCACTGTGTCTCTCTGGCTTATAGTCATTTATGTAATGCTGCCTTCCCCATTGCCCTCAGACTCTCCTTAGTTGATGTTATCAGATGTTTTTATTTTATCAAAATGTTTATTTACTGAATAAATTGAGGTCAACCAAACACTGACGTGTTTTGGTGGTTTGTCATCCTGCCCCTGGGATATTACAAACCACAAATTTGATTTCCACTCCCATTTTGTTTGGCTCATTGTCAAATTCTGCTTGCTGTTTTCTCCCAGGGTTCCTGGTGCGCCAGACGGTCATCAACGTGTGCCGGCGGAAGCGACTGGAGAGCGAGACGTACAGCCCGCCGCACGTGCGGCGCAAGCAGAAGATTGCAGACGTCGTGCACCGCTACCGCAACAAGCAGCTGGAGCCCGAGTTCTACACCTCTCTCTTCCAAGACGTGGGGGAGGGGAGGCCTATTCACCTTTGACCCCCCCCTCCCCCCTCCCCCCTCCCACCCTTTGAAAAACACTGACACACACACATAGACACACACACACACACATCCCAGATTCTCTATATTTATACAGTTCTATTTTGTTATTTATATCAAACACTTTGCTGCCGTTGACGTCGAGAGCATTGTCAAAAAATAGTTACCCGGTGCAAGCAGTACATTTGTAGTACGAACACATCTGAGCCTGTCTTTTGGTGGCTACTAAGCCCCAGTTAAGCTCTGGACACTTGGCATTGAAAAGTTACTGCACATCCTTATCAGTCTACTCTATGCTTTGTGGCACCAGTTTCTGACGCTCTATAATTGCAATAGGATAGTCTACTTGTTGGTCTTTTTTAAATATTGTGATGAAGAGTGAACAACGTTATTGGCCTTTTAATCCTCCATTTTAGAGTTTCTGTTTTTAATGAAGATGTAGCATAAATGTTGATGGACCAGACTCATAATATAGGTTTACTTGATCATTTGACGTATATCATATCGACACAGCTAGGGAGAGGAAGGAGAGACGCTGGAATTTGGATGCAATTTTTTTTGTCGATACCGTGCGGGTGGTTGTGGTGAGTGATTTGGTGAACTGCAGTTGGATCAAGACATTTTACACGATGGATCCATATATTACTTTGAAAGTGTTTACGTCTTATCTAATAACAACTGGTTTTAAAAAGTATTGGCCCCTCATGTATCTGTCCAAAGTCTTCCATGTCATTGAGAAAATGGAGTTGAACATTGCAGCAATATTAGGCATTGGTCAGCTTAGTTACTGAGTTTCAAAACCATGGAAAAATATCAGACATTTAAAGGGATACTTCACCCCTGTTTCATACCACTTTTATGGTGTGGTGGTGAACTATCCCTTTAATGTAGGTCAGCCGCTAACTGAGAGATTGCATAGACACTGTTCTTAGAATGAAGTAAACCAGTATTATTTTTTCCAACGCGGAACCATTTTGACTCATATCGTACCAGTCAAAAGTTTGGACACACCTACTCATTCCAGGGGTTTTCTTTGTACTATCTTCTACATTGTAGAATAATAGTGAAGACATCAAACTATGAAATAACACATGGAATCATGTAGTAACTAAAAAAAGTGTTAAACAAATCAAAATATATTTAGCCACCCTTTGCCTTGATGACAGCTTTGCACACTCTTGGCATTCTCTCAACCAGCTTCATGAGGTAGTCACCTGGAATGCATTTCAATTGCCTTCTTAAAAGTTAACTTGTGGAATTTATTTCCTTCTTAATGCATTTGAGCCAATCAGTTGGGTTGTGACAAGTTAGGGGTGGTATACAGAAGATAGCCCTTTAGGTAAAAGACCAAGTCCATATTATGGCAAGAACAGCTCAAATAAGCAAAGAGAAACGACAGTCCATCATTATTTTAAGACATGAAGGTCAGTCAATCTGGAAAATTTCAAACGTTTCTTCAAGTGCAGTCGCAAAAACCATCAAGCGCTATGATGAAACTGGCTCTCATGAGGACTGCCACAGGAAAGGAAGACCCAGAGTTACCTCTGCTGCAGAGGATACGTTCATTAGAGTTAACTGCACCTCAGATTGCAGCCCAAATAAATCCTTCACAGAGTTCAAGTAACAGACACATCTCAACATCAACTGTTAAGAGGAGACTGTGTGAATCAGGCCTTCATGGTCAAATTGCTGCAAATAAATCACTACTAAAGAACACCAATAATAAGAAGAGACTTGCTTGGGCCAAGAAACACGAGCAATGGACGTTAGACCGGTGGAAATCTGTCCTTTGGTCTGATGAGTCCAAATTTGAGATTTTTGGTTCCAACCGCCGTGTCTTTGTGAGACGCAGAGTAGGTGAACGGATGATCTCCGCATGTGTGGTTCCCACCGTGAAGCATGGCGGAGGAGGTGTGATGGTGTGGGGGTGCTTTGCTGGTGACACTGTCATTGATTTATTTAGAATTCAAGGCACACTTAACCAGCATGGCTACCACAGCATTCTGCAGCGATACGCCATCCCATGTGGTTTTCATATTCACTGCAAATTAAGTTTTATTCCATCTATACAATCATGAGTTTACTTTGCGTATTGCAATTGGTTTAACGATTTTTGTTTACTTACTGTGCTTTTAAAAGCCCTGACGCGAACCCTTTACTGTCTGCCAGTAATAATGTGCATTTATTTATGGCAATGATTGAAAAGGATAAACCTCCAAACGTATTTCTTTAATCTTTAGTCTTTATGCACTGAGCACATTTGTTTTTATATATATATACATATTTATTTTGTTACTTATTATTATTATTTTTTACAGCGGTCTGCAGTTTGGAAATATACTCAAGGAAGAGTTTTATCTTGTGAAATGTAAATGACGAAAAGACTTAGGGCTCTATTTTAACAAACCTAACGCAATGGTAAATCTTAGCGCTGGCGGTAGTGCTATAGGTCCAGGGGTGTGTCAGAAATATTTTCACAGTGGGAATTATGGGCGCAGTAGCTGGCGGTGGTACGAAAAGGCTGGTTTTTGATTAATAAATAAGTTATAGGTGTGTTGAGGCTTCCTCCATGGCTAAATATGTGGTTGCTTCAAGTTGTGTATTTAGGGTATTTTGTTATTTACATTTACATTTTAGTCATTTAGCAGACGCTTTTATCCAGAGCGACTTACAGTTAGTGAGTGCATATATTTTTCATACTGGCCCCCCGTGGGAATCGAACCCACAACCCTGTCATTGCAAGCGCCATGCTCTACCAACTGAGCTAAGTTATCCACTCCAATTGGACATACCAGACGTTGTCAAAAAGCAAGATTCAATTCACTATTGATAAGACTCAAAAAGACAGTGAATAATACTAATCAAATTCTAATAAAAACAATCAACTTGTTTTGAAAAGGCTATGCCTAAATACAGTTACAGGCACCAATTACTCCCCGTGGGCATATAATATTCAGACAATGTAGACAATGGAGGGTTTTACACACACACACACACACACACTTTTCACAGGAGCTGGAAAAAGATTTGAATAGATATTTCTGTCTGATATTTCGTTGTCTGAAGTAGACCCCTTAGTCTGACTTTTTTTTATATTTTTTTAATCTATCATTGAATTAGATGTCTTACTTTTTGATGGTTTTATTAATTTGTGCTTTTGCACATAGCCTACCTTTTTTTTGTTAAGGAAAACAAGTATGGAATATTAATTAATCAAAGCAATTGCATACAATCAATTATTATCCTGAATTACTTATTTGTCGTTTGGTAATATTTAAGAACTTAAGTTGTGTTGTACAGAAAGGAATAATTATATGTAAAATATAAGAAATTGTGAGGTATATTAGTTAGTTGCATTCCTCATTTAAAAAGGCAAAAACAAAATGTATGTATGCAACTGTCTGGGAGAATCACAGTGGATAATGAATGTAACATGCATTGATTAAAACTTGTAATTATCTTTTCATTCATTCCTTTTGATCCCCAACCTTTGTTTACAGGGTGTCTTTGAGGAATAAAGTAAAAACACTTTTTAACGTTCTCTGAATCATTGGATTGTTACTCGTCTGACAGTTTATTTTGACCCAAAGTTGTATGAGTTTGCTTCTGTGCTACGAATGAGTCCACTAGAGGTCCCCTCGCGCTGACGTTTCTAAATCGGACACTGGTGCTGTTGGCGTTCAACTACAGCGCTTGAGTCCGTTGGAACTTGGTGGTAGCAAATTGATTCTCAGACCCTCTTCATAATAATGACAGTCATCTAAAATGTTAAATTGTATCCCTAAAACAGTCGACTTCATTTGCAGCCGTTATGTTCCATTGACTTGTCCATCAATTGTTCATTAGGTCTGGTTTGTGCCATGCGTAAAGTGAAAATAAGTAGGCTGCCTTATTGAAAGTGACTGGGCATATGTATTTAATTAAGAGGTGCAGAATGAATGATTTGATATTGAATTTAAATTTGTTCTAACGTAAAGACTGTCCCGACACTGCTGCACTCCTGAAAGCGACCACTGGCACGCTGTTGCACTGCTCTCATTCCAAGAGGACAACAAGCGCTTTTCAGACTGCCTTCTGAGAGTCTGCGAAATTACTGCTGCCTACATCACATCATGTCCTGTCGTCTCTTCAAAACTTATGTTGACACACAACTAACCAACTTGAGAGCCTGTGATTTAGCTATCCTCAGCCTATATTGTGAGCTGTACATTCTCAGCTGAAGTAAATTTTTCTTGAAGGGTAATCGGATCTCGCAAATCGATCTGCATTCAGTTATTGCGGCTTCTCTGTCTTTTCTAGAGAAAAAATTCCGAATAAAGACGCGCATGTTTTTGTTTTGTTACTTTTGGTGAAGTGTATATGCATTGCGCATCATTGCTTTGGGGTTTGAAGATACAGTGTTGCAAAATGGACTTAAACTGCAACTAACTCGGAATACTTTTGCAGTGACCCAAGTATCAATAATAATTTTACGAGTTATTTTCCTACTCTTTGGATAAAGATCAATTATGGAAGAAGACGGGCAACATGAGAACGGCGGTGTTCACGGCACCAAAGATTCGGACCGCCAGCAACGCTTGAGGCTCTGTGTTTTAAATGAAATTTTGAACACAGAGCGGGATTACGTTCGGGTATTGCTTTTCCTTCAGTCGGTAAGTTTTTGATCGCTCTTTCTTTGCCTCAATTGAACCCATGGCTACTTGCCAGACGTTACATGTATATTGTTCAGCTGTTGGCAAGCAGTTCTATCACAAATTGCTGGCAACAAACACACTTCGAGAAAGTGAAGTCATGGCCAGCTTGCTGCTAGGCTGGCTGAATGCATTTTTATCACAGTCCAACATCCTCTTTTTGGTTTTAATTTGTAGCTACAGTTCACCCTTCTGTTGATGGCAGCCTGTAGAGTGGTGTCCATAATGATGATTTGCTTCATTTTATAGTGTTTCGGTTGGGGGAACGGGCACTTCACAGGCATGCGGTTGCTTGGACTAGTAAAACGCAGTAGATGTTTGGAACGTCTTCCGCCTTCATTCACTAGTCTGTGTTCCTCTTGTAAATTCTGATTAAAACCCCAGTAGAAACCGTGGATTTAATAAAAGCGCAATTCAATGCAAATGTTGTAGCCTGGCTGACCCGCCCATTCGCGACAGTAAGTGTGTGCATTTATTCATTGATAATTGCGAGCCAATTTATCACTTCATAGTAAATGTTAGGTAACACGTTTTCTATAATCACATCTGAATAATGAATGGCTCATTTTTCGCGCGTCACCGGAGAGCACACCGCTGTGCCCGAAGCTCGAGTCTAGACCAGCTGCAGGTAGCAATTCAATTTGTCACCTCTCCTTGTCATCTCTTTGTTTCCAGTCTGCTGTGTTGTCTCCTCCCATTATGCGGCCCGTCGCCTCTATGCACTGTGCAGGTGGCCTCGTTGATGGATGATGACAGCCTAACCTTGAACCATGGCCATTACAAACTGCTATATGACAGGGTTTCCCAAACTCGGTCCTGCCCCCCCCTAACACTATAGAACTGATTCAAATAATCAAAGCTTGATGATGAGTTGGTTATTTGAATCAGATGTGTAGTGCTTGGGCAAAACCCAAAATGTGCACCCAGGGGGGGCCCCAGGACCAAGTTTGGGAAACCCTGCTATATGATATAACCATCTAAGGTCACATGATGTATGATCCAAATGACCACATATGATTGATAAGCAACCAAGGGCTGGACAGAATGATGACATTGAATCCAATGGATTCTACACATTTGAAAAGAGGGCTGTCAGTCCATTGATAGGCATTCTATGCTGGAATTAACTCAATATTTTGTCCTCCTCTTACACACTTCACATGGAGACCCTGAACATGAAAGGGGGCTATGCATGAACATGAAGATGGGGTTGTTCTATGGGAATTAATGAAAGTAGAGTAAGTAATGAACATGCATTAAACTAATCAACTGTCCAATGTTCATTTTCAGACTGTATGACTATAACTCCTCATAGGCAATCCTCTTCACGTTTAATCCCCAATTTATTATTCACCTTATTATGTGGAGCAGCGTTGCATAATGGTCAACAAACCTCATTAACTGGTGCCAAGCAACAGGGGAGTAACACACACACACACCATGTCCCCCAACTTCTATGTATTTATAAAACGAAAAGATACAGGAGATGTCTGGATCTCGTCCCCCTGCCTCCCCTCACCCCGGCCTCTTGCCTACCACTACATCATGTAAAATTGTGCAGAATTAACTGTCTCCTGTCCTCTCTGCTGTTGTAATGATAAGGCTGATAATACTGTTTTCATGACACCCAGTTATGTGTGTGAGTGCATGTGGCAGTGTGTGTGCCTGTGTATGTATGAGTGTGTCTGTGTGGATGTGTATGATCCTGTGTGCTTAAGTGTGTGTGCATTGCGTGCAACCCAAAGTCCATTGATCTAGTGACACCCATACCATGGCATCAATGGCTCAGCGGATTGTGGAAAGTATCCAACACATCCATGAAATCAGTTTTGCTCCAATCCTGGATAATCTGATACTGCTATACTACCCCCCCATGCTACTCCCTTCTCCCCTCCCTGCCGGGAATCCACGTTTTTGTCGTCAAACAGCTAATCTGGTGTTGATAAGGACTGTCTGGCTGGGGGTTAGATGGGCCAGGACTGAGGCCATATGGTTTTAGTAAAGATAGCCCCAGTCTATCTATCCCCCCATTGAAGACACCTGAGCCGATAGATGGGGAGTCATTTGTCACCTTGGTGGGGAGTTGTGGGGGAGATTGAGAGTGCAATCTGATACTGTACTGACCACTAAACCCCACAGCTTTTCCTCATCGAGAGGCAATTGGTTGGTTGTTTGTTCTCAATCTACACCGGTTATGAGAGAGGCTGGGGTGAAATGGAGGCCAGGCGGTTGATGGAAGAATAGCCGCCCCCCTGTTGCTCTCGCCATCGATTCTGTTTCCGCCTCCATTTGTGTTGCAACCCCGGTATTTTTAGTCTGCATCAAACACACACACACACAATCGATACACGTACGAGCGGGATGACACTCAGAGATGTTTATACAGCTTTTGTCATCTCTAACCCGCGTCCCTCATCTCTTGGCAATTACAGAAGCCAGCGAGCATATCCAATTGGCTGGGGGGGGGGGATAGAGGGGTGTGAGGCAGGGATAACAGGATTCGTTTTGCGCCACACTGTCATTCCAGATCTCCGGTAGATTTTCTTTTTCTTTTTTTTGAGTAGGAGAACCGACGCTTTGCATTTGAACAGCTCACTTTAATTTTGTTTCATTGCAGTCTTTGGTGATAACTGGTATCTACTCATGTTTGTTTAATGGTTTGCCACTTTATTTGCATTGATCAGCTCTCCAAAGAATTGGAGTGCGGCTCTAGTTTTTTCCTCACACATCAGCTCGGATTTTCCCGACATTATCCTACAAAATGTAGGCTATGGCATGAATATGGTTAGTGACATCATCCTGTGTGGGATTTCCACAAAATTTAAGCAAACCTTAGAAAAGAGGAGTGGCCACTTTTAAAATGAGGTGGCTTTTTGCATGCTGACCACTCGTCACAACATTGGAGCCTTGCAACAAAAAAAAGGCAGTAATATTCACCCAAACCTCGACACGCTTCTCCCACAAACCTCCATCCGACCTGGGTCGTGTTCAGTAGGGAGATAACATTTTTAAACAAAGTGAAACGGGGAGTTACAATCTAGAACTTGTCCAATTTGAACACTGATTCTGTTTTCCGTTTCAAAACGTTTTGCTACGGCGTCCTACAGAACACAACCCTGAACATCTGCATGGCCTTGAGACTCTGTATTATCCTAATGTTCAGATTAGCTGGGTGATAACCTCTGTCATAACCTCTGTCTGTCATGTGCGCATGTGGAAAAGATGGAAGTGGTTCAGGGATGACTGGAACATTTGTTACTCCATAACCTATAATAGGAAACATCTGGAGATGCAGCCCCTTTGTAACCCACCCCTGGCCACACACACACACACACACACACTAGATAACCCCCTTACAAGTAAGTTCATCTGATTTGTGTGTGTGCCTGAGTGTTCCTTCCCATGCCAGTGAGTATATGACCTAGAATATGCCTGTGGTTTCCTCCTTGAAGGTGAAGCCTTCAACCCCTCTTTATTTCCCCTTGCTGCCCAGCTGGCGTTGACTCCTGTGGCCCAGCCAGCTGCGGTGGGGCCAATGACAAGCCTGGTTGAACAAACAGGATGACCCACACGGCTGTGCTCATTACCTTGGAAGACACACAGGAAGTCAGCCTTGAGCTTCCTCTCTAAGTTGCTCTCTCTCTGTCATCCCTCCATCTCTCCACACTAGGATACGCCAGCATCAGGTTTCTCTGCCCTGGTGTCTACTACTATAAATAGGCCTGCTGCGCCGGTGGCTTCAACTCTGTAACCCCGACTCCAGGGCTCTAACTAACAAACCAGACTCTACTCTGCAAAAGGGAAAACGCCCCGTCGTGTCTTTATGGAAGGGCTGGAATAGAAGCGCTGGGGGGTTGCTGCTGTGTCCCGACTCCTGCCAAGTAGTTTGTTACTGGCCCTTTAAATATGCTTTTTAATAAGACTTTAAAGGCCTGATGCGAAAGCTCATAATGTGCCTCATAACTTGATGAGTAACCAATAAGGAGCCAAAGGCCCAATATCTTTACCTAACTGCTCTATTGATAGTTTCACACATTCAGTCTGAAACTTCCATCATTGAAGTTGTTTGTGTTACTTTAAAATGAGGGGCATTGTACAAAACAAATTCATCAGCGATTGGATCGTCTCTAACCAATCAGAGTATCAAAGTTGATAACGTCATCATGTAGGCCGGCTCTGGCCCAACCCATCGGTTTCTGGGACCAATCAGAATGGTCAGAATGTGTTCGCGTTCTAGAAATCATCGGGGAGGAAGGCCAATCCAGACTCATCGTGGAGAAGAAAGGTCAGTAGGCCAGAGCGATGTGGAGGGGTAGCCAGGCAGCCAATATTGTGTAGAGTCTGAGAAGGTGAACAGCAGTCCTTCTACACTGTAAGAAAATGTGCTTGCATATCCAGTTGTGTTTCTTTGGATTCTACGTGGTAAGCCTTGTTTTATTGATTTAAATGAGTCCAAATATACATGAGGAGTGCTGCCTTTTGTCTTATCCTTGAAACTGGCTCAAGGTTTTGATTGAATAGAGTCTTAAGTCTCAAAATATCCAGCAGACCCCTACTCCTCCTCCACACAGCTCACATGTACAGTAAGTTGCCCACCATTGGGCCCTCTTTGTTGCCCCCCCTCGTCTTCCAACACTGCGACAGTTCCATTGCACAAGCCCTACAGTTCTGTCTAAACCCAGGGCCAAGGCTTAACCCTCCAATGGGAGGTATGCGTTTGATGTCGTGCTCCTTAAGAAGTCAAATGTTTTTTAAGTCGCCACAGCGCTCGATCTCCCTCAAGACAATTAGTACCTTATCGCAGCAGTTACGGTACCAAGAAAACAGATTACAGCACACCGTGACACAAAAAGAGGAAAGTGTCAATCCTAACTAATCTTGGTTTCTTTTTTTAGTCATGTGCGCTCATAAGCCATTTCTTTCCGAGGCATAAGACTGCATCAGGAATTTGAGGAATCTAGTTAACGTGTCTAAACCTCTATAGTAGCACAGTGGCATAATGTCACATACCCTGTGGCTATGTTTTCAAAATGTTACAGATATTTCCAAGTGGATTAGCATAGGAGGGAAGCGCATATCGAGCTACGTGTTTGGCATTGAACTGTCTATTTTGGACTGATCACCCAGTTTGAATCCTACTTGGACTGCCACATTATATTTACCTACAGACCATCTCCCTTTATTCCTTCTAGTTTTAGTTTTTTGTGGTGCTAAATCATTTTCTGTGCGGCTATAACGATTGATTTAATGCAGAAGCATTTTCTTTAGGAATTCAAGGTGTAAATGGTGGCTCATAAGATCAGATAAACGTGGATCTCTTGACTCTGCATAGTCGCAGTGAATACAATACCATAGGCATAGCAGCACTGTCTGTTGAAAGGCTGTTCTCTCCCTGTCAGGAGTCAGTGAAGTTGTCAATTGGCCTGTGTGTGTGTCTTCTAGCACACTGAAGGACGTGGACAAAAGAGTCTATCCAGATGTGTTGTTCGGTTTGAATGCGGATACTTCGGTGACACAAGGCTTGAATGGAAAAAAGACATGACAAGGAATGTTAATGGTCACACAGTGTTTTCAAAATGGGTGATATATGATGGAATTAGTGACATGGCCTCCCTTGTAAAGGCAGCAATGAGAGACCACCAACGCCCGCTTGACATCTTGACCTGAACAGAAGCGGGACAAGTACTTTCCCAGAGCTAGCCAATACCCATTAATTGAACAGGGGGGTTCTTTTCTCCTCCCAAGTGAAAAGGTAGAATGGAAGGATGCCCGTAAAAGTTTGGAATGGGGGCCTCCCGAGTGGCACAGCGGTCTAAGGCACTGCATCTCAGTGCAATCTGCGTTAATACAGATCCTGGTTCGATACCGGGCTGTGTCGCAGCCGGCCGTGACCGGGAGACCCATGAGGCGACGCACAATTGGCCCAGCATCGTCCGGGTTAGGGGAGGGTTTGGCCGACCGGGATGTCCTTGTCCCATCGCGCTGTAGCGACTCCTGTGGCGGGCAGTGTGGCTTGGCGGGGTTGGGTTTCTGAGGACGCACGGCTCTCGACCTTCGCCTCTCCCGAGTCCGTACGGGAGTTGCAGCGATGGGACAAGACTACCAATTGGATATGACAAAATTGGGGAGTAAAGGGGGTAAAAAATAAATTATGTTTGGAATTGAACCAAATGTCTGCCAGTCACACAGAGAGAACTCTCCAGGAATTCCCATCAGTCCCCTTTGGGAATTGCCTGGAACGGTTTGTGGACAGAGGCTGCTGGGCCCCGGAACGTTTGTCAGGATTGTCAAACAGAACCAGATGTGTGGGATTGAAGGGGGCGAAGGTCACCATTCTATTGAGAAACATTGACCACAACCAAACCCTACGACCGTAGTAGTTTTTTGAAGTGGCGTCAGAGAAGATGGCTGCCGTTTTACAGCCCTCTAACCAATTGTACTATTATGTGTGTTTTATCACGTTATTTGTAATTTATTCTGTACATAATGTTTCTGCCACCGTCTCTTATGACCAAAAAGAGCTTCTGGATATCAGGACAGCGATTACTCACCTCGTATTGGATGAAGATTTTTTCTTCAACGAGTTGGATGCAAAGGATATCCTACAAACACCCGACAAGGCCCAAATCCCCGTCATTCGCATGAAAAAAAGACAGATATCGTGGACATAGGTCGGTGTGCCTTGTAAGGATCCGACGGCGAGCGAGTAAACTGCCTCTTCCATCAATCCTATTAGCCAATGTTCAATCATTTGAAAACAAATTGGACTACCTAAGATTAAGGTTATCCTACCAACGGGACATTAAAAACTGTAATATCTTATGTTTCACCGAGTCGTGGCTGAACGACGACATGGATAACATACAGCTGGCGGGATATACGCTACATCGGCAGGATAGAACGGCTGACTCCGGTAAGACAAGGGGTGGCAGTCTGTGTATATTTGTAAACAACAGCTGGTGCATAAAATCTAATACTAAGGAAGTCTCGAGGTTTTGCTCGCCGGAGGTAGAGTATCTCATGATAAGCTGTAGAACACACTATTTACCAAGAGAGTTTTCATCTATATTTTTCGTAGCTGTCTATCTACCACCACAAACCGATGCTGGCATTAAGACTGCGCTCAATGAGCTGTATAAGCCCATAAGTAAAAAGGAAAACGCTCATCCAGAGGCAGCGCTCCTAGTGCCCGGGGACTTTAATGCAGGGAAACTTAAATCCGTTATACCTAACTTCGACCAGCATGTTAAATGTGCATCTAGAGGGAAAAAAAACTCTAGACCACCTTTACTCCACACACAGAGACGCATACAAAGCTCTCCCTCGCCCTCCATTTGGCAAATCTGACCATAACTCTATCCTCCTGATTCCTGCTTATAAGCAAAAACTAAAGCAGGAAGCACCAGTGACTCGGTTAATAAAAAAAGTGGTCAGATGATGCAGATGCTAAGCTACAGTACTGTTTTGCTAGCACAGACTGGAATATGTTCTGGGATTCTTCCGATAGCATTGAGGAGTACACCACATCAGTCACTGGCTTCATCAATAAGTGCATCGATGACGTCGTCACCCACCGTGACAGTACGTACATACCCCAACCAGAAGCCATAGATTACAGGCAACATCCGCACTGAGCTAAAGGGTAGAGCTGACGCTTTCAAGGAGCAGGACTCTAACCCGGACGCTTATAAGAAATCCCGCTATGCCCTCCGACAAACCATCAAACAGGCAAGGAGTCAATACAGGACTAAGATCGAATCATACTACACCGGCTCTGACGCTCATCAGATGTGGCAGGGTTTGAAAACTATTAAAGACTACAAAGGGAAGCACAGCCGCGAGCTGCCCAGTGACACAAGCCTACCAGATGAGCTAAATCACTTCTATGCTCGCTTCGAGGCAAGCAACACTGAAGCATGCATGAGAGCATCAGCTGTTCCGGATGACTGTGATCACGCTCTCCATAGCCAATATGAGTAAGACTTTTGAGCAGGTCAACATTCACAAGGCCGCAGGGCCAAACAGATTACCAGGACGTGTACTCCGAGCATGCGCTGACCAACTGGCAAGTGTCTTCACTGACATTTTCAACATGTACCTGACTGAGTCTGTAATACCAACATGTTTCAAGCAGACCACCATAGTCCCTGTGCCCAAGGACACTGAGATAACCTGTCTAAATGACTACCGACCCGCAATTTGTAAGTCGCTCTGGATAAGAGCTTCTGCTAAATGATGTAAATGTTAATGTAGCACACACATCTGTATTTATGAAGTGCTTTGAAAGGCTGGTCATGGCTCACATCAACACCATTATCCCAGAAACCCTAGACCCACTCCAATTTGCATACCACCCCAACAGATCCACAGATGATGCAATCTCTATTGCACTCCACACTGCCCTTTCCCAGCTGGACAAGAGGAACACCTACGTGAGAATGCTATTCATTGACTACAGCTCAGCGTTCAACACCATAGTGCCCTCAAAGCTCATCACTAAGCTAAGGACCCAGGGACTGAACACCTCCCTCTGCAACTGGATCATGGACTTCCTGACGGGCCGCCCCCCAGGTGGTAAGGGTAGGTAACAACACATCTGCCACGCTGATCCTCAACACGGGGGCCCCTCAGGGGTGCGTGCTCAGTCCCCTCCTGTACTCCCTGTTCACCCATGACTGCATGGCCAGGCACGACTCCAACACCATCATTATTAGTGGTATGCTGAGGACTGAGGACGCCCCCATTCTCATCGACGGGGCTGTAGTGGAACAGGTTGAGAGCTTCAAGTTCCTTGGTGTCCACATCACCAACAAACTATCATGGTCCAAACACACCAAGACAGTCGTGAAGAGGGCACGACAAAGCCTATTCCCCCTCAGGAGACTGAAAAGACTTGGCATGGGTCCTCAGATCCCAAAAGTTATACAGCTGCACCATCGAGAGCATCCTGAGTGGTTGCATCACCGCCTGGTATGGCAACTGCTCGGCCTCCGACCGCAAGGCACTACAGAGGGTAGTGCGTACGGCCCAGTACATCACTGGTGCCAAGCTTCCTGCCATCCAGGACCTCTATACCAGGTGGTGTCAGAGGAAGGCCCTAAAATTGTCAAAGACTCCAGCCACCCTAGTCATAGACTGTTCTTTCTGCTACCGCATGGCAAGAGCGGTACCGGAGCGCCAAGTCTAGGTCCAAAAGGCTTCTCAACAGTTTCTATCCCCAAGCCATAAGACTCCTGAACAGCTAATCATGGCTACCCGGACTATTTGTCCCCGGCCTAGTGGAAGACTAATAGGAGAAGGGTGAGTTGTGACAGTAGTGATGGATGGGGTGTGTGACCGTCCTTACAGCTCCTTACAGCCTCACTTGTGGTTTACCTTAAGACCGCTGATTGACTGTGCTCCATGTCTACACACGTCCTTAAAGATGAGATGGGTTGGAAGAGTGGGCGAACGCTCTTCGAGTGTTTTGAGGGACGAATCATGCACTTACGTTGAATGTTCACTTAGTCATGCATTGATAATTTAGGATTTACCCCTCAATCTCTGTACTTTCATGTACAGGTAACTTCCAAAATAAAGGAAACACTTGAGTAAATGAGGGATACAAAGTATATTGAAAGCAGGTGCTTCCACACAGGTGTGTATAAAAATGCTGGGCAGGCCCAGTTGCCCATTTTCTTTGGCAACCATGGCTAGAAGAAGAGATCTGTGACTTTGAAAGAGGGGTGATTGTTGGGGCACGTTTGGCAGGAGCTTCAGTGACTAAGACTGCTTAACTTGCTGATGTTTCACAATATGCCATGGCCGTCTCAGTCACCAGATCTCAACCCAATTGAACACTTATGGGAGATTCATAAGCGGTTGCCTGAGACGGCGTTTTCCACCATCAACAAAACACCAAATGATGGAATTTCTCGTAGAAGAATGGTGTCGCATCCCTCCAATAGCATTCCAGACAATTGTAGAGTCTATGCTAAGGCGCATTGAAGCTGTTCTGGCGGCTCGTGGTTGCACAACGCCCTATTAAGACACTATGTTGGTGTTTACTTTATTTTGACAGTTACCTGTATCTTTCTATATTTACATTTTACATTTTAGTCATTTAGCAGACGCTCTTATCCAGAGCGACTTACAGTTAGTGAGTGCATACATTTTTCATACTTTTCTATAGTGTAATAGTGTTGTAAAACTAGTGTCCTTGGGTTCAGTTAAAGATGGCATGATACCATCTGATCAGAAGATGCGTCATTGTATCCCATTGACTGTTCTCATCAGTGTAGGTGACGAACCGGCTGGGAACAATGCTTCACAGAGAGACGTTGTTCAGCTGAATCTGGTCTGTTTATTGACTACTGTACTGTCTCTGCCTGGTTCCGCTCCTCTTGTCTGATTCAGCACCAGTGGGTGTCTGCTTTGATCCCATTATGACCGTGATAGCATGCCAGGGCGCTAATGCACTTCCCCACAAGCCATCTACACAGCGGGTCTCAATGACGCTGCTTATTGCTTATGTTGAACTGATTGATACACATGCACACATACACACACACCTCATGTTGTACCACTCAGTGTTCGTATGGTTATCCATTATTCACTACATACTGAAGCTATACTTCCTATACTGTCTAACTCCTGATTCCTCTACATGAATCAAATGTTAGAAGGTAATCTTATCTAGGAACAGCAATAAAAGGGGCTGCAGTATGGAGTGGAGCTGCACAAGTTACCCAATCCATTTGAATTCAATCACTTTTTGACAGCACCCCTTTTGATTTGAATGAAACCTTCCATACATATTTGCCCATTGTAGAAGTGCTCAGAAGGTGACTTTTTGGACATGAATGTCAAAACATTCAAGAGATCAAAACGTTCAAAGTTTACCTATTTTGCATACCCCATCATACCATGAGACATCCATGTCTTCATTGCTGGAAAAGATAAATGGTTGAGATTGATATCATTTAAAAGATTACCAACAGGGTTGTCAAACTATTTCATAATTTCTTGAAATAATTGGTTTTTAATAAAAAATGAATTACCTTTTTTTATTTTCTTAAATGTCAATTATCAAAAAATGCGGAAACTCCATTTTTTTCCTTAATATTAGCATATTTTGCAGCTTAGACCCTATTTTATATCATAAGGTTTTTTATTGTGCCCGCCATCGGTTGAGACACATTAACATTCGTTTTTTTCTTTGCGCTCAATGCGCACATTGCACAGTTTTTCTAGAGATAAATCTGATCCAGCCTGAACTGTGTGATGTAGTAGGGAGTTGTAGTTTCCAACAGGCCAATATTCTACATATTTTAACGCATAAAACGTGGGAATTAACTACAATGACCATAACCCATTGCGCATCTACAGTGAGGGAAAAAAGTATTTGATCCCCTAAATGCTGCCAAAAGAGACCAAGTTTGTATGCGGTTTCATGAACTCCATTTGTTTATTTATATGTAACGCGTATTAATGCCAAAATAAAATGGAAAACAGGCATCCACCCCGCAAAAAAATAAGATATATTTTTATTTTATGTGTTTTAGCTAGAAAGTTGGGGCTCAAAACAGGTGGGACTCTGCCCCACCTGCCCTGAATGACGGATAGCCACTGATGGCAACCCTTAAATTAAAACTGGAGTCGATTGATGCACCCGTGTGTCACAAGGTGACGTCATTTTGAATATTGAATAGCTCCCCATGTGTTTATGCTTGAGACTTACCGTTTCTTGTAGTGGCTGCAGCTCAATTCCCTCTTAACGCTGATATAAAGTTGCGCCTATTCAATAACATAGGGCTTGTGAAAGCAGCCTTTTTCTACACATGAGAGGATATTTGCAAAATCATCTGTAAAACCCGAACGGTGTGAGCCATAAACTAATATGTCATCAATATCGAAAGGGGAGACTCATGAACAGGACAGTATTGGTGGTTTTGCTCTACGCCATCCACAAGCTCTAAGTCAGTGTCTGAACTCTCTGTTGTGGAGGTCCTCATTTCAAAGACTGTCCAGCCTGAACCGTTGGTGATACAAACTAATATGTCACCAATATCGAAAGGGTTGTTCTGCTTTATGATGCACACAAGCTTCAGGGGAGTTGTCTGAAGGTAACCCAGTACCAGGCTGTAAAAATTGCAAAAAGTGCATAGGGGGTAAAATGTGCCAGAAATAACGTGACAAAACATGGTTCTAAATCCCCCCCCCCCTTCAAAACCTTGTTCCTTATGATTTATTTGACTGTCTCTTTTTCCTTTTATGAATGTTTTATTCAATGCATTTCTATGGGATATAGCAGTAAAGGCCAAATTCAATGTTTCATCAAATATATATATATATATATATATATATATATACACAATGAGGGAAAAAAGTATTTGATCCCCTGCTGATTTTGTATGTTTGCCCACTGACAAAGAAATGATCAGTCTATAATTTTAATGGTAGGTTTATTTGAACAGTGAGAGACAGAATAACAACAAATAAATCAAGAAAAACCAATGTCATCAATGTTATAAATTGATTTGCATTTTAATGAGGGAAATAAGTATTTGACCCCCTCTCAATTAGAAAGATTTCTGGCTCCCAGGTGTCTTTTATACAGGTAACGAGCTGAGATTAGGAGCACACTCTTAAAGGGAGTGCTCCTAATCTCAGCTTGTTACCTGTATAAAAGACACCTGTACACAGAAGCAATCAATCAATCAGATTCCAAACTCTCCACCATGGCCAAGACCAAAGAGCTCTCCAAGGATGTCAGGGACAAGATTGTAGACCTACACAAGGCTGGAATGGGCTACAAGACCATCGCCAAGCAGCTTGGTGAGAAGGTGACAACAGTTGGTGCGATTATTCGCAAATGGAAGAAACACAAAAGACCTCTCAATCTCCCTCGGCCTGGGGCTCCATGCAACATCTCACCTCGTGGAGTTGCATTGATCATGAGAACGGTGAGGAATCAGCCCAGAACTACACAGGAGGATCTTGTCAATGATCTCAAGGCAGCTGGGACCATAGTCACCAAGAAAACAATTGGTAACACACTACGCCGTGAAGGACTGAAATCCTGCAGCGCCCGCAAGGTCCCCCTGCTCAAGAAAGCACATATACAGCCCCGTCTGAAGTTTGCCAATGAACATCTGAATGATTCAGAGGAGAACTGGATGAAAGTGTTGTGGTCAGATGAGACCAAAATCGAGCTCTTTGGCATCAACTCAACTCGCCGTGTTTAGAGGAGGAGGAATGCTGCCTATGACCCCAAGAACACCATCCCCACCGTCAAACATGGAGGTGGAAACATTATGCTTTGTTTTTCTGCTAAGGGGACAGGACAACTTCACCGCATCAAAGGGACGATGGACGGCGCCATGTACCGTCAAATATTGGGTGAGAACCTCCTTCCCTCAGCCAGGGCATTGAAAATGGGTCGTGGATGGGTATTCCAGCATGACAATGACCCAAAACACACGGCCAAGGCAACAAAGGAGTGGCTCAAGAAGAAGCACATTAAGGTCCTGGAGTGACTTAGCCAGTCTCCAGACCTTAATCCCATAGAAAATCTGTGGAGGGAGCTGAAGGTTCGAGTTGCCAAACGTCAGCCTCAAAACCTTAATGACTTGGAGAAGATCTGCAAAGAGGAGTGGGACAAAATCTCTCCTGAGATGTGTGCAAACCTGGTGGCCAACTACAAAAAACGTCTGACCTCTGTGATTGCCAAAAAGGGTTTTGCCAGCAAGTACTAAGTCATGTTTTGCAGAGGGGTCAAATACTTATTTCCCTCATTAAAATACAAATACATTTATAACATTTTTGACATGCGTTTTTCTGGATTTTTGTTGTTGTTATTCTGTCTCTCACTGTTCAAATAAACCTACCATTAAAATTATAGACTGATCATGTCTTTGTCAGTGGGCAAACTTACAAAATCAGCAGGGGATCAAATACTTTTTTCCCTCACTGTACTTGTCCGGTCTGTTTCTTTTACGCCTGTGGTAATGAACTGATAATTAGTATTCAGCAGTCATAAAAGTATTCCTTATTTACTTTGAAGAACTACTAAAATAGTGATTTTTGTCAGACAGCATAGGGCAGCAGCTCTATAGAGATTAGATTATGACTTGGAATGAAATAAAGTCATCAAATAAAACAAATGTAATATACACAACAACTGAACAATTTTATTAAAGTAATGTGAATAAATTAGTGATAAGCAGTAATGGGCAGTCACTACCATCATGGGACTTTTATTAATTGTTTTATTCTGTGTTACAGCATTCAACCCAAATAATCTAAACCGGAATCAAATTTATTTTTTATTTTTTAATAATCGAACCGAAACCGAACCGACCTCAAAAAGCATTAATTTCTCAGCACTACTGATACATTTACTAAAATGGGAAAACAATTTAAATTTCAACTTTCAAATGGTACCACAAAGATGGTTGGAGGTCCACACATCAGAGAATGTTGACTTGAATGGGAATATCTGTTTTAAATTATTATGTTATAGGGAACCTATTGAAATCATAGAAATATAGATAATAGACATGACCATTTAAGTTGACATTCGACAGTGGGTGGACCGGTGGCCGTCTTTGTGGTAGTAATTAAAGTACAAATGTAAATTTAATTTACATTTCAATGGTGAACCAGCTAAATTGCAGTGGTCTGAAGGGATGGGTCCATTCTATGAATTCTATGATTGAAATAACACCCACCCTGTATACAAGAGCATGTTATGTCTCAACCGATGGCGGGCACAACACAAAACCTCAGATGATGTAAAGTAGGGTCTAAACTGCAAATATGAAAGAAATCTGAGTTTTTAGATTTACGTTTTTTTATATTTTTATATTTTGTTTTCTTCTCCAAGACATTATTCAATGTGGTGACAACCCTGTATGCTTTTAAATTATATACAACTCAACTGTTTATATTTTCCAGTGATGAAAACATGGATGTCTCATGGTATGGTGGGGTATGCAAAATGGGTCAACTTTGTGCACCTTTATCTCCTAAATGTTTTGGCATTCAGGTCCAATGTATGGAAAGTTTTGTTTAAGTCAAAAGGGATGCTGTCAAAAAGTGATTGAATTCAAATGGATTTACCCTTACATCACCATCAGACTAAGGCCTGTATCATATTGGAACCTTCCAGATCTCTGACAGCTCACTCTCTCTTCCCTGTCCCACTGATCCCTGTCACAGCGGACACACATCCAGACGTCCAGATGGCCTCTCCAATCTGTCCCGAGATGTTATCTCCAGTGCCACATGTCACCTCTCAACGTGACACCACACCACCACGTCCCAACTACTATCTACTTCTCACGCAAACGCACATTATAGAGTTGGCTTTGGAAGTCTGTAATTATTGTTTAGAAGTGTGTGTGTGTGTGTGTGGTTAGAGAGAGTGTATGAGAGCGTGTGTGTGTGGGAGGGGAGTGTCCATAATTATGTGGCTGCAACGGCGGATTGACTTGAAAGAGCCAAACGCTCATAAAAGGATATTTATACCCGATTCATTATGCGTTCAGCGACTGTTATGTCGGGAACACTTACCCCCAAATGAGATGGTTAAAAAGACCCTCCCCTCCAATTGGACACGCTTCTTTTCCACTGGGCCAATAAAAAGGCCCTAGTTCAGAGGACAAGCTGTATTCCATAATTTTTGCAACCCAGAGGTAGTTCAATGTTCAGGCTTCTCACTTACAGGCTAGTAGCAATATGAGATACATTGAACACTATACCCTGTCGCACAGCCGCGAGCTGCCCAGTGACACAAGACTTCCAGACGAGCTAAACCACTTCTATGCTCGCTTCGAGGCAAGCAACACTGAAGCATGCATCAGAGCACCAGCTGTTCTGGATGACTATGTGATCACACTCTCCGTAGCCAATGTGAGTAAGACTTTTAAGCAGGTCAACATTCACAAGGCCGCAGGGCCAGACGGATTACCAGGACGTGTACTCCGAGCATGTGCTGACCAACTGGCAAGTGTCTTCACTGACATTTTCAACATGTCCCTGACTGAGTCTGTAATACCAACATGTTTCAAGCAGACCACCATAGTCCCCGTGCCCAAGGACACTAAGATAACCTGTCTAAATGACTACTGACCCGTAGCACTGACGTCTGTAGCCATGAAGTGCTTTGAAAGGCTGGTCATGGCTCACATCAACACCATTATCCCAGAAACCCTAGACCCACTCCAATTTGCATACCGCCCCAACAGATCCACAGATGATGCAGTCTCTATTGCACTCCACACTGCCCTTTCCCACCTGGACAAGAGGAACACCTACGTGAGAATGCTATTCATTGACTACAGCTCAGCATTCAACACCATAGTGCCCTTAAAGCTCATCACTAAGCAAAGGATCCTGGGACTAAACACCTCCCTCTGCAACTGGATCCTGGACTTCCTGATGGGCCGCCCCCAGGTGGTAAGGGTAGGTAACAACACATCTGCCACACTGATCCTCAACACGGGGGCCCCTCAGGGGTGCGTGCTCAGTCCCCTCCTGTACTTCCTGTTCACCCATGACTGCATGGCCAGGCACGACTCCAACACCATCATTAAGTTTGCCGACGACACAACAGTGGTAGGCCTGATCACCGTCAACGATGAGACAGCCTATAGGGAGGAGGTCAGAGACCTGGCCGTGTGGTGCCAGGATAACAACCTCTCCCTCAACGTGACCAAGACAAAGGAGATGATTGTGGACTACAGGAAAAAAAAGAGGACTGAGCACGCCCCCATTCTCATCGACGGGGCTGTAGTGGAACAGGTTGAGAGCTTCAAGTTCCTTGGTGTCCACATCACCAGCGAACTATCATGGTCCAAACACACCAAGACAGTCGTGAAGAGGGCACGACAAAGCCTATTCCCCCTCAGGAGACTGAAAAGATTTGGCATGGGTCCTCAGATCCTCAAAAAATTATACAGCTGCACCATCGAGAGCATCCTGACTGGTTGCATCACCGCCCGGTATGGCAACTGCTCGGCCTCCAACCGCAAGGCACTACAGAGGGTAGTGCGTACGGCCCAGTACATCACTGGGGCCAAGCTTCCTGCCATCCAGGACCTCTATACCAGGCGGTGTCAGAGGAAGGCCCTCAAAATTGTCAAAGACTCCAGCCACCCTAGTCATAGACTGTTCTCCCTGCTACCGCACGGCAACGGTACCGGAGTGCCAAGTCTAGGTCCAAAATACTTCTCAACGGCTTCTACCCCCAAGCCATAAGACTCCTGAACAGCTAATTATGGCTACCCAGACTATTTGCACTGCCCCCCCCCCACCCCCACCCCATCTTTTTATGCTGCTGCTACTCTGTTAAATATTTATGCATAGTCACTTTAACTTTAACCCACATGTACATATTACCTCAACTACCCGGTGCCCCAGCACATTGGCTCTGCATCGGTACCCCCCTGTATATATAGCCTCGCTACTGTTATTTTATTTTACTTCTGCTCTTTTTTTCTCAACACTTTTGTTGTTGTTTTATTTTACTTTTTTATTAAAAAATAAATGCATGGTTGGTTAAGGGCTGTAAGTAAGCATTTTCACTGTAATGTCTACACCTGTTTTATTTGATAGAAGCCTCCATTCTCACCAAGTTGTGTTTAATTATGGGTCCTAGCAGCATAGCTGCAAGAACTCATTTGTTTTGGTTAGAATTCTTCTTCTAATTATTGTTATCCCATTCCTTCTGGACATTCAAGAACCAATTAGTAAAACGTTTTACGTTGGTTTTTCAGCTATGTTAAAAAGCGCAGCATCTTGCGAGATTTTTGACAACCGCCTGACAGTGTCATGTATGGAGATACTTCTTGTGTGTGAGGAACGAGCGAGTCATTGTCAGTCATTTAAATGGAACCAAGCTCCTCAGACCTACAGACAGGACAGCAGAGGGTCTCTCTTGTCTTTGAGAGGAAGTTTCTGCTCTAGTCTTCTTCCTGTCTACAGCACCACTTTAATCGAGCGGAGGAGAGACAGACTCGACCCCTGTAGCGAGCCAGCTTCCGCCCGTGTGAGCCACTCAAAGAGCCGTGAACTCTAAAGCCTTTTAAAGCGGAAGTGAGACAGGGAGAAAAGGGACAAGACTCAAAGGGGACTTTGTGTTGGCGATGAACTTGGCCAAGAGGGTCGCTTTTGGGAGAGAGTTGGATGGTGGGGTAGAGGGTACGATTTTGGAGGGGGGGTTGGATAATTTACGTCTTGAGAGAAAAGGGGATTTGTTGGGGTTCCCTTCATGGTGGTGACACGATGGGGCCCTTTCTCTCGCTCTGCTGTGGCCCGGCCACAAAGAGGGGATTTCTTCATTTATTTCTTCAATTTCATGCCATGTCGACCCAAAATGGCCTCTCGGCCTCCTCTCCAAAACTACCCTGTCCACCCTCACAGCCAAAACTCTCCCTCCCTTCCCAACAAAAAACCAAGAGGCCCTTTTTTGGTGGACACTCCTGTTTTTAGCTTGTTGTTTTCTTTTGGGGGGGGGTTGTGGACAGTGGAGGCGGTGAACTGCGATGTTAGGCTACTTGGACAAAGCTTGGATCTGCGATTCACTCAGGGGCTTCGTTTTTTACTGGTGTGGGAACTGGAGCGAATTGAAAAGGGGGGTTGGGTAGAGAACCTGACAAGTGTATTTAGTGCTTGGCCGTGTTATTGATACACTGGGGTCTCTTGTGACTGAGCTGGCCTGGTGCTCATCGAAGACTATAGCTGCTGAATGCTGATGTAGCCATCACTGGTGAGCAAACAGGAAAATACTCCAGCTTTGTACCAGTCTCTCCCCTGACTCCCACCCCACTGTTTGGTTATGTAAGACCTGCTAGACTACCGTGAGAGAGTTCTACCCGATTACGAATCATGCCCCTCTCTGGATGAAATGGGGTTGGCAGCATGTATTTAGAAATATATATGCAATACCTGTTTCTTATTAGATACTGTATTTCCCATATCCTTTTCCCTTGCCCAGTAGATAGTCTACAAGTGGAAGACTTCCAATCCTGTTACATTTTGAAAGATGCATAAATGTATTCAATGGTGCCGATTGCGTTTTTTTCCCGTATGTGTTTCCCATGTCTTTCCTGTGCATTTTACACCCACAGTTGTTCAATGAACAATGAAAGGGTTCCTACCAGAGAAGGTGAAATGGGGATCTTTGCTCCTCAATTGACAGACCTTTGACCTCTTGAACTGGTGCCCACACACACACACACACACACAGACAGACACACACACAGGGAAAAGAGAACCATGATGACGCACATACTTTCTTCACTTTGGCCATGGTCGTACCCAGATGTAATTCCCGGAAACCAGTGGTTGATTTGCTTTTACATCATACCACAAATACTTTAGGCCACTTCCCTTACAGTCACCTATCACAAAATAACTGCCTTTTCCTTTGCTTAATGAAGGCATGAGAGTGACCATGCAGCAGTTTAGTGGTGTTACAATTCACTGTGAAATGTACCTGCCACCCTTTCCCTTGTCAACCTTCCTCCATCCCCTCTTCTGCTCTCCTCTCTCCTCACAATGGACGAGCGGCCCCTTTTGTGACTTCTGCTTTTTCTTGCCCTTCCCCCTCTTCCCCCTCTTCCTTCCCCTCAGACCTCGGCCCTGAGCTGCAAAGCATCTGACTGTCAGCAACAGCAATCACATGAGGTGCAGAGAGAGGGCTTAGAATTTTATTCAAATGCATACACTTCCTTTTTTTAAAAGAAACCCCAGTGCTATTTTTAGCATCACATTCTTTTTCTGCCTACCCCTCTGACGGATTAGCGGCATGGGATCCACGAAAAAAGACTCCTGTTTGTGCTACAGTTTGAATTAAGGACTGAAAAAGGCTTACCCTTTTTGGCTCCTTGTTTTAACACAACCATCAATGCAGTGGAGAGAGGACGTGGGAAGATGAATGACGGTATCTCAACAGTAGGACTTTTGACAACCCCAATCAGACGTTTGGTTGTTAGCAGTGTTGATCTTTAGAGAGTGTCACTATGTCAAAATGTGACTGAGCAGTGAGCACACTCAAGAGTTGTGCAAGAAATGTCGATACACGGACAAAGTGGTCATGTTTAGTTCAACGCCAGATCTGCCCAAACGGAACAGAACATCCTTTGAGACATTTAACAAATCAGCCGAGAAGGGCCCCTCTTCAACCCCCTGTTTCATTCATAAGGTTGTGAAGTAGAACGTTCCTAGTCAAGGTGCCATGAATCTCCTGATTAATCCTGTTAAATTAATCTGGATAACCTTTTCAGAGCGTCTACAACCCCATTAAAGGGATCCCTTTCTTCTCATAAGTCCACGTGAAGGGAAACATTTGGAACATGGCAGATAGAAATGTAATGAGTAGAGCTGACGCAAGTCCTTGACAGACAATTAATGTTCTACACAAAACATTTCTAGCTAACGTGCTGTAACTTTGTACCCTCCTGAACAGACCCCACGTGAAGTCCCTCCCGTGGCACCCCTGCTGCTAGCAGCATGATGGCACTTCCAGCTTCGCCACTACAGCTGACTGACTTTGTGTGAGGATCTCCAATTTTACCCCACATAACAACCTGCCGGCTGTTATGACATGGCAAAATTATCCACTTCTCTATCAGTTAATCCCCAGCTGAATGCACTGGTTTTTTGTTTCTTCCTGAATGTGCCAATTTAGATTTCCCCATAAGATAGATTTTGCATGTTATTTCACAATGTAAAGAGGAGATGTAGCTGTAGCTCTCCCTCCCCATGTCCTTATGGACACTACTGTATCACAAGGCCTATGGGGTTGATTTGGTCCACACAACCAGTGGAAGTCGAACTTTAATGAATGTAGTCTTGTGTTACCATTACCACTTTCAATGTAATTATGTCTAAAATTTGAGCTGATTGAAAGCGGCCATCCTTCTGCATTACGATTATGTTAAGAACTTTTAACACAATCATGTTGAGATTGGCAAGCTTAGCGGGACCACTTGTAGTCAGACTGGCTTCTGGCTTCGGGTCAGAAAAGTGTGTTTAGAATCAGTGTTGTGTTCCGTAGGCACGAAACGGGAGAGAATGTTTTGAAATGGAGCAGGTAGCCTACTACCTTAACTTCCAATAAGAAAGATCACTGTTCATTGCTCCATTTCAAAATGTTTTCTGTGGCATACCCAGTGAACCCGACCCAGGCGCTTCAATCAGAGGGCAGACGTTGGCGGCAGCAGGCCTTTTCACTCTCCAGTCACTGTCCAGTTGAGCGAATGCAGAGCCCGACGCCAGCATATGGTTCGTCTGCTCCTTCACACCTCTCGGTCTGGCCCCTCCTCGCTTCGCTAAGTCACAACAAATGGCGAACCGGTCACCAACTCACCACTGACTCTTTGGCTGCGGGTCATACAAGACTGGACCACGCACGCCCTCCCAGGGTTTGGCTGAGCATGCCTCCGGCAGCTTTTGGCGGAGAAAGGCTATCTGTCTGTGGTGATGGTTGGGGGTTGGCTACTAGCTCTCATTGCGCTTCATCTATGACTTTAGAGTGTGGAAGTAGAAATAAATAAAACTGTAACAAACACATTTTATGAGTAGTATCAGTGCAGCCTCATGGCTCTTATGGGACATCCAATAATTTGTTGCGGTTCCTAACCAATAAATGTTTGATGTAGCCTGTGTTCAGAATTCAACTGCATTCATCTTATCTGTGGGTCTAAGACTTTTGGGCATAATATGTTTAAATGTCACAGTACTGCAAAGTTAGTCTTAATGCTATGATAATTTCCCAAATTTCAATTCTCCAACATGAACTTATTAATTTAGCTGTAGCCCACTACTGTACACTCTGCAGCTCTATCTTAACTTCTTGCAGTGTGTTGTTTGCACAAAACCAGCAGTTCTGTTCATGCGTGGCCTGATTGAAAATGTTCAAACCGACATGTCACTCGCACACTTCCTCTCTTCACAAAGCTTCACTTCCTGTCGCAGGACAGCCTCCTTGCTGCTTTTGTGTGGCAAGCCAGCCAGCAACGACTCACTCACTCTGTGTGCATTGTTTGTTTATTTCCCCTTCCCTCTGAGTCCAGCCACTGCGTATCTAACTTGAAATAAAATTACACTTTTCATAGATTTCGATAGAAAAAAAAGTTTTCACTTCCTGTTTGCACACCACAGGGGCACCAACAAAGAAGAGAAAATAAACAGCAGCAAATCCTTTGCAACTGGGCATCTGTGTACTAGACCTAAGTGAGATTTATGTAAAATGGGGTGTAAACTAATTGACTTCTAGTGTTTGTTAATGAGGGGGAACAGGAGTGCTATGTTTGTGAAAATGCTAATTAAAAACTAACGTGCAAATGAAAAGCTAGCGCGCTCGAGTGAAAAAATGCAATGCTGTGGGCTTATTAAAGGGGGCTCACTCAGGATTACACACAGGGTTAGTGCCTCTTGAAGGTGTCACAAAATGGTTGTTGCGATGCTGTTGACCCTCATTGTTTAGGGAAGTGAGCAGTTCCCTTGCACATACTCTTCTCACCATTGAAATAACATATCGAAGCTGGGTCTGCAGCACCAGCTTGTGCAACAAAGTTGATTTAATTTAATAGGATCCCCATTAGCTGACGCCAATGGCGACAGCTAGTCTTACTGGGGTCCGACACATAATGAAAAAGACATTGCAGACAAAATACTTTACAGTTTACATACAAAGTGATACAACATTCCTTTTTTACCTTCATATCATCCAGTCCAAACAATTACCATGTTGCAAATGAACATTATGTATGAACAAATTATGAATATGTTGTCATTGAGGCTGTAGTGTACTGTAATACGAATACCTAGCGTTCCACCGCCTCTCTCACTAAAGCATGGAAATAACCACACCCAGCTAAGCTAGGTTTAATATTGGGTGACATTTTTCTAATACCTCCTTATTGCGGGTGGGATTTAATAGTTTCCTGTTCCACAGACCCCCAGAGTCAGGCTCAGTAATGAGTTGAAAGCAGGTGGGCTCTTAGGAGAGAAGAGGAGAGGGGGATGAGGGAGAAGGAGGGGGGGGCAGAATGTATTCAGACCAGAGAGAGCAATAAAAGTACATCTCCAAGGCAATCCTGACAAAGCCCTCGGTGGCCTCCCGGCTCAGGAGGGGCACAACAATTAGAGGTATGGCGGCTAGGAAGAGAAGGGGTTTCATATACGAGGAATTGACTGTATTGGGGCCTGGATGATTAATCATTCATTAGTATTATTGTACCCCTTTGGTAGAAGAATTGATGGTTTTGATTTGGTTTATTTAGCAGTTGAAGTTGTTTGTGGCTTATGGTGTATGACTGAACAGTTGTGCAGAGTTGCGCGTGTGTGCGTGCACCTGCACTCTGAGTGTATTGGCACTGGCAGCAAGCCACCAAAAACACAAGAGTGACAGAGCGTGCAAGTCTCTTTGGAGCTCAAACAATCAATCAAGTACGCCTTTGTCCAGATCGCACACTGGAAACCAAGCCCTGATCGAGACAGTGCACACAAGGTTGAAGACTCATCAATTACCACAAGTGATACTCTCATCCCTACTGTATAACCTATTGCTAGCAAACTGGATAGGGTATTTTGATCTCAAGACCAAACCTAAACTAGAAGTTGAGATATTGTGTCAGGCATTCAGTGGTTTGGCTATGATTCATAGTATTTGTCTGCTTCCTAAATTCTTTGAGATTAGGTTTTTCAACAGGAAAAGTAAAAAAAATAGCTGGAGTGTCTAATAATGGACTGTCTGGTGGTCATTTGTTTGGCAAGCCAAGCTTGAGGATGAGCTGGTTGGAGCTGATCTCCTTTGGGAGTGCCATATGAGCAAATTCTCCCTTCCAGCCCATAGCCCCTCTGGCTACAGACCCTGGTGTGCAATATTGCTCCTCTGCTCCATTCACCAGCTGTGCCTGCCCTTGCACTGTACAGTGGCAGATGCTTAATCACCGGGAAGAATCTGAGGATCTCCAAAATGAAATTTGTGGCCCCGATCAGAGTATCATTTGACGTGCTGTTATTAGCACATTATGTATTGATGATTTAAATTAATGTAGTCTGCATGTTATTTTGAGCTATCTGTAAGAGCACAGTGGATTACGTATGCAGTGTCAGGTGTCTTGCTAGCAGGGTTGAGGTCAATTCAACTCAGGATGAAATTGTGAAAAATAAAATGTTGTTTTCTATGACAATTCATGAATTAAAACATTTATTTCAATTAAATTGACAAAAAATAAATAACTGAATTGACCCCAACCCTGCTTACTATTTATAACTTGGTTTGCTTTTTTTTAGCATACATACAGTGCCTTGCAAAAGTATTCATCCCCCTTGGCATTTTTCCTATTTTGTTGCATGACAACCTGTAATTTAAATGGATTTTTATTTGGATTTCATGGAATGGACATACACAAAATAGTCCAAATTGGTGAAGTGAAATGAAAAAAATAACTTGTTTCAAAAAATTCTCAAAAATAAATAACGGAAAAGTATTCACCCCGTTTGCTATGAAGCCCCTAAATAAGATCTGGTGCAACCAATTACCGTCAGAAGTCACATAATTAGTTAGATTGCACACAGGTGGACTTTATTTAAGTGTCACATGATCTCAGCATATATACACCTGTTCTGAAAGGCCCCAGAGTCTGCAACACCACTAAGCAAGGGGCACCACCAAGCAAGCGGCACCATGAAGACCAAGGAGCTCTCCAAACAGGTCAGGGACAAAGTTCCACAGTGGAGATTGGAGTATCTGTCCATAGGACCACCTTAAGCCGTACACTCCACAGAGCTGGGATTTATGGAAGAGTGGGCAGAAAAAAAGACATTGCTTAAAGAAAAAAATAAGCAAACACGTTTGGTGTTCGCCAAAAGGCATGTGGGAGACTCCCCAAACATATGGAAGAAGGTACTATGGTCAAATGAGACTAGAATTTAGCTTTTTGGCCATCAAGGAAAACGCTATGTCTGGCGCAACCCCAACACCTCTCATCACCCCGAGAACACCATCCCCACGGTGAAGCAGGATGGTGGCAGCATCATGCTGTGGGGATGTTTTTCATCGGCAGGGACTGGGAAACTGGTCAGAATTGAAGGAATGATGGATGGCGCTAAATACAGGGAAATTGTTGAGGGAAACCTGTTTCAGTCTTCCAGAGATTTGAGACTGGGACGGAGGTTCACCTTCCAGCAGGACAATGCCCCTAAGCATACTGCTAAAGCAACACTCAAGTGGTTTAAGGGGAAACATTTAAATGTCTTGGAATGGCCTAGTCAAAGCCCAGACCTCAATCCAATTTGAGAATCTGTGGTATGACTTAAAGATTGCTGTACACCAGCGGAACCCATCCAACTTGAAGGAGCTGGAGCAGTTTTGCCTTGAAGAATGGGCAAAAATCCCAGTGGCTAGATGTACCAAGCTTATAGAGACATACCCCAAGAGACTTGCAGCTGTAATTGCTGCAAAATTGCTGCAAAAGGGTGAATAGTTATGCACGCTCAAGTTTTCTGTTTTTTTTATCTTATTTCTTGTTTGTTTCACAATAAAAAATATTTTGCATCTTCAAAGTGGTAGGCATGTTGTGTAAATCAAATGATACGAACCCCCCCAAAATCCATTTTAATTCCAGGTTGTAAGGCAACAAAATAGGAAAAATGCCAAGGGGGGTGAATACTTTCGCAAGCCACTGTACCTTTTTATGTAGGCTTTGCCTGGCCTGTTGTACTTTATCATTCATGTATAAAGCATGTCCCAACGACAGTGGGGAGTGCCCAACAGAAATACACATGATGCTTTTTCTGCTTTTTCTGTCTCGTCCCTCAGTGCTCACCTAGAACGCCTGTTTCACCCAATCACAGCAGCTCTGACAGAGGGGTCAGTCCAGTCCTCTGGTAGCTTGCCTCCCACCTCTCTATCACGCTCCCCTAGCGAGAAACGACAAAAACAGTAACCATGGTAGTGTCCTCCTTATCTTGATTTGCGAAAGGTTGATCTTACCGGGGCGGAAAACCAAAGCTCCGATGATGGCGCACTGACGTCAAAAACCTGCGTAAAAGGCAACCTGAGACCTGGATATATGAAAAACAACACAGTGTCAGACGTAAGCTACCACCTTAATTGATTTGGAAGTAATAAGTGAATAGTCATTTAAGAAGCATGTCCAATGGAGGATTTCTGTCAGCATGAATCTGCGATGTCTACTTTCTCCACATTGTTTATTGTTTTGTCTGCTTTTTTCCCCCAAAGCCACCTGTTTTTTTTTTTTAGATACTGACTCTCCTCAATATTCAGCCCACGTCTCTGTGTGCTGTCTCGTCCCCCCCCCCCCCCCCACACACACACACAAATTGTTTTCTTTGAGTTCTGACCGGCCAATGTGCTATCTGATCCCCCCCCCCCCCCCCAGTTCTGTGATGCTGGTGGCGGCACATGGCGATTGGAGATGGACAAAGCTGCCCCCTCTTGTCTTAAAATAAACGAGTGCAGTCATTTGGTGACGGAACACTGCCGATAGCCAATACAGCCCGGGTGAGAATTGCTGGTGTCTGGGTGACACCGAAAGGACCTCTTTGTTGCTTGCGGCCTCGCACACTTGTACAAACCCCCTTCTTCCACATCTGTGTGGCACATTTAGACGTTTTAAGAACGAGACCGTCCATGGTGCAATTGAACGATCTACGAAGTCACAAATAAGGTGTGACCCGAGACTCTCGTTTTCACCTCCCCTCCTCTCCCATTGCAACCCCCTCCACCATCACCACCCCCCTGATCTTCTTTCCACCCTCCCACCACTCCTCCATGCCCATCCCCCTTTCCTCCTCACCATGAAGTGTGGAAGTCCTTGTTTCTTGGCCCTCCTCCTTCTAAGATGCCAGGGGGCAATCTTCCACATGAATGGACTCCTTCAACATGGACAGGGTACAAGTCACCATATGGGAGGATTAATGAGTATATTATGCCTTGAGCACAATTCACCCGTCCTGAACCAGTCCAAAGCAGAACAGCACCAGACCTAGGTTCAAGCACTATTTGAAATCTTTCCGAAACTTGAAGCATTTGTTCTAGTCTGCGTGGACCGCCATATGGGTGGGGTTTGCAGTAAGGGGATTATTTTATTGCTATATATTTTATTGCTATATATTTTATTGCGTGCGTGCATCTGTCTGCTCTGTCATTGTGGACAGGGATGAGGAGATGTAAAGCAGTGCCACCAAACCCCACAAGATGTTGGGGTCCACATTGCAAAAGCCAGATGAGCAATCTGTTTCCATGTGGTGTTATTTCCCATCTTCAGACTTTCTCGTTATGTGTTATTAGGCATCATGATCAAGTGCCACGTAAAACATTTTTTACACACACTGCTCCTATTTGGCAAGCTAAGCTTCGTAGAAGTTGTGAGAGACATTCAGAGAGACAGACAACCTGAGAGGAAGAGAGGTGGGAAGAGTGAAAGAAAGAGACCGAGGAGACATTCTAGTTCCCCTCCCTTTTTAGTTTTCTCTCGTTAGGATTTGAGTGACAGGTCAGCTTACTCCAGGGAGACACAGTGCTCACAAACACACTGTTGTGAGCCACTGAGCAGCTGATCAGTCTGACATGGGCTTATCACAGTACAGTTACATCCAGGAAATGGAAAAAAGTGTGATGCTCAATAATTGAGAGAGCTATTTATAGAGGTGTCTCCGATGGGTTCCCAGGTACATTGGTTTAAATGGCTTCTATAGCAAGGGCTTACAGTATACATTAGTTACACGCACCATGGGGATTCTGTATGAATGTAAGGTATTTGAGGTAGAGCTTAAGGTAAACACAGGTGAGACCATAATATTTACGAAGGATGAAGTTTACCCCAAACCTGAACCTTAAAACTAAAGTAAACTGACGACTGCAATCCCCCATATTACATATTGCTGTACATACCACCTATTGTATGATACATGCAGTAAGACCCTAACCACAATCTTTCTCTTTCCTTTTTTCCTCACGCAGGCATTTTTGCACAGAATCCGACAAACTGCCGAAGAGCAACAGTGTCTGTCGCCTGAGCATGTCAAGGTAAATATGACCTCCTATCCTAATGATGCTTTGACCAAAATGACCACATTTTGTAAAGATCTCTTCTGCATAGTGAGGCCCTATGGGCCCTCGTCCAAATAAGTACACTATATAGGGTAGGGCTGCCCAACCCTCTTCCTGGAGATCTACCGTCCTGTGGGTTTTCAGTCCAACCCTAATTTAACTCACCTGATTCTACTTATTAGCTGCTCAACAACCTCCCGAGTGGCGCAGTGGTCTAAGGCACTGCATCGCAGTGATAGCTGTGCCACTAGAGATCCTGGTTCGAATCCAGGCTCACTAGAGACCCATGGGGCGGCCCAGTGTCGTCCAGGGTAGGGGAGGGAATGGCCGGCCGGGATGTAGCTCAGTTGGTAGAGCATGGCGTTTGCAACGCCAGGGTTGTGGGTTCGATTCCCACGGGGGGCCAGTATGAAAAATAAAAAAAATAATGTATGCACTCACTAACTGTAAGTCACTCTGGATAAGAGCGTCTGCTAAATGACTAAAATGTAAATGTAACAAGACCTTAACTAGCTGAATTAGGGTTGGACTGAAAACCTACAGGACAGTAGATCTCCAGGAAGAGGGTTGGGCAGCCCTGATATAGGGAATAGGATGACATTTCAGACGCACCCTCTCTCTGTTACCACAGATCCTGTTCTCCAACATTGAGTCAATCCTGGACGTTCACAGAGAGGTGCTGTCTGCAGTGGAGGCCAGCCTGCAGCCGGAGCCGCAGCCCGGGCATGCCCTCGGACACGTCTTCCTCCAGTTTGTGAGTGACACACACTTCCATGCACACACATGCTTACAGTGCACATATATACGGACACAAATACCGGTGTGAGCATAAATGCACAGGTACACACTGACTCTACTCGTCGCACCCTATTCACTGTTCCAATGAACCACAGTTGAGGATAAAATATCAAAACTGCTGTGAAAATCGATGTGAAAGTGGCCCTCGACAACTTTCATATAATAATATACACACAATCCACTCCCTCGCTAATTCCCCCTATCCCGCTTTTTCCCCTCGAAAAAGCCTGCATCCTGTCAGCCAGAAAGACCCCTCTATCCGTTCCTTGCCAGCCCCATGCAAGGCCCCTGTCACTTGCATTCCCTTCAGCAGATTGCTCCCCCCCCCCCCCCCCCCCCCCTCCCTTGAACTCATTTGGTCCTTGGGAACAACAAAGAGCTGCCTGTGTCGGGGGAAGAGATGGTGTGTCAGTCATCAATGGGACAATGGCGGAACTAGTTGCTCTTGCGCACACACAGACACACATACACATGCACACATGGACACACACACACAGAGACACATACACACTGAGGGGACTTTGTAGAACGAGGTATTAGCTTGAGGATTCAGTCAGTTGATAGAAAGCATATTGCAAATGGTGTTTGTTCAAACAGAAAGCTCCTGTAGTCAAACTAAAAACTATCAATATTCTATTAATTGAAAGGATGTTGAGAGTAGCCTCCTCAAGGAGGTGGTAACCAAGCTTTGTTTTCTAATTGGACTACTATAGCTCTCAGAATAAGTAATGAGGTAGTCTGCTGCTTGTGTATGCGTGTGTGTCTGTTTATGTGTGTGTGTTTGTGTGGATGACGGGAGGGGGGAGGATCTTCACACGGCCACTGGCCTTGTAGCTCCATATCCATTACAGGGCTCTCTGTCTGTGACCCCTCTATCCTTCAACACTGACACCTCTCGCCCAATCAATTGCCCCCATTTGGTGCCCTCTGCCTCCTGCCCTTGGCCCCAGTGACAATAGACACCCCTGCTGAGATTTGATTAACCCCCAGCATTGTTCAGCTGTCAATCAAAGCCAGAGAAATACATTCTGATTCTCCTCTTCTCTCTCTCAAGCTCTGTCCATTCCAATGTTGCTTAGGCCACACTATAACCCAGTATTGTTCAGCGGGCCGTTCACTGTCAATCACAATCTCAGCCCGCAGATGAATAAATGCAGATTCTCCTCTCTCTCAAGATCTGTCCATTCCAATGTTGCTCATAGGCTACAGTATAAACCAGCACCATGGCTTGATTCCAATTCAAAAGCATACTCCCTGTGCCTGATAAAGCTTACATTCATCAAAGGGAGAGAGGAAGTGAGGGTGGAATATTTGATTGGAATCCAACCTATAGTAGCTAGTGGGCCTCAAATATCACCCGCCACCATGTTGACTTTTAAGGCGTGCATGTTGTTGAATCATTGGGGTTTTGCAATGACCGGCAGACTAAACCAACCCTGCGCAGAACCTTTGGCCGACGTTTGAACCACGTTGGCGTGAGGAGGAGGATTACACAAACCTACCCCAAAAAATGACTAGAGAATGTTAATACGGAAGGATAATTCACAGACGTCAATATTTGCTCTATTTCTGTGCTGTCCCCTGACCAAGGCCTCTTCCTCCCGAGCTAACAGTCATCATATTATGGCCCTTCTTAAATAGACTCATTATGCTTTGACACTCCTCTATTTGCCCTGTGTTTGTTATTGCCCCTCTTATCCTGCTGAAATTCCACTGATGGAAAAGGAAGAAAAGCAAGTGTTTATCGAAGACACAAACACACTCTTTGAGCTATTCTGAGCACAAGTGGAGCCCTTCAGATCAGGCCCAGTTTGTTCAGGGCTGACCCGGCTTTGGAATTGTACAGGTCACATTCAGGGCCTTAAAGAAATACAGATAAGGTAAGCTTATAGATGGATAGATGAATGTTCACTTTTAGAAGTCCTTAAAGGTCCAATGCTGCTGTATTCATCTCAATATCAAATCATTTCTGGGTAACAATTAAGTGGTGATGTCACCAGGCATGCCAAAACTTAATTCCACCAAAACAGCCTTTTCAAAAGGCTCTTACACTAAAAGGGCATAATCATCATTTTCACAGTATTATTCCAACCTCATGGTGTGGAATATATATACAGTGCCTTCGGAAAGTACTCAGACCCCTTGACTTTTTCCACATTTTGTTACGTTATAGCCTTAAATACATAAAAAATCCTCAGCAATCTATACAATAACCCATAATGACAAAGCGAAAACAGATTTGTGCAAATTTATAAAAAACCAAAAACAGAAATACCTTATTTACATAAGTATTCAAACCCTTTGCTATAAGACTCGAAATTGAGCTCAGGTGCATCCTGTTTCCATTGATCATCCTTGAGATGTTTCTACAACTTGATTGGAGTCCACCTTTGGTAAATTCAATTGATTGGACATGATTTGGAAAGGCACACAACTGTCTATGTAAGGTCCCACAGTTGACAGTCCATGTCAGAGCAAAACCAAGCCATGAGGTCGAAGGAATTGTCCGTAGAGCTCCGAGACAGGATTGTGTCGAGGCACAGATCAGGGGAAGGGTACCAAAAAATGTCTGCAGCATTGACGGTCCCCAAGAACATAGTGGCCTCCATCATTCTTAAATGGAAGAAGTTTGGAACCACCCAGACTCTTCCTAGAGCTGGCCGCCCAGCCAAACTGAGCAATCGGGGGAGAAGGGCCTTGGTCAGGGAGGTGACCAAGAACCTGATTGTCACTCTGACAGAGCTCTAGAGTTCCTCCGTGGAGGTGGGAGAACCTTCCAGAAGGACAACCATCTCTGCAGCACTCCACCAATCAGGCCTTTATGGTAGAGTGGCCAGACGGAAGCCACTCCTCAGTAAAAGGCACATGACAGCCTGCTTGGAGGCACCTAAAGATCCTCAGACCATGAGAAACAAGATTCTCTTGTCTGATGAAACCAAGATTGAACTCTTTGACCTGAATGTCATGCGTCACATCTGGAGGAAACCTGGCACCATCCCTACAGTGAAGCATGGTGGTGGCAGCATCATGCTGTTTTAGAGACTAGTCAGGATCGAGGGAAAGATTAACAGAGCAAAGTACAGAGAGATCCTTGATGAAAACCTGCTCCAGAGCACTCAGGACCTCAGACTGGGTGAAGGTGCACCTTCCAACAGGACAACGACCCTAAGCACACAGCCAAGACAACGCAGGCGTGGCATCGGGACAAGTCTCTGAATGGCCCAGCCACAGCCCGGACTTGAATCCGATCGAACATCTCTGGAGAGACCTGAAAATAGCTGTGCAGCAACGCTCCCCATCCAACCTGACGGAGCTTGGAAGAATCTGCAGAGAAAAATGGGAGAAACTCCCCAAATACAGGTGTGCCAAGCTTGTGGTGTCATACCCAAGAAGACTCGATGCTGTAATCGCTGCCAAAGGTGCTTCAACAAAGTACTGAGTAAAGTGTCTGAATACTTATGTAAATGTGATATTGTTTTTATAAATTAGCAACAATTTCAAAAAAAACGTTTTTTCTTTGTCTTTATGGGGTAGATCAGCTTTAATATTGCAGATAGATTGTAACTTCCATCAATGTAATTGTCTGCATCACTTCCAATCCCCCATATGTTTTTTTTCTTTTTTCTTTCTTGCATATATATATATATGTGTGTGTGTGTGTGTGTGTGTGTGTGTGTGTGTGTGTATATATATATATATACATATATACAGTGGGGGAAAAAAGTATTTAGTAAGCCACCAATTGTGCAAGTTCTCCCACTTAAGAAGATGAGAGAGGCCAGTAATTTTCATCATAGGTACACGTCAACTATGACAGACAAATTGAGAAACAAAATCCAGAAAATCACTTTGTAGGATTTTTAATGAATTTATTTGCCAATTATGGTGGAAAATAAGTATTTGGGCACCTACAAACAAGCAAGATTTCTGGCTCTCACAGACCTGTAACTTCTTCTTTAAGAGGCTCCTCTGTCCTCCACTCGTTACCTGTATTAATGGCACCTGTTTGAACTTGTTATCAGTATAAAAGACACCTGTCCACAACCTCAAACAGTCACACTCCAAACTCCACTATGGCCAAGACCAAAGAGCTGTCAAAGGACACCAGAAACAAAATTGTAGACCTGCACCAGGCTGGGAAGACTGAATCTGCAATAGGTAAGCAGCTTGGTTTGAAGAAATCAACTGCGGGAGCAATTATTAGGAAATGGAAGACATACAAGACCACTGATAATCTCCCTCGATCTGGGGCTCCACGCAAGATCTCACCCCGTGGGGTCAAAATGATCACAAGAACGGTGAGCAAAAATCCCAGAACCACACGGTGAATGACCTGCAGAGAGCTGGGACCAAAGTAACAAAGCCTACCATCAGTAACACACATTTACATTACATTTTAGTCATTTAGCAGACGCTCTTATCCAGAGCGACTTACAGTTAGCACATACATTATTTTATCGAACCCACAACCCTGGCGTTGCAAACGCCATGCTCTACCAACTGAGCTACATCCCCTGCCGGCCATTCCCTCCCCTACCCTGGACGACGCTGGGCCAATTGTGCGCCGCCCCATGGGTCTCCCACTACGCCGCCAGGGACTCAAATCCTGCAGTGCCAGACGTGTCCCCCTGCTTACTTTTTGGTAAAAACTCAACTCGTCGTGTTTGGAGGACAAAGAATGCTGAGTTGCATCCAAAGAACACCATACCTACTGTGAAGCATGGGGGTGGAAACATCATGCTTTGGGGCTGTTTTTCTGCAAAGGGACCAGGATGACTGATCCGTGTAAAGGAAAGAATGAATGGGGCCATGTATCGTGAGATTTTGAGTGAAAACCTCCTTCCATCAGCAAGGGCATTGAAGATGAAACGTGGCTGGGTCTTTCAGCATGACAATGATCCCAAACACACCGCCCGGGCAACGAAGGAGTGGCTTCGTAAGAAGCATTTCAAGGTCCTGGAGTGGCCTAGCCAGTCTCCAGATCTCAACCCCATAGAAAATCTTTGGAGGGAGTTAAAAGTCCGTGTTGCCCAGCGACAGCCCCAAAACATCACTGCTCTAGAGGAGATCTGCATGGAGGAATGGGCCAAAATACCAGCAACAGTGTGTGAAAACCTTGTGAAGACTTACAGAAAACGTTTGACCTGTGTCATTGCCAACAAAGGGTATATAACAAAGTATTGAGAAACTTTTGTTATTGACCAAATACTTATTTTCCACCATAATTTGCAAATAAATTCATTAAAAATCCTACAATGTGATTTTCTGGATTTTTTTCTCTCATTTTGTCTGTCATAGTTGATGTGTACCTATGATGAAAATTACAGGCCTCTCTCATCTTTTTAAGTGGGAGAACTTACACAATTGGTGGCTGACTAAATACTTTTTTCCCCACTGTATATTTTGATATTTTTAACACTTTTGGTTACTACATGATTCCATATGTGTTATTTCATAGTTATGATGTCTTTACTATTATTCTACAATGTAAAAAATAGTAAAAATAAAGAAAAACCCTTGAATGAGTAGGTGTGTCCAAACTTTTGACTGGTACTATATATATATATATATATTCCATATTAGATCTCTACACTTTCTAAATTAGTAACGGATATTTATTTTCATCTCACTCCCTTTTGATAACAGTGTTTTCCCACTAATTGCATTATGGAACGAACATTCGCGCCTAGCCTACTGCTTTGTACGCATTGCTGAGCTTATAATGTGAAGAAATAATCGTTTATCAACATTTTAAGCCAAATGTTCTGATCTGTTGCATCAGACTCCTTGCTTTTTAACTTATTTTTTCATTTAGCCTAGTTGTATGAATGTGGGTTCTTATCTTCCCACAACTGTCCCAGAGGCTATTTCTTTCTTGACAAACTGACCAATAGAATAGGTCAACTTTTCTACTATGGGGTATAGTAGATTGACATAAGCTAGTGATTTTGCTGTTCGTTAGGCTACTCCTCTTATTAGCTTCGTGATTTTTTAATTTGACAGGATTTGGTGTTTCACACCATATGCTGGGCCAGCTGTTGCTCCCGGTGATGTCTCGGACTTTGTTGCCCTGCCAGCCAGCAGCTCTGTGTGTGTCTGTCTGTCTGTGTGGGACAGCAGAGCCCTGGGCTACGCTATCCCTCTGTTGCTTCGCCGTTTACGGCCGCAAAACACGGTGACACACATTTAATCTATCCTCGTCATGGGAACCGGAGAGAAGCTGAACCTAATGTTACATAAAAGCCAGATTAGTTATCTCTTCTTTCTGCGTTGCCATGCGGACCTGACACAGGCATGAGAGGAGGTAGAGGATGGAAGGCTAGACTAGTCTGTAGCAGCATGGCCTCTTGAGGTTGACTTTGATATACTGTGTTTCCAAAGAGCTGTGAGAGTCAACATTTAGAATGGATAGAGAGAACGAGAGAGAACGAGAGGGAAATGGAGAGGGAGACACTGAGACCAATGGAGAACCTGGTAGAGATTGTTACTATGTGAACCTTTTTACAGTGCTTGGCCCCATCAGAGTTTTCACAATTACCTCATGTACAGTGGGGAAAAAAAGTATTTAGACAGCCACCAATTGTGCAAATTCTCCCACTTAAAAAGATGAGAGAGGCCTGTAATTTTCATCATAGGTACACGTCAACTATGACAGACAAATTGAGAAAAAAATTCCAGAAAATCACATTGTAGAATTTTTAATGAATTTATTTGCAAATTATGGTGGAAAATAAGTATTTGGTCACCTACAAACAAGCAAGATTTCTGGCTCTCACAGACCTGTAACTTCTTCTTTAAGAGGCTCCTCTGTCCTCCACTCGTTACCTGTATTAATGGCACCTGTTTGAACATGTTATCAGTATAAAAGACACCTGTCCACAACCTCAAACAGTCACACTCCAAACTCCACTATGGCCAAGACCAAAGAGCTGTCAAAGGACACCAGAAACAAAATTGTAGACCTGCACCAGGCTGGGAAGACTGAATCTGCAATAGGTAAGCAGCTTGGTTTAAATAAATCAACTGTGGGAGCAATTATTAGGAAATGGAAGACATACAAGACCACTGATAATCTCCCTCGATCTGGGGCTCCACGCAAGATCTCACCCCGTGGGGTCAAAATGATCACAAGAACGGTGAGCAAAAATCCCAGAACCACATGGGGGGACCTAGTGAATGACCTGCAGAGAGCTGGGACCAAAGTAACAAATTCTACCTTCAGTAACACACTACGCCGCTAGGGACTCAAATCCTGCAGTGCCAGACGTGTCCCCCTGCTAAAAGCCAGTACATGTCCAGGCCCGTCTGAAGTTTGCTAGAGTGCATTTGGATGATCCAGAAGAGGATTGGGAGAATGTCATATGGTCAGATGAAACCGAAATAGAACTATTTGGTAAAAACTCAACTCGTCGTGTTTGGAGGACAAAGAATGCTGAGTTGCATCCAAAGAACACCATACCTACTGTGAAGCATGGGGGTGGAAACATCATGCTTTGGGGCTGTTTTTCTGCAAAGGGACCAGGACGACTGATCCGTGTAAAGGAAAGAATGAATGGGGCCATGTATCGTGAGATTTTGAGTGAAAACCTCCTTCCATCAGCAAGGGCATTGAAGATGAAACGTGGCTGGGTCTTTCAGCATGGCAATGATCCCAAACACATCGCCCGGGCAACGAAGGAGTGGCTTCGTAAGAAGCATTTCAAGGTCCTGGAGTGGCCTAGCCAGTCTCCAGATCTCAACCCCATAGAAAATCTTTGGAGGGAGTTGAAAGTCCGTGTTGCCCAGCGACAGCCCCAAAACATCACTGCTCTAGAGGAGATCTGCATGGAGGAATGGGCCAAAATACCAGCAACAGTGTGTGAAAACCTTGTGAAGACTTACAGAAAACGTTTGACCTGTGTCATTGCCAACAAAGGGTATATAACAAAGTATTGAGAAACTTTTGTTATTGACCAAATACTTATTTTCCACTATAATTTGCAAATAAATTCATTAAAAATCCTACAATGTGATTTTCTGGATTTTTTTTCTCATTTTGTCTGTCATAGTTGATGTGTACCTATGATGAAAATTACAGGCCTCTCTCATCTTTTTAAGTGGGAGAACTTGCACAATTGGTGGCTGACTAAATACTTTTTTCCCCCACTGTATTTAACATTGGATGCCTGATAGAAATGCTACGCAGCATTCTTACCTCATGCTCAATATTCAAATGGCAAACAAAAACAAACTTAACAACTTCAAACAGCTTCAATGGAGTGACTGAGTGCCTCTATATTGATATGCCTGTTAAGTCGCTACCTTAAATGCACACGTCCAGCTTTTCAGAGAGAGAGAGAGTGTAGTGTTTCTCTGAAGGTTGTGGGGATATGCTAGCATCGCACGTACGAGCTAGGATTTCACTTCCTGCACTGTTTCGGGTGACCGCAGCAGAGTTTTGTTTACCAACCATAGCAGAGTGAGGAGGCCCTACACTGAAGCTGGTTTCACTTCCTAATGGCTAGTATACACTTGAAGGCCAAATGGGGTTTTGGGCTGGCTTAAATTAAATTCTGAGGAAGAGATTGCCTAGGCCTATATGTTGTCCCTAATGGTGGATAAATAATGCATTGAACCTATGTGTATAGCTATCATATTACTAAGTGATCATGAGGAAAGCCTTCGGTGGCCAAACCTATAGGACAGTACAGTATATCCCCTAGCAATAACTGTGCCAGTGGGAATAGAGGAATTTCAGAGTGCTTTCTCAGTGCAGTATTTACCCAAATAAGGAAAGAACATCAGAATTGTAATCTTAATTGTTTGTTTTTTTTACCTCGAGGAATTATGTGTATAGGAGTTATACTTCAATTCAACTGATGTTGTGACATTATCACTAGAGATCTGTGTTTGACTAAAAGTTGTTGGAAACAATTCTGTTCCAGAATATTCAATGCCAAGTTTTTATATTTGGATAAGATCAGGTTCTGACTGACTTGTGTTTCTTCCATCTTTCAGAAGGGGCGGTTCTCGGTGTATGGGGAGTACTGCAGTAACCACGAGAAAGCCCTGCGGCTGCTGATGGAGCTCAACAAGATCCCCGAAATCAGGACATTCCTCCTGGTGAGGATTCCACCGCTGACACCAACTGTCCCTGTCTTTTTACATATCTCGTTCGCTCTCTTTTTCTTCAATCTTCTCTTCCTCTATCTATTCTTCCTCCTTTTCTATTCCTCTTCCACCTGTTCTATTCCTCTTCTTTTCCACCTCTTCCTCCCACTCCTTTACTTTTCTCCCTGATCCTCTTCTCCCTGATCCTCTTCCCCTGCGTCACATCTTTTTCCTCCTCCTCCATTTCCTTCCCTCTCTTCCTTTTCCACCTCTGTCCCAATCACCATCCCTCTCTCTATCCTCTTCATAATGTCACCTCTTCTTCTGTTTACATGTTTATGTTCATTATAAAAATAACAGGTATTAGAATGAGATTGCTTGGTTACTCTGGCAAACTCACGATGTAACCACAGAGTGTGTCAAGGTTGTTTTGTCACCAGAAGTCCAGCTGTTTCCTTGTTTTGACAACCCTTCTTGCCCCTCAACAATGAACACAGGAACTGCCTTTGACTGCGCTTCCAAAAATGATGTCATGCTCGGTGTGAGCTGGCCAGCTGCAGTACATTGGCACGGCTGGCTGGAAGATCTGAGCCTTGTTGACACCGATGTGTTTCCTCCGTCTCATTATTGACTGACCTGAACTTGTTCTAGTTGTGTTCTGTACATTCTATCCCAGGCTGCTAGTGGAAAATCACATGGGGGTAAATCCTAACTTTCACAAGTCAAATGTTTGTCTTAAACTTAGTCATGCGTTGATATCAATGGGAGACTAAGATACATTTTACATAAGTGGATGTTAGGATTCGCCCCATACATTTAAACTTTTAGTGGACTAACCCTTTAAGCTACAAGTCTGAGCTCCACAGGTTTAAGCTCTAGGCTGGTTTCAACCCAAAATGCATGGTAGTCCACTGTGCTTTTTGTGGAAGTGGTGGAGTGAGGGAATTGAGGTGTAGTCAGTCGATGAACTCTGTGGCGTGTAGACAATGCCTTCTGTAATCGCAGGGAGCCTGGAGGCTTAATGAGTAATCACATTTGGATGTAGGCTTTGCATTAATTAGTCACGATTATAAATGCAAATCGTTATTAGTATTATAATGATATTTGAGGGTGGTGCGGCATGAAGAGCCATTGGCGCATCTGTTGTTTCCTCTCTTGAATTCTGTTCCATTTCCATGTTTTTGCGGTATTTGAGCTAATATTTCCATGTTAATTGACAAGCACTGAATATGTACGCCGTCTCTACAAGGACATCAAAACAAAGCTGTAAAGCTGAGAGGAGTCAATTGAAAGTATACTGAAAGGAGGTCAAAGAGAAGCTCTCGGAGGGAGTTTGGCTGCAGGCACGCAGATGGAAATAATGTTCATATTAGAAGACTGGAGAGAGAGGAGAGGGGGATTGCATCAGGATTGCCAAACTGGCTGGAATCTGTGGAATCTCAGAATTCTGCAGTCAAGTTTTTGAGAGCAGTTTTTGCGCTCCTCTCCTCCCCGCACCCCCAAGCGTTAGCTTCAACCAAAGACTGCATGAGCACTACACTGCTGTTTCTCCTCAGAGTGCCTTATGAACTTGAAAGTGGTGGAATGTGATTAAAATGAAATATGTGCACTATACCGACCAATGATGTGCTTTCTGTTTTCTTCACCAAAGTATTTTCGTGCGGCGTATCTAGTTTGGCCTTTGATCTGGTGGTGAACGCTGCTCATTCTTGCCCTCTGGGACTTAGCATTTGACAGACCTGGTTCCTAGAAAATAAAGCACATAGAAGAGAACCCACCAGCTTTGTCTCGCTCTCTCTCTCACTCACTCACTCTCTCACATCTGAAGAATCCTCCTCAGAAGGGTTTCACCACCAAACATACATTTCACAAAGCATTACTTTAGTTACAGTTTGCCACCCGATCCCCATGGAGGTCATTAATACAACTGCGAAGACTTGCTGTGGTGTTTTGGATTTAGCTTCTTGCCCTAAACCACTTCACATAATCATTTTAGTGGAGTTACCAACTTACATTTCTAGAAGAATCACAAAGAAGATTTAGGATGGGTCATAGGCCATAGATGCCCCTGTTTGATAAATTACCGTTTTGTTAACATCTGTGTGTTGTCTGTGTTCCAGCACTGTATGCTGTTGGGAGGAAAGAAGAGCACAGACATTCCCCTGGAGGGGTACCTGCTATCGCCCATTCAGAGGATCTGCAAGTACCCCCTTCTACTGAAGGTATGGATGACACACGAACATAAACACAAACATTCCAACCTTGTCTGAGCCACTCCTATCATGTATGATCTTCATTCTCCACCCCTCGTCCAATTTCTCCCCTTTTTCCAACTTCTCCGCAACTTCGATCCGCACCCTCTGTCCCACCACTTCATCCCCCGCTCTTCTCCATCCTATGTCCGACCTCCACGCTCCCCCTCCATCCTAACATTTGCCCAAAACTCTGTGCATCCATCATCCCACAATCTTACCTGACCTCTCCACCTCTACATGCAACTCTATCCACCATTGACTCTTTGCAGAATATTGATGAGATGATTCCTAATAATGAGAATGGTGCTTATCATCCAGCGCACCAGGGCTGTTCTCTGTAACAGTATTAATGGCTGTTTATATGCTGTAGTTCTAATGAAGACATCTTGACTATTTGGCTTTAACCCATTAATGACCTGACCAAGTGACCACTCTATTCGCCTCTTCCTCCTGTCTCTAACCGCACTAGGAGCTGTTGAAGCGGACGCCCAAGAAGCACGCGGACTACCCTGCGGTGGAGGAGGCACTGCAGGCCATGAAGGCAGTGTGCTCCAACATCAACGAGACCAAGAGGCAGATGGAGAAACTGGAGGCCCTGGAGCAGCTGCAGTCACACATCGAGGGCTGGGAGGTGAGGGATTCTATTCTATTCTACTCTGGACCATGTCTAGGATGCACCCTATAGGTCACCATTGAGGGAGGGAGAGAGAGGGGGAGAGGAGGGAGTGGGAGAGAGGGGGGAGGGGGGAGATGGAGGCGGGGAAGAGTACTAAAAGGTGAAAAGAGGGGAGTGACGTGTGCGATAAAGAAGAGAGGCGAGACAGAAGGGTGGGGGGTCAGAGAGAGAGGAGGGAGGGAGGGAGGGAGGGGGTGCTAGAAAGATAAGAGAAGTGTGCGATAAAGATGAGAGGATGGAGAGGGGTGGGAGGTGAGAAGAAAGATTGAGAGAGGAGAGGTAAGATAAAGAGGATAGTTAGATGGAGAGAGAGTGAGAGAGAACGGAACGGTTCTCCTTTATATAGAAATGGTTCGAATGACAGGAAAGAGATGGAAAAGGGAAGCTCCGAGTTTTCACACACACACACACACACACACTGTCGTCCTCATTGACCCCTATACCCACTCAGTCATGGCTGTGGCGAAAAAGCTTAGGCCAGTTTTCGAGAGTCCACCAAATGCTAAGCACCACTTCATTTTCTGTGACAGTAAAACGCTCCTCCAGCTTCCCCCAGATTACCAGCATGCACAGGGCACGGACAGGGCTTGGGAGCGGAGCGGAGTGCCCAGTGCGTTTTTCACGCCTCCTTCACCCTCCACAACAGAGCCCTTGTCCCCTGACTCTCCTCTGGTCCTCTGGGCCCCGGAGAGGACAATCCGTCCGCTCAGGAGCCAAGGGAAGGTCAAAGGGCACCCTGCCCAATCGGCAGAGCCCAAAGAGGCAGGGCCTAGTCTCACACGGGGCCCTTTGAGGAAAAAAGAGAGAACCTCACAATGGCATCCTACACATACACACACACACACACTCAAAGCCTGCCAAGATTTGCCTCGCTCTGATGAAATATGCCACCGTTTCACCCCCGCGATTGTCCTCCGTCAAAAATGTGACAAAACAAGAGGCTGTTGTGTGTTTAACAAGGATAAACGATGTGGAGATAGAAATTACACCATGTCGTCGCAGTTTCCTCCACAGATCAATCAGACTTTATTATTGGCATTTTCGTTCAATAACTCTCATTTGATTCTAGCCACTGACGTGGGGGCAGTTGTACATCCGTTTTTGGGATTGGTTCTCTGATTCACTTTGCATTGACCCCTAGAGGTCAAAACATGTCTGAGAGTGAACGAGTATTGGGACATAGAGCCTCTGTCTACTTGCTCCGTATCACAGTTCATCCTCATGAAAGGCACTACCCCCTCTTCCTACCTTCTTCCCTCCCTTTAAAGCACTCTAGCTTTAGCCCGTTATCTCCACTCCTCCACTCTCCAGTGTAATCACCTCTCCACTCCTCCACTCTCCAGTGTAATCACCTCTCCACTCCTAATAGGGAGGTAGTAGTGCAGAATCAGGACCCAGACACATTAGCATTGCTCTGATAGACAGACAGCTCTCCTGCTTCCACCATCCATCCCTCAGCCATCCTCCATCCATTCCTCCATCCCTCCATCCCCCACCCGCCTTCCTGCACGTTTAAACATGGAATTTGATCGATCGTAAAACCGTCTGCTAGGCTGGTTGGAATGCACGTGATCTACAGGAGTGCGGATAATCCTGTTTTTTGGGGGGAGCTACGCGCGTCTGTCAGAAATGTAGTGCCCAGAGGAATCAATTATGGATGGTTGTGAGGGTGGGGGTCTGGTTTTGGGCGGCTACGGTGGCATGCTCTCAATGACATCAAAGAGACCGTTAAATTTGGTAAAGTCCAACCATAAAGGGGGGTTGGTGTCTCTGTACCAAAAATGGGGGTGGGGCAGGAGATCCAGAGTCCACACATGGGCACGCTTAGTTCTGGTTGATTTTAGATTGGTGCATTCCATTGAACAATGATGCTTTGTTTTGTTATGGCTACATGTATGGCATGAATGCATCCATGCACATGCACCTTATTACGAATCATTATGTTACAAGGCAATCCAAAATGTGTACGTGTGTGGTTAATTGCATCGGTGTAGGTTTGATTGATTTCCTGTCTGAAATGGCACCCTATTCCCTATATAGTGCACTACCTTTGCTCAGATGCCAAAGGGGAGGTCCCATATGTCTCTGGTCAAAAGTATTGCACTATATACGTAATGGTGCCATTTCTGAAACACCCCCATACATAATTAACGTCACAGCTAGAATCCCATAAGTCAACCTTTAAGAATCCCTTTAGCTTTCTTGTTTACAATGGGCTAGTGTAAAACCCTGAAAATACTTATTTAAAATTACTTAATCTAATGACTAAATAGTGACTAATTTACCGTAAGTCGTGGCCTAGTATCGTGAAAAGGTTAATTGGCTCTCATACAGTTTGGTGTCCATGCATACTTGATGACGTCAACCAGCTTCAAAAGCCAGAGAGACAGCAATATGTACCCCGAATAGGGTAAAACGAAAACCCAATTCATTATGAAACGAGTTGAATCTCGCAATTAAGAACTTGTGTCAGATCGTATGTCTAAAAGGAACAGTGTTTGTGTGCATGCGCATGTATGCGACTACATGCGTTTTGTTTAAGAATCTGTGGTTTTCATCCCATGGCTAAAGAGGCCACAGAGTGCACCTTTAACTCACGTTTTACTATAGAGATTTGAGTAACACTTCACATTAAGTACCCTGCCACAAAACTGTCATAACAGTGGCTTTACACCTGTAGTCCCAACACTGCCATGACATTACATATCAGGGAAACGTTGGGAAATAGTTGGAATACTTCACATGTTACATCTCAGCTCACCCAGAGTGGTATGTGGCTTGCAGGGGTAAAATAAGTAGGCTTTGTCTAAGCCTGACCAGATGTCCCTTCGGGACCCAGAGCTGGCACTATTTAAACAAAATCTTGTTTCCTCCCCATTTTAGACTAGTTTCCTCCAGTTCAGTTCAGTTCGGGGGCCAGTTGGCAACTTGTCCAACCACTGTGGGCTGAAGAACAGTGCACAGCTGACTTTTGTCTTGTGTTAAGGGCCATTGGCAAAGTTCAGGGAAGGACTGTTGTATACACTATTGTTCTGTTGTATAACAGTAGGAGTGAGGGTGTCGTCTGTTGTTCATTCCATCCTATTAGCACAATGAAATGGAAACAAATAGTTTGAACCTAATCCAATGTCATCCGATGTGTGAATTCTCACAGCTGCATTTTGTATTGTTCGACTGGGGTTGTGCACTCTGAACGTAAACACATGTTGTTTGAAAGATAATCATTGTTATAGACACACGTACACACACACACAAAAACACACCTAGAACCCCACACACCCACAGAACCCCCCCCCCCCCCCCCCCCCCCCCCCCCACACACACACACACACACACACGTCTAGTTGAGAGATGACGACAGGCACCAGTGGTTAATTGCCGTTCTCTCTTGACTGTCTGTCCCCAGGGCACCAATCTGACTGACATCTGCACCGAGCTGCTGCTCCACGGTAACCTGCTCAAGATCTCTGCTGGCAACATCCAGGAGAGAGTCTTCTTCCTGTTCGACAACCTCTTGGTCTACTGCAAGAGGAAATCTAGGTGAGAACGAGGGAGGGAGGAGACGTGGGGATGGGGGAGGGAAAGCAAGAGGGAGGGAGGGCGAGTGGGAGGTTGTGGGGGGGTGACTGAGGGGAGGGAGGGAGGGAGGGAGGGATGGAAGGGAGAGGGAGAGAGAGAGAGGGAGGGAGGTGGGGATGCAAGTACCTCGTGAAAGTGGTGGGAATGAGCACAACAAGCTTTTTCATTCAGTGATGAGAAGTCCAGTGGCAGAAAGAAGCCAGACGTGGAAAAATTGAGTGAATTCCCAAATCCTGTTTGTGTAGTGTGTACCAAGCTCATTTTAGATACAAACAAATCAAGTCCACCTAACGTTGTGTGTGTGTGCTTCAGGACTGTGAAGTTATTATATATATATATTTTTAAGTTGGCAACAAATTGCATTTTTCTCTGCAGAGAAAAACTCATTTTTGCCATTTTCTGTTCAATTTCCTAGGGTTTCTGGGAAGAAGTCCACCAAGAGGACCAAGTCCATCAACGGTCCCCTGTACCTGTTCCGAGGAAGAATCAACACAGAGGTGATGGAGGTGGAAAACGTTGAGGACGGAACAGGTTTGTACCAGTCCCACCAGTCTTCAGTTCATATACTGTACAGTGCTGTGAAAAAGTATTTGCCCCCTTTCTGTCATCCAGGTCCTGAGGCAGCAAAGCAACCCCAAACCATCACACTACCACCACCATGCTTGACCGTTGGTGTAAGCTTCTTACTGTGGAATGCAGTGTTTGGTTTTAGCCAGGTATAATGGGACCATGTCGTCTTTGTAAACTCAGGTTCCCTTGATCTGATTACATTCAGTATTAAAAATATGCAAAAATAGAGAAAATCAGAAAGAGCGCAAATACTTTTTCACTACACTGTAGGAACATCATCCCTCTTCACCCCTCCATTTATTCATTCATTCAATCATCCATCCATTGCTCTATTCATTCATCCATATGTCTGTTTAGCCATTTATCACATTTATCTTCCATCAGTTGATATTTTTCTTTCTATTTATTTGGGATTAACTCACTACAGGTCTGGCTGATGTAAAATCATAAACTAATTACACAAACCCATTCTTTCTATGCTACAGTGTTACTTAGGCTTCATACAAACAAAGAGTATTTGTTTCATTTGAACTCTATTTTCCCACAAAAAACAAGATAACGAATTCACTGATAGAATAGGTGATACAAATCTGATGAGTGCTTACAGTTTGGGTGCAGCTATAAAATCTTGTATAGGTTTCTCACACTTTGAATGATAGATAGGGTGGTTATATGAATTTGACGAGTGCTTGCTCGCAGTGATAAGGTCTTACATTGGTTCAGACAGGATGCACAACCTGCATTTCTCACCTTTGAACTTCTGGGATAGCTGCTGCATGAACTGGAACTTACCAACTTACCACACTGTTCTGCTCATTTTGCTCTGGTGATTTATTGCACACTAGCCTGTTTTTGCAAGACCTGGGTTAAAATAGTATTTTAAATGTTTCAAATACTTTAGCTTTGCTTGATTGAGCTTACCTGGTGAATAGAAACAATAAAATAGTTCCAAAACTGCCAACCCCGCATATCTTGCATTCCGGGCAGGCTCAAGCAAACGTTCAAAGTATTTGAAAGATTTCAAGAACTATTTGAACCCAGGTCTGATTGTTTTCTCTTGTAGCTGTAGCTCTACCTAAAGGGCCTTAGGGGTAGAAATACACTTTTTCCTCTCACATGCCTCCTTTCTGTGCTCCGCGGGCTGTTTGCTGCCTATCGCCTGGTACTGTACGTTCAGAGGTAACCACAAAGAAAAATATTATGTTCTCTCTCTCTGTATGTTTCTCAGAGACACCCTATAACCTGATGTTTACATGTTTTTTTTAAAATACTTTAGTCATTTAGCAGACGCTCTTTTCCAGAGCGACTTACAATTAGTGAGTGCATAAATTTTTCATACTGGCCCCCCGTGGGAAACGAACCCACAACCCTTGCGTTGCAAGCGCCATGCTCTACCAACTGAGCTACAGGAGGGCCAGTGATAGTGAGACTAAGGTCATGTGCCCTCTTTACACTGCGAGTTTAACTTCTATGTGTCTAAGGGTATTAATGTGTTGATTTGTAGCATTGTAGAAGCCCAACGAATCACCCTTGAAATATCTGCGCTTTTAAACCGTTCAGTTGACAATTTAAAGCAGGGCTCTCCAACCCTGTTCCTGGAGAGCTACCCTCCTGTAGGTTTTCGCTCCAACACCAGTTGTAACTAACCTGATTCAGTTTATCAACCAGCTAATTACTATAATCAGGTGTGCTAGTTTAGGGTTAGAGTGAAAACCTAAAGTAATATGTTTAGAGTAATAAGAATATTGAGTGAAGACGTTTGAATGAGATTTGTAGTTTGTATCTTGACGGGCCTGTGTTCTTCCACTGAAGATTACAACCTTGAAATGCACTGACAGCAAGTTTCCCGTTCACACGAAGAGCGACTCAGTGTTTTGGCGTGAATGCATACATCACACATCACACTAATTTAAATTAATGCAATAACATGACCCTCCTCCCACATCCACTATTGTTTGACACACACACCTAAACACGATTAGCCCTTTTTATGCTCCCCTCTCTCTCCCTCCCTCTCTCCCTCCCTCCCTCCCTCCCTCTCTCCCTCCCTCCCTCCCTCGCTCTCTATCCCTCGGGGCCAGGGGGTTTCACATCTATTTATATGACCTTTTAACATTACACTAATGTACTTCCATTACCCCAGCCCATTCATTATGCATTACAGTCACCTGGAGCCAAATAGCTGGTAAAATTGGAATGGAGGAGAGGGAGAGCGAGAGAGAGAGAGGGAGACAAGGAGACGGAATGCGAGGGAGAAAGCGAGACGGACCTTACTGTCGAGTCAGCGGAAAGATGTATTTGACTACTTAGTTATTGTTTGTTATTTTAATTAGCAGTACTTACAGTATGATGGATATTTGAGCTCTTGAGGTATTTCAAAGACAAGTGAAGCTTGAGAGTGGTGTGGCTGGGCTGTATTACCCTCCCAGTTACTACTGAGGTCAAGACGAGTTCATGAACACTGCATGTTTTATCCCCAAGAAAAGCTAGTACAGTATTAATATCAATGTCCATCAATAGCATTGAGGTTAAATGTAATAAGATTATTTCTATAAGAGGGGTCACATGTTGGGTGTGTACCATGGTCCGTTAATAGTTTTTTACCTCGTTTCAGCCGACTACCACAGCAACAACTACACGGTGACCAGCGGCTGGAAGATCCACAACACGGCCAAGAACAAGTGGTTCGTCTGCATGGCCAAGAACGCAGAGGACAAGCAGAAGTGGCTCGATGCCATCTTGAGGGAACGAGAGCAGAGAGAGAGTGAGTATAACAAAAAGGGGCATGTCCTCGCTTTTGGAGTCCTGCTCCCCCTCCCTTGAGAATGTGAGGCTATCATGTTTTCCGATTGTGCTGTACTGTCTGACCTCAGACTTATACAGTATCTCAACAACGCTATGCTGTGGTGAGCTAACACAATTGAAGGTTCAGAATAAATGGTTAGCTTTGCAAGAGGTTACAAATGGATTCCCTCTGTTGTGAGAGATCATGCAGTATGTATGCAAATGAATTTGTGCATCACTAGGACGGTTGTGGTATGCTTATGGTATGTCTTACTGCCCATTGTCACTCTCTCTCTGGCTTTTGTTTCATAAATACATAAAGATCGTGGCATAATTATTACCAAATGAATGCAGAAGAACAGTCTGGAGTTTAACATTCAAAGGAAAGAGCCAGCCGCCTCTTACGGTGCAGTACGAGACCCGTGTTTGCTAATCAACACCCCCAAGAAGAGAGCGCACTCTATCCAACAGTTAATTTACAAACAAACTCAAGATGCGCTAAAAACAGATTCTTCGATCCCAGCAAGAGCCTGAAATAGAGAAGCAGTAGCAGCTTGCCAGAAACGGCAGCTCACGAGAGAGTATTGCAACACAGTACCCATCACGGGTTGTTGTCTGTCTGTGAGACCGCTCCGTTCTCTCTCTGTTTTGTCTAGCCAACTATACCGTGGCATGAAAATGAGGCTTGTAACACATTTTGGATGCCATTTCTCGACTTGGTGTGTAGCGATTGCAGACCTTTGACATGAATTGGCAGCTTGGGAGCAGGTTTCATGAACTGTGTAATTAATAGTGTGTTCAAATCGAGTCACACCCAAAACATCCTGTCACTGGAATAAAAGGATATTTTTGTCCTCTTTAAAAAATAATGGCACTAAAATACCCCTTCTAGTTAAAATGTGCTATTTGCAGTAGTGTTTGACTACACATTGAAAACATGTATTTTGAGGAAGATGGGTTATTTGTTCAAAACGTCATTGTAAGCTGAGCACTCTTACTCGTCTTGTTTAATGACTTTGCCTCCATTCCCCCCCCCCCCCTCTTTTGACTTCAAAAGTGTCTCCACATGCGGAGTAAGGACACCTGTTCAGCACTGGCCACCTGTCTTTGTGTTTGTGTGCGCATTGGGGCGTGCCAATAAAGCTTGAAAGGCTTTTACTGACTTCTGTGGCTGTAGGCATGGTGACACCTGATAGCATTGGAGGCAGAAATCACAACTGCTGTCCCCCCAAGCTGTAAATGTATGGAAAGGATTAAACTTAAACAGCGGAGGGTTTTGAACATCCAACCATACCTGTGTTCTAGCTGTTTACAACAACTGTAGCTTTAATATTTCAAATGTAGCAAATGAGCCTTCCACATGGACTTGTGCGACCGGTCACCTGATCCTGTGGCTAAAGGGAAGAAGTGGAGCTTTGCAGAGTACCAAGGGCCATGTTGGGTATTGGGTTACGGCAGGCGGAAATTGACCTGAGGCTAACAGATGCCAGATCAGTCACAGTGCAGCCAACCCCACACCACACCTCACACCCTAACCCCCCTCCCTGTACCCCCGGCCTTGCCCACATCTGGAAGGCTTGACCATGGCCATTAGATCCTGAGTACATCCCTTTCATCCCTGTTTCACTATTGATACCTAACCCATTGTTGAATCCCAATTTCCCACAGCACACCTCTTTTAAATGTCCCCTTGTTTTGCCATGGCACTGGCTTCAGTTGGACATTTTGGTTGTGGCCCCTTTTAAATACTCCCAAGACAGATCCATTATTTTTGCCCTGCCAGCTGGATGGGGCTGGTATCGTCTTAGCAGTGTTTTCGTAGAGGCTGAGTGGAAATGAGTGGGCTAACATGTTAGCCTGTTTGCCTGTGCCAGTGAGAGTGGGAAGAGGGGGCCTCTGGACTGGCTCTGACAGCTGGACCAGCAGCCCAGGGCCGGGGGCCCCTTGCACCAGGACCAGACCCCAGTCTGTTCAATGACTCTTTGTTTGAATCCACTCCAGCTGCTGTCAAGTGTAATCCAACCCCCCCCTCCATCAGCGGCACCAAGCTCTGGCACCCCCGCACATTTTGTTGGAATTGTCTTGAGTCCCACGGTTTAGCAGGACAGAGAGGCTGATGATGGAGCTCCAAAGTTCAGAGAGCCCAACAGTGGAGTTTAGCAGCTCACTGAGCCCCACAGTGGAGTTTAGCCAGTCAGAGAGCCTCACAGTGGCGCTCCAAAGTTCAGTTAGCCCCACAGTGGAGTTAAGCTGCTCAGAGCCCCATGGTGGAGTTATGGTTTAGAAGCTGTATGAGCATGCTGGACCTTCAAAGGGCTCAACATCAACAGACTGTAGTTTTGAATTGTCTACACATATTTGTCATAATTGAACATATTTCTCACTCAAGGGTGTTGCAGCTTGGTAAACATAACTGCTGCTCTACACTAAAGATAAAGAACTCAGTGGCGTCATAGTACATTAGCAGGCGACACAGTACTTTGTTCTAGACCTGGACAGACTAACTTCTGGCTTTCCCTCCGTTGGAGGCGGCAGACACGAGCCGCCATGCTCCACTCCTCTCCTACCCCTGTACCGTGTCAGAAACCCCAACGGGGCCCTACAGGCAGGGCCATTGTGTCTTCTCACAGCCCTGTGACAGCCTCTTCCCCCCCGGGGGCTGAAACGCATAGATGTCTGAGGGCTGACTGGAGGAAATGGTGGTGTCCCTCAGGGCTCGGTGTTGGGCCCTCTTTTGTTTTTGTTGGCAATGTGAGACAATAGCTGCTGCTGCTGCTGCTGCCCCCCCATGCCAGCCAGAGTGCCAGACAACGGAACCAGCATGATGTCTTAGGCAGTGAGAGGAATGATCTGTAGTCTCTCTCTCTCTCTCTCACTCTCACTCTCACTCTCACTCTCACTCTCACACACACACACACACACACACACACACACACACACACACACACACACACACACATTCTCGGACCACACAGTTTATCTTTACTCCTAGACTCACTGTTGGGTTAGAAATATACTAATAACCGTTTATAACAACTCAGGCTTTCGATAATGAACTTCATATGCAAAATGCTTTGGTGTCTGACCCCTTGAGTGTTTCTCTGTTGGTTGCAGGTCTGAAGCTGGGGATGGAGCGGGATGCCTACGTGATGATCGCTGAGAAGGGCGAGAAGCTCTACCACATGATGATGACCAAGAGCCGCCATCTGATCAAGGACCGGCGCCGGAAGCTGAGCATCGTTCCCAAGTGCTTCATGGGAAAGTGAGTTCTTCCATACTGAACAGTCCATTGCTTTTGTGCAGGCTAAGCTTCAAATCTCAAATGGTACAGTGGTTGGATGACAACAATAGGTGCTCAGTCGAGGGGGTGACCTTCGAACTGTCAACAAGGGTACTTTTAAGACATCTTCAAGGTACAAATACATGAAAAATGTGGGATTACTCCACTGAACCAAAACTTCTGCTGTTAATAGTGATCATATTATAAATACATTGATAATAACTTATCGTTTCACAATTACATTAAAGTCCCTACATACTGTAGATCTGAGGGAGGTGGATCACAACAGGGATGTTGTGTTGAGAAGGGCTCCATCCATTCTATCCATCCATTCCAACGAACCATTAATCACATTCACAAACTCATACTGACTAATTTCTGTTGCATATAATTACCGGCCACTGAGAAGTAGAGGAGGAATTGAATCCTGGCAGAATGCCTAATCTGCCCCTATCATTACATCTCTCCTGGCCTGCCATAATGATACCTACTGTAATCACCCCTGCATTTGGAGCGGCCTAAGTTGTTTCCCTTACACACCGTATCATCAAGCAGGCGCTTCCTGAGTCTGCCGGCATTTCCTCAACCATGTGCACACGTGCCCGTGCACATACACAAACACACACTTAAGCATACCAAATGCACGCATTCACGCACACACACTACACACCACTTCCTAATACAATCAGTTTCCCAACCCCAGAACTGATGAGTGAGATGTCTAGGAGTTGTTTTCCATCCTATGTTGGGAGCCAAGAACTTTGTTGTCAGAGGCGATGGTTCTCAACCAACACAGAGACCTTCCCTGTAACTGCTAGAGCATCATTAGAAAGACCTTTTAACAGCGAGCCACTGGACTAAGCAGCTCTTTTTTTCCTGTCCCCCCAGTCTTTCAATGCCATGAGTGAACAGTGAGGGCCTAGTTTGCCTGCAGTAATGCATTTTCCATTACGCCCCACAGCTCCACGCACACAGTGTTTTGCGAGATTCCAAGCAGTAATTTAAATTCGTTATTATTTGGCACAATTTTTCGGGGTAAAAGAGGGTAAAACGGTGATGGTGATCATTGGGGCTTACATTATGGAGTCAGTCAGCATCCAAGGAAAATATTGAATGAGTTTCTATAGAACTGTAAAACACAATGCAACCTGCAATGAAATGTCAGGGAGGTAAGATTCGATGGGCATTATAGGTGGGGCTGTTGCCATTATGTCTTCAGCTTTCAGTATTATTTGAGATAACACTGACAGGTAGTGTAGGCTCCTGTATCCGATTTAGTAAAGGGTTAAAGTTCACTATCCCAACCGGGCAAAAATACATTGCTCAAAAAAATAAAGGGAACACTTAAACAACACATCCTAGATCTGAATGAATGAAATAATCGTATTAAATACTTTTTTCTTTACATAGTTGAATGTGCTGACAACAAAATCACACAAAAATGATCAATGGAAATCAAATGTATCAACCCATGGAGGTCTGGATTTGGAGTCACCCTCATAATTAAAGTGGAAAACCACACTACAGGCTGATCCAACTTTGATGTAATGTCCTTAAAACAAGTCAAAATGAGGCTCAGTAGTGTGTGTGGCCTCCACGTGCCTGTATGACCTCCCTACAACGCCTGGGCATGCTCCTGATGAGGTGTCTCCAGACTCTGTCACGTCTGTCACATGTGCTCAGTGTGAACCTGCTTTCATCTGTGAAGAGCACAGGGCGCCAGTGGCGAATTTGCCAATCTTGGTGTTCTCTGGCAAATGCCAAACGTCTTGCACGGTGTTGGGCTGTAAGCACAACCCCCACCTGTGGACGTCGGGCCCTCATACCACCCTCATGGAGTCTGTTTCTGACCGTTTGAGCAGACACATGCACATTTGTGGCCTGCTGGAGGTCATTTTGCAGGGCTCTGGCAGTGCTCCTCCTGCTCCTCCTTGCACAAAGGCGGAGGTAGCAGTCCTGCTGCTGGGTTGTTGCCCTCCTACGGCCTCCTCCACGTCTCCTGATGTACTGGCCTGTCTCCTGGTAGCGCCTCCATGCTCTGGACACTACGCTGACAGACACAGCAAACCTTCTTGCCACAGCTCGCATTGATGTGCCATCCTGGATGAGCTGCACTACCTGAGCCACTTGTGTGGGTTGTAGACTCCGTCTCATGCTACCACTAGAGTGAAAGCACCGCCAGCATTCAAAAGTGAAAACATCAGCCAGGAAGCAAAGGAACTGAGAAGTGGTCTGTGGTCACCACCTGCAGAACCACTTCTTTATTGGGGGTGTCTTGCTAATTGCCTATAATTTCCACCTGTTGTCTATTCCATTTGCACAACAGCATGTGAAATGTATTGTCAATCAGTGTTGCTTCCTAAGTGGACAGTTTGATTTCACAGAAGTGTGATTGACTTGGAGTTACATTGTGTTGTTTAAGTGTTCCCTTTATTTTTTTGAGCAGTGTACATTGAACCAAATGTATGGACGTTGGACATCAATGGAATTTTTGGTTGAAAACACAATAAGTGGTCAAAGTATACATTTTAACCAGTTTTCAACCACAAATCAATGAAAGGAATTCCCGTTTGTTGACAACTGAATTAAATATTAACCAAATATGGACGTTGATTTTATGTTACGTCAAGTTTTTGTCCCGGAGGGTAACTACTATCATATCAAAGACGAGGTTTAATGCAACTCAATTAGGAAGGTGTTCTTAATGTTTTGTACACTCATTGGCTATCACAGCAGGCTTACTTGTTTTAAATTATCCTCACTTTCCAGCCACGCATTCCCTGAACAATGCAATTTATTTTACGCTGAATGTGTAAGCATAATCCCTAAAAACCAGGGGTGGAATGAAGAAAGGACTAAATGTGGCAGATTGTTTGAAACTAACTGGTTGGCGTTTTTTTTTTAATGTGCTAAACAGTTCAACAGTTTAGCTAGTGTCCTTTGCAGCCGCTCTGGAAAGTTAAACTTTTCCTCTGCATTGGAAAACACACACACTGTTCAGAAATCACATCCAGGGCTGGTTATAGGAGGGTGCTGGATTGGGCATTGCCCACCCTAAATATAATTTTGTCCACCCAATCAGAAATAATGGAACATATTTTAAATGGTAAAATAAATGCATGCTTATTTAAAATTTAAGCCATAAAGCTGAGGAGCAAGATGTTGTCCTTAATGTGACACTACTGAGGGCAAAAGGGGGGGGGGGGGGGGGGGCACTCAATAGTAGGAAGGTGTCCTTAATGTTTTGTACACTCAGTGCCCTATTTTGAAAGGGGACCTACTTGACATTTTTACCTCAGGTCCCTTGTTCAAGAGGAAGCAAGCCTCTTGTTGACTCACTGATAACAATATTTCAAATAGCTAACTTGGATGACATCATTGTAGCACGCTGTAGAAAATGAATTAATGAAGCTTAAGTTTGCTAGCAGAACTTCAGATACAGACATGTGCACACACACACACACACACACACACACACACAAACAGCCTCTCTGTATTCTCATCATTAGCAGTGATTTACTCCTTGGTGTGACCGCTCCAGTGTCAAAATTAACCAGAACTCTTATGTAACACCCCACCTGGCCAGATGCACTTAAGTCTTCTGCCAATGTCAATCAGCAGCATGTCTCTTTGAAACACACACACGCAGTCGCGCACACACATACACACACACAGACACACACAGACACACACTTGAGGTGCACTATAGAGATCTGTCTGACAATCACCTCCACCTCCTGCACACACACCCCACCACCACCACCACCACCACTGACCTAAAAAAGCAGTACCACCATTCAGTAGGTCGTGAGTGACTCTTTTATTTATGGTAAAATATGCCCATTGGACAGACGCGCAGGTGGGAGCAGATGGCTCAAGGTGTCTGTGTTCTAGCATGAACACACACGAAACAGGGATCACACGTTTACTGCTTTCACAGTGATACCCACAAACACACACACACACACAATTTGACGTGAACCCGCGGGAATCACACTTTTATTCTGCTTTCACAGCAGGGCACACAAGCATGCTTACACACACACACACAGACAGACCGACACAGACAGACAGAGACTCACACTTGTTTTTCTATCCTCGTGGGGACCTAAAATGTATTTCCATTCAACATCTTATTTTCCCTAAACCCTAACCTTAACTCTAACCTTAACCACTAAACCTAGATGGAGCACAATATGGCACCGACAGACAGTCGCCCTGTTTCTAGCTCCTAGCCAACATTGTAGTATTTTTTTGTGTTATTTCTTATTATTATTTACGTTTCTTGTATTATTACCTACAGACGGAAATAACTTTTGGATATTAGATCGGCGGTCACTCACCAGAAATTCAAGCAGAAATTTGACTTCCCTGACCTAGATCCTTTGTTTGAACTTTCCGAGGCAGCTCTGTTCATCCCAGGGGCTGCACCAAAACGTTGACGCCGGAGAAGGAGGTAGAAGGAGTGAGGCCCTAGTCAGACTCAAGCAGCGTGCATACCATCCACCGCTTCGGAGTATATTACTTGCTAATGTTCAGTCCCTGAACAATAAAATAGACAAGCTCAGGGCAAGGGTCTCTTTCCAGAGAGACAGCAGGAACTCTAACATACTCTGTTTTATGGAATCATGGCTCTCTCTGGATATATTGTCCCTGTCCATTCAGCCAGCGGGGTTCTCCGTTCATCGGGCAGAGAGGAAGAAAGAACTCTCCAGGAAAAAGAAAGGCGGAGGTGTATGTTTCATGATTAACAACTCATGGTGTGATTGTGTTAACGTATAGGAACTCAAACCCTTTTGTTCTCCCGATCTGGAATATCTCACCATCAAATGCCGGCCACATTACCTCCCGAGATGATAATTTTATTAATTGTCATTGCCATGTACAGTGGGGACAAAAAGTATTTAGTCAGCCACCAATTGTGCAAGTTCTCCCACTTAAAAAGATGAGAGAGGCCTGTAATTTTCATCATAGGTACACGTCAACTATGACAGACAAATTGAGAAAAAGAAATCCAGAAAATTACATTGTAGGATTTTTAATGAATTTATTTGCAAATTATGGTGGAAAATAAGTATTTGGTCACCTACAAACAAGCAAGATTTCTGCCTCTCACAGACCTGTCACTTCTTCTTTAAGAGGCTCCTCTGTCCTCCACTCATTACCTGTATTAATGGCACCTGTTTGAACTTGTTATCAGTATAAAAGACACCTGTCCACAACCTCAAACAGTCACACTCCAAACTCCACTATGGCCAAGACCAAAGAGCTGTCAAAGGACACCAGAAACAAAATTGTAGACCTGCACCAGGCTGGGAAGACTGAATCTGCAATAGGTAAGCAGCTTGGTTTGAAGAAATCAACTGTGGGAGCAATTATTAGGAAATGGAAGACATACAAGACCACTGATAATCTCCCTCGATCTGGGGCTCCACGCAAGATCTCACCCCGTGGGGTCAAAATGATCACATGAACGGTGAGCAAAAATCCCAGAACCACACGGGGGGACCTAGTGAATGACCATCAGAGAGCTGGGACCAAAGTAACAAAGCCTACCATCAGTAACACACTACGCCGCCAGAGACTCAAATCCTGCAGTGCTAGATGTGTCCCGCTGCTTAAGCCAGTACATGTCCAGGCCCGTCTGAAGTTTGCTAGAGTGCATTTGGATGATCCAGAAGAGAATTGGGAGAATGTCATATGGTCAGATGAAACCAAAATAGAACTTTTTGGTAAAAACTCAACTCGTCGTGTTTGGAGGACAAAGAATGCTGAGTTGCATCCAAAGAACACCATACCTACTGTGAAGCATGGGGGTGGAAACATCATGCTTTGGGGCTGTTTATCTGCAAAGGGACCAGGACGACTGATCCGTGTAAAGGAAAGAATGAATGGGGCCATGTATCGTGAGATTTTGAGTGAAAACCTCCTTCCATCAGCAAGGGCATTGAAGATGAAACGTGGCTGGGTCTTTCAGCATGACAATGATCCCAAACACACCGCCCGGGCAACGAAGGAGTGGCTTCGTAAGAAGCATTTCAAGGTCCTGGAGTGGCCTAGCCAGTCTCCAGATCTCAACCCCATAGAAAATCTTTGGAGGGAGTTGAAAGTCTGTGTTGCCCAGCGACAGCCCCAAAACATCACTGCTCTAGAGGAGATCTGCATGGAGGAATGGGCCAAAATACCAGCAACAGTGTGTGAAAACCTTGTGAAGACTTACAGAAAACGTTTGACCTGTGTCATTGCCAACAAAGGGTATATAACAAAGTATTGAGAAACTTTTGTTATTGACCAAATACTTATTTTCCACCATAATTTGCAAATAAATTCATTAAAAATCCTACAATGTGATTTTCAGGATTTTTTTTCTCATTTTGTCTGTCATAGTTGACGTGTACCTATGATGAAAATTACAGGCCTCTCTCATCTTTTTAAGTGGGAGAACTTGCACAATTGGTGGCTGACTAAATACTTTTTTCCCCCACTGTATATTCCCCCCGAAGCTGACACTGCGATGGCTCTCAAGGAACTACACTGGACTACATGCAAACTGGAAAACACATATCCTGAGGCCGCATTTATTGTAGCTGGGGACTTTAATAAAGGAACTCTGAGGAAAACTCTACTGAAATTCTATCAACACATGTCCTGTGCTACATGCGAAACACTTACTCTGGATCATTGCTACTGTCCATTCCTGGATGGCTACAAGGCCCTCCCCCGCCCTCCCTTTGGCAAATCAGATCACGCCTCCATTCTACTTCTCCCCACCTATAGGCAGAAGCTTAAACAGGAAGCTCCCGTGGTAAGGACTATTTCAACGTTGGTCTGACCAATCAAAATCTATGCTTCAAGATTGTTTTGAACACGCAGACTTGGAAATGTTCTGGGTTGCCTCTGAGAATAGTATCAACGTATACACTGACTCTGTGACTGGGTTCATCAGGAAGTGCATAGAGGATGTTGTTCCCACTGTGACGATTAGAACTTATCCAAACCAAAATCTCTGGATAGATGGCAGCATTCACGCAAAACTGAAAGTGGGAACCACCACATTTAACCATGGCAAGGTGACTGGGAACATGGACGTGTACAAACAAAACAGCTACGACATCCGTAAGGCAATCCAAGAGGAAAAGAGCAGTACAGGGACAAACTGGAGTCGCAATTCAATGACTCAGACACGAGACGTATGTGGCAGGGACTTCAGACAATCACGGATTATAAAGGGAAAGGCAGACACCTCACTCCCAGACGAGCTAAATACCTAGGCCCGCTTCGAGGAAAACAACGTAGAGCTGCTGATGTGGGCCCCCGACACTCATGAGGACTGTGTGCGCTCGTTCTCCGTGGCTGACGTGAGCAAGTCATTTAAACATGCTAATCCTCGCAAGGCTGCCGGCCCAGGCGCCATCCCAAACCGCGTCCTCCGAGCATGTGTAGACCAGCTAGCTGGAGCATTTACGGACATATTCAATCTCTCTATATCGCAGTCTGTTGTTTATTCCTGTACCCAAGAAACTGACTATGACTATAGCCCCGTAGCACTCACTTCTGTCATTATGAAGTGCTTTGAGGCTAGTTAAGGACCATATCACCTCCACCTTACCTGACACCCTAGAGCCAATACAATTTGCATATCGCCCCAACAGATCCACTGACGACGCAATCACCATTACACTGCCCTTTCCCACCTGGACAATAAAAATACATATGTAAGAATGCTGTTCCTCGACTACAGCTCAGCCTTCAACACCATAGTGCACTCCAAGCTCATCACTAAGCTCAGGGCCCTGGGTCTGAACCACTCCCTGTGCAACTGGGTCCTGGACTTCCTGACGGGCCAAACCCAAGAGGTGAAGGTAGGCAACAACTCCTCCGCCACACTGATCCTCAACACGGGGTCCACACGGGTGCATGTTCAGCCCCCTCCTATACTCCCTGTTCACCCATGACTGCATGGCCATGTCTCCAACTCAAATATCAAGTTTGCTGATGACACAACAGTGGTAGGCCTGATTACCAACAACGACGAGACAGCCTACAGGGAGGAGGTGAGAGCGCTGGCAGAGTGTTGCAAAGAAAATAATCTCTCCCTCAATGTCAACAAAAACGAAGGAGCTGATTGTGGACTACAAGAGACAGCAGAGAGAGCCCCCCACCCACATCGACTGGGCTGCAATAGAAAGGGACAAAAGCTTCAAGTTCCTCGGCATGCACATCACTCACAACCTGAAATGGTCCCTTCACACAGACAGTGTGGTGAAGAAGGCGCAACAGCGCCTCTTCAACCTCAGGAGGCTGAAGAAATGTGTCTTGGCCCCTAAGACCCTCACAAGCATCCTGTCGGGCTGTATCACCGCCTGGTACGGCAATTGCACCGTCTGCAACCACAGAGAGTGGTGCGGTCAGCCCAACGCATCACCCGGGCCACACTGCCCTCCAGGACATCTACAGCACCCGGTGTCACAGGAAGGCCAAGAAGATCATCAAGGACCTCAGCTATCCAAGGCATGGCCTGTTCACCCGCTACCATCTAGAAGGCAGAGACAGTACAGGTGCATCAAAGCTGAGACCGAGAGACTGAGAAACCGCTTCTATCTCCAGGCCATCAGACTGTTAAACAGTCACCACTAGCCGGCCTCCGCCCAGTACCCTGCCCTGAACCTTAGAGACTGCTGCCTTATCTACATAGTCATTGAATAATGGTGACTTTAATAATGTTTACTTACTGTTTCACACACTTTATATGTGTATACTGTATTCAAGTCATGGCTCATCCTATATAACTTATTTTTTTATTTGTCTTGATTATGTGTGTATTTTTATAAATTTTTTATTGCTGGGTATTACTGCACTGTTGAAGCTAGAAACACAAGCATTTCGCTGCACCTGCGATAACATCTGCAAATCTGTGTACGTGACCAATGAACGTTGATTTTGATTTGATAACCCGAATTGTAACCCTAAACCTAACACCTAACCCCGAAGGACAGAAAAACAAGACCACACACACATTGCATGAACACAAGCATACATACATTTTGGCATTGACACACACAGAAATCACACATTTGGCCTGCTTTCGCAGGAATGCTCATGAACACACACACATTTATTATGAAAATAAATGCACAGGAATCACACGTTTAGGCTGATTTCGCAGCAGAGCACACGAGCAAACACCTAGGTCGTCCCATGAAATTGTGCACCAATATTGTGCCCTTTTAATATAGACTACATGGAGAATTCAATAAATCAGATTTGTAATATCAATAAAGACTTGCTTAAGTGCCAAAATGCTGCATTTTGACATGTCCCTCCACATGACTTAACCCCATATTTAAGCCCATTGTTTCTCCATGTTTTCACCATCATTGTGAAGCCCTTGTTATTTTGTTGCTTTGACAGTCTTTTCTGATGATGATTTCTGATGATGATTATTTATTATTATTATTATTATTATTATTTAGTGATTCAGTTTTAGATAAAAAATATATAACTTTCCCTCATTTAAGGTCAACCCTGTTACGTGAACTGAACTCTCATTTTAACATGGTGAAACTATTCCTTATTTTTTTTATTTTTTTAAGAAACATGATATACTGAACAATAATATAAACGCAATATGTAAAGTCTTGGTCCCATGTTTCATGAGCTGAAATAAAAGATCCCAGAAATTTTCCATACGCACAAAAAGCTTATTTCTCTCAAATGTTGTGCACATTTGTTTACATCCCTGTTAGTGAGCCTTTCTGCTTTGCCTAGATAATCCATCCACCTGACAGGTGTGGCATATCAATAAAAGGTATTGTCACACAACACTATGCCACAGATGTCTCCAGTTTTGAGAGAGTGTAATTGGCATGCTGACCGCAGGAATGGCCAACAGAACTGTTTCCAGATAATTTAATATTCATTTCTCTACCATAAGCCGCCTCCAACGTCGTTTTAGAGAATTTGGCAGTACATTCAACCGGCCTCACAACTGCAGACCATGTGTAACCACGCCAGCCCAGGACCTCCACATTCGTCTTTGTCTGAGGAGGGGGGTGCTGAGGAGTATTTCCGTCTGTAATAAAGTGTGGGGAAAAACTTGTTCCGATTGGCTGGGCCTGGCTCTCCAGTGGGTGGGCCTGGCTCCCAAGTGGGTGGGTCTATGCCCTATTCAAAAAAGAACCATCGCGCTCTTCCAGAAGCTTGGGTGGTGCGTAAAACCCACGAATTCAGACAAATAAAAAGGTGTAATGGGTTCGCACTCAAAAAGATGTTGCATAAAGCTTACTTCATTATTCAATGTTTTTAATTATTTTCATTGCATCAGGGATAGCGTACACAGACATTTCGGCATTACAGCCTTCAGTGTGTAGGTACAATTTTATTTTAATTCAAAACAGCATTTGTAAAGAACAACAAATGAGCAGCAGGTGCTTCTAATCAGGGTTGCCACTCATCTGCGAATCAGGGATGTGGCTTTTCTGGTCTACCTGTATACAAATTAGTCACAAATAAATACAGAATTCTAGGGTAAGGGAGCAGGCATGAAGGGCAACTCACTGTGCCCACCCATGGCTCCACCCATGGCTAACCCAGTCATGAAATCCATAGATTAGGGCCTAATGAATTTATTTCAATTGACTGATTTCCTTCTATGAACTGTAACTCAGGAAAATTTTTGAAATTGTTGCATCTTGCGTTTATATTTTTCTTCAGTATACATCTAATAGTCCAATCATAGTTGAAAAGTAGGTGAGCTGGTTCTACTCTTTTTGGCCATATTCTGGTGTTTTGTGGTGGGAAAACTGAGTGGGTCTATCATAACATGGCAACCCTGTTACCCATAGACAAGCTAGAAATGTTTTAACTAAAACTGAGTGGGTCTATCATAACATGGCAACCCTGTTACCCATAGACAAGCTAGAAATGTTTTAACTAAAACTGATTGGGTCTATCATAACATGGCAACCCTGTTACCCATAGACAAGCTAGAAATGTTTTAACTAAAACTGAGTGGGTCTATCATAACATGGCAACCCTGTTACCCATAGACAAGCTATACATGTTTTAACAATTACATGTTTTTTGTGAAGCTTGCATTCAAATGCCCCTCGCTGTTGCACACAACAAGCTTCCATTTCCCCTGTCACAAGGGGATTCATGGCTGATTTTTAAGATGAAATCGTCAACCCTGTTATGGTCCACCCTGTTACTTAATTTGTCATTTAATAGGCACTTACTATAGTCATTTATTTTATTTCACCTCTTGATGGGAAAACGTTTTTTATTAAGTTGATAATGTGCTCTTTATGACAATGTATTTTTTTGGGGGGTGAAATCAAACGTTTTTTTTTCTCACCAAGTTAAACGTCTCAAAAGGCACTGAATTGGTGGACGACCCACATACACACACACACTCACACACACACATGCACGCACACACACACATTTAGCATGGACACATACATAGGAATCACACATTTAACCTGCTTTCGCAGGAATGCTCACTCACACACACATTCACACAATCAGACACATGCTCACATTCACTGTTCATCTTTCTCCAGGGAATTGATTTTGCTCAGTGGCGTGGAAGATTGAGCAGGGGGAAGTGTAATTTTCTCCTCTCCAAACATTTGTCCAACACTTGGTGTCTGAAGAGGGAGAACACACTTTGAGGAGAGAAAATGTGTATTTATGTGAGAAAGCTTCTGTATGAATGGTGCCACACAAGCCATGAATTGGCACTTCTTGGAGCGAGTAATGAAAGAGATGGATAAAGAGAGAAAGAGGGGGTTTAAGGCTGGTGGGAGGGAGGACAAGGGGAGCAAGGGAGAAGGAGCAGAAGGATAGAAAGGGGTAGGACATGTGGGATAGGGGATGAAGAGAGAGAGGAGTGAAAAGGAGGGGAGAAAAGGCACAAGTAGCTTTGGGAGAGCTTATGTTACAAATGACTTTAAAGGGCTACCCTACAGAGACGGACCCTACAGAGCGTAGCACAATGCCGTTTTTTGTCACAAAGGGTGCAATCCTTGTAGTGCGCTCCAACATTCTATGTATTCCCGTGCCACATGAAAGTAGTAATGCGTATCATTCCTTGCGTAGCAATGGAGTGTAGCAGTTGTGTGTAGGCAATGAAGCTCGCTTGGTTCCTTGATCTGATCTATAGGCTATGCATCAAAGTAACCTATTTTGCATTGATAAATAAATATAATCTCAGCATATGCTCAAACAGTAAACCAAACAACATTGTAGCCTTATTAGAATCACCCCCAAAATGTATTTTGTTTAAAAGTAATAACTGTTGATTCCAGGCTATTGGTAAAAACAGCTGCGAGATATGTGCTTTTTCTCTGTGACCAAAACATGATGACATTCTATTTTTATCTGATATGGGAGTGAATACTTTGAAACAGCATATAAAATTGGGATAATGTTGTAGGTTACACCGGCAAGTATAAGAATATTTGCCAGGGCATATTATTTCATTATAAATCTGATTATTTCACATGGTGATGTGGGAAGCTAAAATGCTAGCTAGCTTGTGTGGCTACCCAATATGCACGGGGTCCATTGTTGTAAGATTCCATCGTCCCCATAGTGACGAATGACGTTGTTTTGATAGCTACGTCACAGATAGAACAATGAGCTAGATGTTTCACCGGATGTATAAATCTGAAGCATCCAGTTGGCATTTCCACTCTCCACCAAATATGGTAATGAGAGGAAGCCCAGCGGCCGGGAGTGGGAGAAGATGGAGCGAGATGGATTTTGGCAACATTGAGACACACTCACATGTCTTTTTTTATTCGTGAGAATACTGGGTGAACAGATTAACTAAATGAAGCTTTTCTTTTTTTGTTGTTGCCTTTTTTAACCAATAACTAAAGTCACGTTTTTTATTTGAAAAAATAGTATGCCAAGATATTAGACCTGTGTGGTGTGAGTTCGTTTCCTGCTGGGGCCACATACTGTTTACTAAAAATGTATGTGTTCACTTTCGATGGAAAATCTTCTAAATGGCATATGCTCTCTCTCTCTATCTCTCTATCTATCTATATTACTGAACAAAAATTTTAACGCAACATGCAACAATTTCAAAGATTTTACTGAGTTACAGTTCATATGAGGAAATCATATCAGTCAATTGAAATACATTTATTAGGCCCTAATCTATGGGTTTCACATGACTGGGAATACAGATATGCATCTTTTGGTCACAGATACCTTTAAAAAAAAAAAAGACCTCACAATGGGCCTCAGGATCTCGACATGGTATTTCTGTGCATTCAGATTGCCATCGATAAAATGCAATTGTGTTCGTTGTCCGTAGCTTATCAAATCAAATTTTATTGGTCACATACATATATTTAGCAGATGTTATTGCGGGTGTAGCGAAATGCTTGTGTTCCTAGCTCCAACAGTGCAGTAGTATCTAACAATTCCCAACAATACACACAAATCTAAAAGTAAAAGAATGGAATTAAGAAATATATAAATATTAGGACGAGCAATGTCGGAGTGGCAATGACTAAAATACAGTAGAATAGAATACAGTATATACATATGAAATGAGGAAAGCAGTATGTAAACATGATTAAAGTCACTAGTGTTCCATTATTAAAGTGACCAGTGATTCCATGTCTATGTACATGGGGCAGCAGCCTCTAAGGTGCAGGGCCGAGTAACTGGGTGGTAGCCGGCTAGTGATGGCTATTTAACAGTCTGATGGCCTTGAGATAAAATCTGTTTTTCAGTCTCTCAGTCCCAGCTTTGATGCACCTGTACTGACCTCACCTTCTGGATGGTAGCGGGGTGAACAGGCCGTGGCTCGGGTGGTTGATGTCCTTGATGATCTTTTTGGCCTTCCTGTGACATTGGGTGCTGTAGGTGTCCTGGAGGGCAGGCAGTGTGCTCCCGGTGATGCGTTGGGCAGACCGCACCATAACTGCACCGCCACCATGGGGCACTCTGTTCACAACGTTGACATCAGCAAACCGCTCGCCCACACGACACCATACACGTGGTCTGCGGTTGTGAGGCTGGTTGGATGTACTGCCAAATTCTCTAAAATGACGTTGAAGGCGGCTTATGGTAGAGAAATTAATGTTAAATTCTCTGGCAACAGCTCTGTTGGACATTCCTGCAGTCAGCATGCCAATTGCACACTCCCTCAAAACTTGAGACATCTGTCGCATTGTTGTGTGACAAAACTGCACATTTTAGAGTGGCCTTTTATTGTCCTCAGAAAAAGGTGTACCTGTGTAATGATCATGCTGTTTAATCAACTTCTTGAAATGTCACACCTGTCAGGTGGATGGATTATCTTGGCAAAGGAGAAATGCTCATTAACAGGGATGTAGAGAAATTTCTGCACAAAAGAAGAGAGAAAATAAGTAAAAAATAAAAATTGTTTAGTTTTTACCCCTTTTTCGTGAAATCCAATTGGTAGTTACAGTCTTGTCCCATTTCTGCAACTCCAGTACGGACTCGGGAGAGGCGAAGGTCGAGAGCCATGCCTCCTCCGAAACATGACCCTGCCAAGCCGCACTGCTTCTTGACACACTGCTCGCTTAACCCGGAAGTCAGCCGCACCAATGTGTCGGAGGAAACACCGTACAACTGGTGTCCGAAGTCAGCGTGTATGCGCCCAGCCTACCACAAGGAGTCGCTATAGCGCGATGGGACAAGGACATCCCGGCTGGCCAAACCCTCCCTTAACCCGGACAACTGTGCGCCGCCTCATGGGTCTCCCGGTCGCGGCCAGCTGCGACACAGCCCGGGATCGAACCCAGGTCTGTAGTGATGCCTCTAGCACTGCGATGCAGTGCCTTAGACCGCTGCGCCACTCGGGAGGCCAGAAATAAGCTTTTTGTGCATATGGAACATTTCTGGGATCTTTTATTTCAGCTCATGAAACATGGGACCAAAACTTTACATGTTGCGTTTATATTTGTGTTCACTATATATATATTATTGTCTGTGTCCCCACAGTGAGTTTGTGTCATGGCTGATAGATAGTGGAGAGATCAGCAAGCCAGACGAGGGGGTCAACCTGGGTCAAGCTTTGCTTGAGAACGGCATCATCCACCACGGTAAGAGAACAGTCTCTGTCTTTTCTGGCAGTCCCTTCATATCTTTCTGGCATTATTTCTGGCTTTCTATCTCTGTCTCTGTACCTGTCTCTCTCTCGCTCTCTCCCTCTATCTCTCTCTCTCTGGTTCTCTTTTTCTCTCTCTCTTTCTCCCTCTCTCTTTGTCTTTGTCCCTTGCGCTCTCTCTCTCTCTCTCTCTCTCTCTCTCTCTCTCTCTCTCTCTCTCTCTCTCTCTCTCTCTCTCTCTCTCTCTCTCTCTCTCTCTCTCTCTCTCTCTCTCTCTCTCTCTCTCTCTCTCTCTCTCTCTCTCTCTCTCTCTCTCTCTCTCTCTCTCCCTCCTACTGTCTTTCTATATGCCTCATTATTTGCACTTCATGGGTGTAATCCTTGGCATTAGCCAGGTCGCAGTTGTAAATGAGAACTTGTTCTCAACTGGCTTACCTGGTTAAATAAAGGTTAATTAAAAAAATATATATATATTAGATCTTCAGTCTCATACTTTTTTCACACTCCTTCTTACTAATTTTCACGTTCTCGCATTCACAATATCTCTTATTGAGTCTCATTGTAATCAGGCTATTCACACTCTCTATTTGACTCCTTTTCTTTCTGTTACTCTTCTCAGCTCTTACTCCTCTCTTCTATTGTTTCCATCTGTCTATCCAAGAAGAAAAAAGAGAAATGTTTTATAAATAGTGGCGCTATTTCAAAACTTTTTCCCCAAGTTTCCATCAGCAGACTTGGTATAGAGGGTGGTAACAGTCAATGGTTTACCGATTGGAATTATGCATTGAAAACAGAAAAGAATAGACACACACACACACAAAGATAAATAATGTATGAATGGCGCTGACAGAGAATCACTGCGTCTAAGGCAATAACAGACTTGAACTTTGAAAGCCGTCTCGCGCCGAAACTGAGAGACACCCTCATGTTTCTGACACTGTCTACGGTGGCCCAGTAGGCCCACAGACAACACTGACTGGATTAGGGGGGTTGTAGGATAGCGGAGGCCACTGATGGTGATGGCTTTGGCCTCCGGGGGACAGGGCTGTCACCCATTAGGCACTGACCTTAAGGGGGGAGACAATGGGGGACGGATGATGGTGACTGAGATTCAGTGTGACAGCAGAGGGTGGCAGGGAAAGGAGGCAGGAGAGAGAGACATATTTTGGTCATTGGTAGCTCTGTGTGTGTGTCGAGTCTCAGCATCCAATTTCCCCCTGTGTTTTCCCCTTTGGACTCAACGGGTCTTCCCTTGCACTGGCTCAATGGATGTTCTGTAAGTGTTTATCTATACTCAACAGCAACCCTACTGGTTAAATGAAGTGTGATAGTGATGAACGTTTAACTATTGCACCAATCAGTTGTTGACATCCCCCCCCCCCCCCTTCTCTCTCTCTCCCTCTCCCACACACTTTCTTTCTGTCTTTCTTGACGTTTCAGTGTCGGACAAGCACCAGTTCAAGAATGAGCAGGTGCTGTACCGTTTCCGCTATGACGACGGCACCTATAAGGCCAGGAGCGAGATGGAGGACATCATGTCAAAGGTATCTATCTACAGTGCCTTCAAAAGTATTCATACCCCTTGACTTATTCCACATTTTGTTGTTGCAGCCTGAATTCAAAATGGATTAAATCGATTTTTTTGAACCTATCTACACACAATACCCCATAATGATAGTGAAAACATGTTTTTAGAAATGTTTGCAAATGTATTGAAAATGAAATACAGAAATATCAAAACTACATAAATAAGTATTCACAGCACTGAGTGATTACAGCTGTGAGTCTTTTGCCCCATTATTATTTTCTAAATTCTTCAAGCTCTGTCAAATTGGTTGTTGATCATTGCTAGACAACCATTTTCAGGTCTTCCTATAGATTTTCAAGTATATTTAACTCAAAACTGTAACTCTGCCACTCAGGAACATTCACTGTCTTCTTTGTAAGCAACTAGTGTAGATTTGTCCTTGTGTTTTAGGTTATTGTCCTACTGAAAGGTGAATTAATCTCCCAGTGTCTGGTGGAAAGCAGACTGAACCAGGTTTTCCTCTAGGAATTTGCCTGTGCTTATCTTCATTCCGTATCTTTTTTATCCTGAAAATCTCCCCAGTCCTTAACGATTACAAGCATACCCATAACATGGTGCAGCCACCACTATGCTTGAAAATATGGACAGTGTGTTGTATTGGATTTGCCCCAAACATAACACTTTGCATTCAGGATAAAAAGTTAATTGCTTTGCCACATTTTTTGCAGTATTACTTTGGTGCCTTGTTGCAAACAGGATGCATGTTTTGCAATATAAGTGCCTTCTTTTCACTCTGTCAATTAGGTTAACATTGTGGAGTAACTACAATGCTATTGATCTATCCTCAGTTTTCTCCTATCACAGCCATTAAACTCTGTGTAACACGATTTAGTCACCATTGGCCTCATGGTGAAATCCCTGAGCTGTTTCCTTCCTCTCCGGCAACTGAGTTAGGAAGGGCGCCTGTATCTTTGTAGTTACTGGGTGTATGAATACACCATCCAAAGTGTAATTAATAACTTCACCGTGCTCAAAGGGATATTCAGTGTCTGTTCTTTTTGTTTTTTTTACCAATCTACCAATAGGTGTACTTCTTTGCAAGGCATTGGAAAACCTCGCTGGTCTTTGTGGTGAATTGAAATTCACTGCTCGACTGAGGGACCTTACAGATAATTGTATGTGTGGGGTACAGAGATGAGGTAGTCATTCAAAAATCATGTTAAACACTATTATTGCCCACACAGTCCATGCAACGTATGTGACTTGTTAAGCACATTTTTACTCCTGAATGTATTTAGGCTTGCCATAACAAAGGGGTTGAATACTTATTGACTCAAGACATTTCAGCTTTTAATTTTTAATGAATTTGTAAACATTTCTTAAACATATTTCCACTTTGACATTATGGGGTGTTGTGTGTAGGCCAGCGACAAAAACATCTCAATTTCATCCATTTTAAATGCAGGCTGTAATACAACAAAATGTGGAAAAAGTCAAGGGCTGTGAATACTTTCTGAAGGCACTGTATATATGAGGGTTGAGGTCAATTCCACTTCAATTCAGGAGGAAAACTTTGGAATCCTGAATTATCTCATTTTAAATGGAATTGACTCCAACCCTGTTATATATCAAGATGAAAAATAGCAATAGTGCACTTAGAATGTTAGCACCAAAGCCATAGATGTAGAGAAATCTGCAAAGTCGTTCTGGGATGTAGGCAAGAGATCAGAGCTTAGTGATACTTTTGATGTCTGAACACATCTGACTGACTCAAAAGATGTTGTATGAACTATCACTTTAAAGGGGCAATCTGCAATTCAAAAAACAACAAAGCTGTCATCCCACCACTTAATTTGGTAAACAGCTAAGGGATGGGGCTAAAGAAATGTTACCACTTTCAAATTTATAGATAGCGCTATGGATGCAAGGACTGACCATTCTTGGTAGATTTATCCAAAACCATGTTTTGAAGCTAAACAGTGTTTGTTTACAATTACATTATTTACAAACAATGGAGTAAAACACTTATATTTTGGGTTATGATGATAAAGTAAGACAGTTGAACTAAACTTTTTAGGCATTCATAAGTTATATTATTCAAGAATCAATGGCTATATATTTTTTATTTAAAAGTCCAAATATGTATGTACTAAATGCGGATTACCCCTTTTAAGAAGTCAACTTCCGCCAGGTGTCTCTACATACTACAGCACTGCTTCTGCTTTTGGACTCTCCGGGTTAATCCTAACTGCCTCTTAAGTAAAATGTTCACATAGTCGTGCATTGATGTCAATGGGAGACTAAGGAAAAATTTGCCCCTGAGTTTGAGGCTTTCCTGTTGAGGATACAGTGAATCAAAACTCATTCTCTCTCTTCTTCCCGTAGGGTGTGAGGCTCTACTGTCGCCTGCACAGCCTGTTCACCCCTGTCGTCAAGTAGGTATCCCCCCCCCCCATTTTCTCCTCTTCGCCTACTCTTCCCCCATTTCTTCCTCCCCCTTCTGTCCAGGTGCATGCATATTCATACAGGATTCACATTCAGCCCACACCGCCATCTATGAATGACTGAACAAACATGAGCGCTGCTGCCATTTACACCTATCCCTCCCCATGCCTAATCTGGCAACCATCCCCATCTCGTTCTGCTCTGCTGCTGTGGGTTAATGTGTTAGCATTCAGCTTGGAGTTGCCAGTTTGATGTTTCGTAGACAGTTCTGAGAGGGCGGCTGTCAAATGTAAGCAAACCTAAACGTCGGCCTTGCTGAGTCAGACAAATGTATTTAACATTAATTTTGTTGAAGTACAAAATAAGCACGCATGCCCAACTCACACGCTCATTTACTCTCCCGTCAACCTCCCTTGACAAACAAAGCACTCCATCAATCTTCATTTTCCCCCACAAGTCACCTTCACCAGTAGCACTAAAATGGGAGAGTGGACGTCAAGCAAATCAAGATACACACACACACAGTGCCACCGCCTTTCCCTTTTGCTCTGGGGCACTGATTGGTGTCCCCAGGGTGTCCTGTCAACTAAGACAAAACATCAGGGGTTTGGAAAAAATCACACTGATAAAAATATGTTGGTATGCCTCTGTCTCATTATGTAACACTGTTTGGTATTTGCAGTGCAGTTTTGTGATTACCAGTCTGCCAGTTCTGAATGCCTATCGTTAAGATTTTAGTTTTCCATTGCAAAACATTTTGCTACAGTGTGACCGACTGAACAGGACCCTGCAGCTGTATGGTCCTAATAGGACCTGTGAGTGACAAGGCACCTCACTCTCATTTAATATATCATTTGGGTCAATCTGTCATCATTCATACAGTAGGGCAGTAAAGATACACCCTGTACTTATACACCACAGTGAGATTTACAGGCAAACACAATGTCAACGTTCTCCAAAAGTTCCGCCGTTCACGTGACAACCAGTCAAACAACCAATTTATTTTCAGAGCTTCCTGATTCGCTTATCTGCTTCATCTACAAGAAGAGCCTAGTTTAGATGGTAGTTGCCACTAACTACAGATTTATGTGACAATAAAGCAATCTTTATTTCTCTACCCCATATCCTAACCTTAACCATTAGGGGGATAAAGAAATACCTGACCCTAAATCAGTGTCTAGGGAGCAACTTTTACCTTCTCCTATGCAATTCAAGTTCAGACCAACTCAAAAGAAAGGTCACTGGCAGTACACCCACTGACTGAGCTTTCACACAACACTTGTGTGTCAACAACACAACATGTGCTGTATGTATTGGACATAGAATTAAAAAGGTCCTACCGGACATTATTCATCACAGTCAGACAGGATTCTTAAAAGAAAGATATATTGGAGACATTAGACAACTACTATAAATAATTGAAAACTATGAAAATGCAAGGAAAACAGGTATAATTGTTATAGCATATTTTGAAAAATGTAAAATAAATAAAAAATAGTTACTTCTCAGAGAAAGCCTTCGATACAGTACGTCTAGAATCTTTAAGTGCCTGGATTTTTTCAACTTTGGATAATCTCATAAGATGGGTAAAAGTCATGTAAAACAATACTATGTAAAAATAAATAAAAACCGTTACTTCTGAGAACTTTGAATTGTCAAGAGGCGTGAAACAAGTGGCGCAGTGGTCTAGCTGTGCCACTAGAGATCCTGGTTCGAATCCAGGCTCTGTCGTAGCCGGCCGCGACCGGGAGACCCATGGGGCGGCGCACAATTGGCCCAGGGTAGGGGAGGGAATGGCCGGCAGGGATGTAGCTCAGTTGGTAGAGCATGGCGTTTGCAACGCCAGGGTTGTGGGTTCGATTCCCACGGGGGGCCAGTATGAAAAATAAAAAAATAATGTATGCACTCACTAACTGTAAGTCGTTCTGGATAAGAGCGTCTGCTAAATGACTAAAATTTTAATGTAAACAAGGTTGCCTTCTGTCACCATACGTATTTATTATGGCCATTGAACTGTTAGCAATAAAAATCTAATGATAACATTAAGGGGCCAAAAATGTATGGAGTACAGGGAAAAGTATCAATGTATGCCGATGATTCAAGTTTTTATTTGAGTCCTACATTTTCAACCTTGAAGGTCCTTATTGGGGACCTGGATAAATTCTCTAGTTTCTCTGGACTAAAACCCAACTACTAGAGTTAGGGTTAGGGTTAGGTTTAGGGTTAGATTGGGTCTCTAAAGGATACACATTTCTATGTGGTCTCCCGATTTTAAATGGGTGGATGGTGAAGTTGATGTGCTTGGTGTACATATCCAGGAAAAGTTTAGTGATCTTGCAACTATTAACTTCGATTGAAAACATATCAAAATAGATAGGATCTTGAAACCATGGAGAGGAAAACAATTGTCCATCTAGTGTAAAGTTACACTGATTAATTATCTAGTGATATTGCAGATTACATATTTATTAATGGCTCTACCCACTCCAGGAGAATCCTTTTTTCAAGTCATGCGAGGAAAAAAATAATGTATTTTATTTGGAATGGCAAACCAGTTCAAGTTAAACGGGCATATTTATATAACGGACATGAGTTTGGAGGGTTAAAACTATTAAATATGAAGGCATCAAACCTCTCTCTTAAATCCTCCATTATACTTAGTGTACTGTATACGTGAGTGAAAGTAGCTGTAAGTAACAGTAGAAGATTTATTGTTGTCCGTTAGTTTACTCCAGTCAGGGGAGGGGTTGTAGGGTTGAAAAAAATATTGGGATTAGAATTTATGCAAACAATTAGTTTGAAAGAACCGAATACAACAGGAGTAGACATTACCGCGAAATGCTTACTTACAGCCCTTAAACAACAATGCATTTATTTTTTAATAAAAAAGTAAAATAAAACAACAACAAAAAAGAGCAGAAGTAAAATAAAATAACAGTAGGGAGGCTATATACAGGGGAGTACCGGTGCAGAGTCAATGTGCGGGGGCACCGGCGAGTTGAGGTAGTTGAGGTAATATGTACATGTGGGTAGAGTTAAAGTGACTATGCATAAATAATTAACAGAGTAGCAGCAGCGTAAAAAGATGGGGTGGGGGTGGGCGGGCAGTGTAAATAGTCCGGGTAGCCATGATTAGCTTATGGCTTGGGGGTAGAAGCTGTTGAGAAGCCTTTTGGACCTAGACTTGGCGCTCCAGTACCGCTTGCCGTGCGGTAGCAGAGAGAACAGTCTATGACTAGGGTGGCTGGAGTCTTTGACAATTTTGAGGGCCTTCCTCTGACACCGCCTGGTATAGAGGTCCTGGATGGCAGGAAGCTTGGCCCCAGTGATGTACTGGGCCATACGCACTACCCTCTGTAGTGCCTTGCGGTCGGAGGCCGAGCAGTTGCCATACCAGGCGGTGATGCAACCAGTCAGGATGCTCTCGATGGTGCAGCTGTAGAACTCTTTGAGGATTTGAGGACCCATGCCAAATCTTTTCAGTCTCCTGAGGGGGAATAGGCTTTGTCGTGCCCTCTTCACGACTGTCTTGGTGTGTTTGGACCATGATAGTTTGTTGGTGATGTGGACACCAAGGAACTTGAAGCTCTCAACCTGTTCCACTACAGCCCCGTCGATGAGAATGGGGGCGTGCTCAGTCCTCTTTTTTTTCCTGTAGTCCACAATCATCTCCTTTGTCTTGGTCACGTTGAGGGAGAGGTTGTTATCCTGGCACCACACGGCCAGGTCTCTGACCTCCTCCCTATAGGCTGTCTCATCGTTGTCTGTGATTAGGCCTACCACTGTTGTCATCGGCAAACTTAATGATGGTGTTGGAGTCGTGCCTGGCCTTGCAGTCATGGGTGAACAGGGAGTACAGGAGGGGACTGAGCACGCACCCCTGAGGGGCCCCCGTGTTGAGGATAAGCGTGGCAGATGTGTTGTTACCTACCCTTACCACCTGGGGGTGGCCCGTCAGGAAGTCCAGGATCCAGTTACAGGGGAGGTGTTTAGTCCCAGGATCCTTATCTTAGTGATGAGCTTTGAGGGCACTATGGTGTTGAACGCTGAGCTGTAGTCAATGAATAGCATTCTCACGTAGGTGTTTCTCTTGTCCAGGTGGGAAAGGGCAGTGTGGAGTGTAATAGAGATTGCATCATCTGTGGATCTGTTGGGGCGGTATGCAAATTGGAGTGTGTCTAGGGTTTCTGGGATAATGGTGTTGATGTGAGCCTTGACCAGCCTTTCAAAGCACTTCATGGCTACAGACGTCAGTGCTAAGTGTCGGTAGTCATTTAGGCAGGTTATCTTAATGTCGTTGGGCACAGGGACTATGGTGGTCTGCTTGAAACATGTTGGTATTACAGACTCAGTCAGGGACATGTTGAAAATGTCAGTGAAGACACTTGCCAATTGGTCAGCACATGCTCGGAGTACACGTCCTGGTAATCCGTCTGGCCCTGCGGCCTTGTGAATGTTGACCTGCTTAAAAGTCTTACTCACATCGGCTACGGAGAGCGTGATCACATAGTCATCCGGAACGGCTGGTGCTCTCATGCATGCTTCAGTGTTGCTTGCCTCGAAGCGAGCATAGAAGTGTTTTAGCTCGTCTGGTAGGCTCGTGTCACTGGGCAGCTCGATGCTGTGCTTCCCTTTGTAGTCTGTAATAGTTTTCAAGCCCTGCCACATCCGACGAGCGTCAGAGCCGGTGTAGTACGATTCAATCTTAGTCCTGTATTGACTCTTTGCCTGTTTGATGGTTCGTCGAAGGGCATAGCGGGATTTCTTATAAGCGTCCGGGTTAGAGTCCCGCTCCTTGAAAGCGGCAGCTCTACCCTTTGGCTCAGTGCGGATGTTGCCTGTAATCCATGGCTTCTGGTTGGGGTATGTACGTACTGTCACTGTGGGGACGACGTCATCGATGCACTTATTGATGAAGCCAGTGACTGATGTGGTGTACTCGTCAATGCTATCTGAAGAATCCCGGAACATGTTCCAGTCTGTGCTAGCAAAACAGTCCTGTAGCTTAGCATCTGCGTCATCGGACCACTTTTTTATTAACCGAGTCACTGGTGCTTCCTGCTTTAGTTTTTGCTTGTAAGCAGGAATCAGGAGGATAGAGTTATGGTCAGATTTGCCAAATGGAGGGCGAGGGAGAGCTTTGTATGCGTCTCTGTGTGTGGAGTAAAGGTGGTCTAGAGTTTTTTTTTCCTCTGGTTGCACATTTAACATGCTGGTAGAAATTAGGTAGAACGGATTTAAGTTTCCCTGCATTAAAGTCCCCAGCCACTAGGAGCGCTGCCTCTGGATGAGCGTTTTCCTATTTACTTATAGCCTTATACAGCTAATTGAGTGCAATCTTAATGCCAGCATTGGTTTGTGGTGGTATATAGACAGCTATGAAAAATATAGTAAATAGTGTGGTCTACAGCTTATCATAAGATACTCTACCTCAGGCGAGCAAAACCTCGAGACTTCCTTAGTATTTGATTTTGTGCACCAGCTGTTGTTTACAAATATACACAGACCGCCACCCCTTGTCTTACCGGAGTCAGCCGTTCTATCCTGCCGATGTAGCGTATATCCCGTCAGCTGTATGTTGTCCATGTCGTCGTTCAGCTACGACTCGGTGAAACATAAGATATTACAGTTTTTTATGTCCCGTTGGTAGGATAACCATAATCGTAGGTCATCTAATTTATTTTCAAATGATTGAACATTGGCTAATAGGATTGATGGAAGAGGCAGTTTACTCGTTCGCCGTCGGATCCTTACAAGGCACCCCGACCTACGTCCACGATATCTCTGTCTCTTTCTCCTGTGAATGACGGGGATTTGGGCCTTGTCGGGTGTCTGTAGGATATCCTTCGCGTCCGACTCGTTGAAGAAAAAATCTTAGTCCAATACGAGGTGAATAATCGCTGTCCTGATATCCAGAAGCTATTTTTGGTTATAAGAGACGATGGCAGAAACATTATGTACAGAATAAATTACAAATAACGCAAAAAAACACACATAATAGTACAATTGGTTAGAGGGCTGTAAAACGGCAGCCATCTTCTCCGGCGCCATCTCTGCTGAATGGTCTCTGTGCAGACAAGTGCCCAATCTTGCCAATTGCTTGTGAAAACAAAAGCTGTGTGTGTGCAATACAGTAGTCAATCAGACAGTCAGTCACTCAAGCCTTAACAGTAGTTGAGCAGTTGAAAGGCTCAGCATTGGGAGATCAGAGACCGTAGAAAGAGCTGAGGTTGGGCAATTTTGCAGAGTTAAGCAATTGTCTTCATAGCTGTGGGAAGATGTTTTGAGTTGGGGGTGCTGGAATCCCCTTCATAATAAAGCATTGCATGCATCTATAATCACATTTGCATCATGGCATTCAGTTGAGCAGACATATTTTTAGGATTTCCACATATCGGGATTTTGTTTTAGCAGGATCTGGATTTAGTTTGCCTTTTTATAAACGCATTTCATGCAATTCTATGTCATTTACATGATATACATTTGCAGAATATCTTTTTTTGACCATACAAATGGCCAAATTCAGGCCACTGTGCATTCAGGCTACTGTGCATCTCACTATTCAGGTAAGATGCAATTTTGGAATTGTATTTATTTTTTCGTATTTATAATCATTTATTTTATTATTATTATTATATATAATTGTTATTATTGTAGGCAAGGAAAGCCGCCCACTCTAGTAGCTCAGATGCAATAATTTAATAACCTCATAACCAACGTTTCGACAGACAAGCTGTCTTCATCAGGGTATAATGACAAACACTGTGGGTCACTAGTTTATATCGTTTCAAAGGACACACGCAGGTGTCTGTAACCATGGCCACAGTGTGGCCTAATAGCATTCACCCTCTAAATGGCACACATACACAGTCCTATGTCTCAATTGTCGCAAGGCTTAAAAATACTTCTTTAACCTGTCTCCTCCCCTTCATCTACCCTGATTGAAGTGGATTTAACAAGTGACATCAATAAGGGATCATAGCTTTCACCTGGATTCACCTGGTCAGTCTGTCATGGAAAGAGCAGGTGTTCCTAATGTTTTGTACACTCAGTGTACTATCCTAATGGGGAAAGAAAGGACCAAATGAGAGAAATTAATGACAACATATGAAAGGCTTAGAAAGCACGAATGATGATAGCTGGTGGCATGCAATCTGACATGTCGAGCTGACTTTCAAGATTCTAACTCTAGGAAATGTACAATTTCTTGAACGTTTTTAAAGCTACTGCACCTATCTTAAGCTGTCGTTTTAAAGGGTATTTTGGTTTTAATGTGACTTTTTATTTATTATTATCATTGCCATAATATTGTTAACATACGAATAATACATAATATGCCTTATTTAATTGCTTGTCGAAGTAAAACAGAAAACAAAGCAAATGTATTTTTAAAGATGCTTCTTGTTTATTTTTTGCAATAGCCTATGTAGGCCTGTACTCCATGATCGCTCAGATCCCTTTCTACATGTTGTAAATAGTTTGAATTGCTCTGTCTGGATATCTTGACTTGTGTATATTCGATTATGTAGGTATACATATGGCTCACAACATTAAAATGTGAGGAAAATGAGTAAAGACAATGTGCTGTTACATGAAGTCAGTTTTCTTAGGGACTTAAAAACCCACCACCGTCTCAGGGTGAACTTTCCAAACCTAAAATGGTATATGCTTTGATGTGAAAATCATAACTGTATTATATTATGTATTATTTGATGTCTCTGAATAGAAAATGGTGGTGGTGTAAGTTATTCCCTTTTAGGGACAATGAAGGAAATATTTTCAATACAATTATTTTATAGATGAAAAAACAACAACAAAACAGTTGCTGTAAGGCATAATGTAATTTTGTTCATGTGATTGATAACATCTTTAAGGTTCTGGGAAATGTGCTTGTGTGCACCTGCTTGCTTGAATGTGTTTTGCTTTGAAACCATATCCTTATTCCACTGTCTCCTTCTCCCTTGCAGGGACAGAGACCACCATTTAAAAACCTTCAAGTCTGTGGTGCCTGCCAGCAAACTGGTCGACTGGCTTCTGTCACAGGTACAGTGTACACAAACAGGAACACACACACACACACACACACACACACACACACACTGGAGTGGCTGCCCATCAGCGCTCCCCACTGTGTCTAAGAGGTGAAAACAACAAGTCTAAGCAGGTGACATGCTTGATTGTGCCTCATTCTGTTTCCCAGGGTGACTGTTCCACGCGTGAGGATGCGGTGACGTTGGGGGTCGGACTGTGCAACAATGGCTTCATGCACCATGGTCAGTACAGCACACATGCGTCACGTGTTACTTGACTGAATGACATACAGTACATCAGGGATATTGCGTTACTTTTTTCATCAGGCTTATATTCCCCTGAGCCGATGGTCGGGGACCGTAACATCATTTCATAGAATTCATTTATGACAACACGTGTTACACATCATTGAGTGATATACTGTACACACACACACACACACACACACACAAACACCATGCCACAATGCATTTACAACCATAATGAGGGAAATGTGGGTCTGCAAAACTAGGGCAAGGTCCTTATTTTACCACTTTTGCATGAAGTTTCTGCTGCTTGGGTTCAAGTGTTTCTCTGACCAGAGTACATAATAATACTTCTTGTTATTAGATTCGGTTATCAATTATCTTATAATCAAAACATAACATTCAACATTTACCATTTAATTCCTCATACAGTAGAAGGCAGTTGTCATTCCTGTACAGTTGTTTTCTTATAAACCATTAACACCTGGTAATGCATTATGTTTTCTTAACTGTGTCATACTGTAACTGCCACTTGAAAGGTGTTCCTATTCACATTGGGACGAACCCTAACTTCAACTTATGTCAAATTCTCACTTAATCATGCATTGATGAAGTGAAAATTCAACCAAAGTGGAAGTTAGGACTTGCCAAATTTATGCCAGTCAGTCAGTACACGTAGAAGATTTTCCCACATCCGTACAATGGACTCAAGTCAGATGACCATATACCACAATCAGACCACACTCTGTTGTCAACATCAACAGTATTTGCAGTGTTCCCTGAACCCTTGGCATTTCCACATTCACAGTCTGCGTGGCAGCATTGAACAATGGAACACTCTTAAAGGTCTTCCTTAACCTGGTTAAACCAGACTGAATATTCTGCTCACCAGTGAAACAATAGTGAGTGCAGGGATCATTCTGATTTAACTAGGCTAGACTTTCCCTAGCTTGCTAGCTATATCCTTGTGAACTTAGAACGCCCTCAAACCAGCCCAATCTACTACACGTCCTACACATATACACAAACACTTATAGTAGACACATATACACACACACACACAATCTCACACACACACACTCACACTAATACAGTATTGACACACACACACACCCCCGGATGCCATCTGCTGGCTAGTTCTCCTTTTCAAGTTCACACGTCTCTTCTCTGCCTGCTGAGTGCATAGCATGTCTCTTCTCACCTGACCTCAGCTATCCCTTCACACACTCCAGCTTTAGTCAGTATGTCTGTATTCTTTCTATCTCCCTCTATATTTCTCTCGTATACATGCTCTCAGTCCCTGTATCTTTCTCCTTTCTCTCCTATCTCTCGCTCTCTCTCTCTCTCGCTCTCCCCCTCGCAGCACTGTACAACAAGCAACACAGTGTTTCTCCTAGATATTTAATCTTAGGCGGGTCGCAAGTGCCCTGCAAAGCTTCATACAACATTCAACATTGTCTACTTTATGTAATAGCAGGGGAACACTGCAGTAAGTAACAGATGCTATGCAAGGGTTCAGAGCTTTCCTGGGGTATTCAGTTCCCCAATTTACTGCACACTCACACTCATAACAGCAGTCGCCAATTTCAATGGCACACCAGTTTAGCGTCAGTGTAAGTGTATGTGCGTCTCTCACTGTGGATTGGGAATGTGTGTGTTGGGAGTTTCTTGACAACTTGAATAGCTGGTATTAAAGGTATTCAAAGGATTCACCGTCTGACCGATAGGAAATGCCCCCTATGCTTAATTGTTTTGGCATAGTGCCAGATTGTGTGTGTGTGTGTAGCACAGATCCATTTGACTGATTTTGTTCCACTTGGCCGACCAGATGGTCTCCCATACAGCTGGGTACCTTTACCCCAGATACCACTGTTCTTTACAACCCTTCACTCTGACAGAGAGACAGGCAGACAGACAGGTAGACAGACTGACACCTGTCACAGCCACCATCGGCCGCTGCTGGCTCGATACAGACACGCACAGGCACACAGACATGTTACCTGAGTGAAGGGAACAACAGAGCCGATTGGGGAAGCAATTTTTCACTAATTGACGGTACTGTTTCCACTGGCATTTCCTTGGTATAGCCTAGGAAATTATATGACACACACACTGCAACTTTAAAGCAAGTCTTTCACCCCAACCTGTTTTGAATTAGCAGCTGGTCATTTGACAGTGAATGAATGTCCAAGTGGGTGACTAAGGGTGTATCATATATTGCCCTACTTTTGACCAGTGGTAATGCACTACATAGGGAATAGGATGCCATTCCTTTTCAGACGCAGACTTTGCTTAAAGCTGCAGTGACCCACATTTCTCTTCAGCTCACCACTTATCTCTTCTCCTTTTCCTTTCTTTCTCACAGTCCTGGAGAAGAGCGAGTTCAAAGACGAGTCGCAGTTCTTCCGTTTCTACGCCGACGAGGAGATGGAAGGCACGAGCTCCAAGAGCAAGCAGCTGCTGCGCAACGACTTCAAGCTCATTGAGAACATCCTGGCCAAGTCCCTGGTGGTGAGCGTGATTACACACACACATGAACGTATACACACACATACACGCATGTACACACACAAACACACACACACACGAACACACACACCCACTTACATGCATGAACATTTACAGTACACACACACGCATGAACGTAAGTAAACACAGGCATGAACACACACTCACACATAAATGAACACATGCACCTGTGTATGATCATGACAGCACTAGACATAGTTATTTGTCAGTAATTCATTGCATGGTTTGTCCGCTGCTGTACCAATAAGCTACCACGCAGTGTTATTTAGAGGAATAGGTTTTTTACTTTCCCAGAGGTCTGGGCATGATTGGAAACAGCCATGTCCTGTCCTCCACTCCGCAAGGCCTGTGCGTACGTGTGATGACGTGAACCACATCTGGATGTGGGTACCAGAGAGCATTTGAAGACGTCTCATCCCCTGTGTCTGTTGCAGCTCAAAACATCTCCTCCTTACGCCTTTGAAGACGAGACAGGGCTTTGAAGTCCTTCTGATCCAACAGCATATTAATGGTCGTTGTCTTTTAGAAATCGTGTGTGTGTGTGTGTGTGTGTGTGTGTGTGTGTGTGTGTGTGTGTGTGTGTGTGTGTGTGTGTGTGTGTGTGTGTGTGTGTGTGTGTGTGTGTGTGTGTGTGGAGGTCTCATAAGAGGCGAGCATCAGGAAGAACAATTTTAAACTGATGAGATCAGTTGCTTTGATGGCTCATCAGATGGTTTGCTCATAGTCAAACTGAACAATCACTAACATTTATTCCATTAAAACGCTGAAAGGCTAAAATATAAATATAATCTACAATATGTAAGGAATATCACGTATCGACACCCACAAATGGTCATGAGTTCGGTTGAAATGCATAGGAGGACATTGTGGATACTTTTTTTTCTCCTCTGGGGTAATTTGAAAAATATGTTCCTTGAGAGGAACCATCACGTACATGCTTCCATGCGTGAGCTGCAGTTAGACTTGATTTACCCCCCTACCATGTGTGAAGAGGCTAATTACGAAGCTCTCCAAAGGCCTGCCAGAAATGTCTCTCTGACCTTTAACCATCTCACCCTTGATTGGACATGTTTGTTGCCATAAAGTGACCCCCCAAGCACTCTGAAGAAAAGCTGTCTCATTACTTGAAAAGTAGGGTCCACGGCGGAAAGCAACATGGCGGTGTCTCTGCGGTGTCTCTCCTCATATTCTCTCTCTCCCTCTCCACTCTCTCCCTCCCTCCCTCCCTCTCACGCTCTCTCCTTCTCACTTTCTCTCTCTCCCTCTCTCTCTTTCTTTTTCTATATTTCTTTCTCTATCTCTTCATCTAACTTTCTGTCTCTCTCACACTCTTTCTCTCTCTCGATCCCTTCCTCTCGCGCACTCTGTCTCTCTCTCTCTCTCTCTTGATCGATGCATCAACACTGCGCGACTCTCCGCCGTGACATTCACCAACAGGTGCTAGAAGAATGAGAGTAAAGGTCGAACCCCCCTCAGAAAAGGGCGGGAAACTGGGAGCTACATCGAGCTACATTGTGTCCAGCTAACATAAGAGCATTAGCTTTCTCTAGCGTTTCTTTAGGAGAACGAACAAGGAAGTAGACATTTTTATTTTGCTCGGAGACGCCCCATCCCTGATGATTAGCTCAAATGCTAATCCTTCCCAGTCCCTACAGCCATGACTGCAGTGATAGACCGACGCACGCACACACACACACACACACAGCTCCTTGACGCTGCAGAGCCCATTGTTTAGCCTTTCTCCTTTTAGCAGTCTCCTCAGACGGGCGTTAGCGATAGCCATCTTATCACAACTCTGCAGCAGGAAGATAACCCCCACCGTGCGATTGGCGATGCTCGCGTTAGTGCCCGGTAATGGAATAGTCCCAAATAAATCCACATTTGACGTACGCATTTGACCCAAGTCTATCATTGCCATTGTGTCATTCGTTTGTCATTGACCGCGCGGTGATTGCCTGAGAAAATATCTGGATTTTGTTGGTTCCTTCATCTTATGCAGTGGATTAATGAATTAATCAATGTCAATCAATGCCTTCTAAGCTCCTTGGTTGTATTGTTTGTTTTTCTCCCCATAGATCCACCCTGAGGAAGAAGACTATGGCTTTGAGATCGAGGAGAAGAACAAGGCCATCGTGGTGAAGTCTGTCACCAGGGGCTCTCACGCCGAGGTGAGGAGTCTACACACACACACACACACACACACACACACACACACACACACACACACATAGACAACACACACACACTTCTTGTGCTTATTCCTACTCACTGACAGAGCCCATTAGTCCCAGTGATTCAGGCAGTGGTGGTGGTGTCACTCTGCCTGTCCCTCTCCTCAGGGGCTCTATTCTCAGTGTGGGGATCAGATCAGCCGTATTAGATTAGACATGCCTTCTCACATTCTCCTCAATGACACCACACGCCACAACACGACATCCCAGCTCTGTGTGCATGTGTGCTTACGTGTGTGTATGTACGCGCCTGCACACGTTTCTATCTGTCTTTCTGTCTGCAGCCTCATGGGAGGACAGCCTTCTATCTCAACTCTCTTTCTCTCCTCTCTTCTGACTCAACTAATCAGGGTCTTGGTATATTGTTGATTGGTTGAATCAGAGGAACTAGTGTTGGGATGGAACAACGACTGGGGATTCCTGAGGGAAGGGATTGAGTAACACAGCCTTACTGCACTCCTTCCCTAACTGTCCCTCAGTGTCCCTTACGGTCTCACTCCCCTCCCTCGTTCCCTGCCCACTCTATCTCACTCCTCCCGCCTTATGTCCTACAGCTGTACCCTAAACCCTACCTCTCACACTTCCTCTGTGTCCCCTACTCTCTTTCTCCCCTCCCTTGTTCCCTGTCCCCTCCATCTCACTCCTCATCCCCCTCTATCGCCTCGCCTTCTCCGCTCCAGACAGTGGCAGTTTAGTTAGGTCCTGGCTGACACAGAGCCTGTGTGTGTGTGTTGTGTGTGCCAGCATTGTGAATGAGGCTCAGCTGATTCACAGGGCCCAGTGAAAAACCCTGGGAGAGCCAGGGACTCCAGGAGGGTCAGGGGGAGAATACCAAACATGGACACACACACATATACTCAGAGGGCCACTGTGCTTGTCTGTCCCTAATCTGGTCTGTCCTCCAAAGCCAACACCCCAGGCAACCAAAGCCAAGCGGATCTGGTCCCTGGGTCCTGGGCTAGCCAGAGAGGATATAGAGGCTGCATTACTCTTCTGACATGATCAGAAACATGCAAGCAACCCATCACAGTTCAATATGCATTAATGCCCCGCAAATGGCGGTCAGATCTTCCCTTCTTCATTAGCGTTTTTTAAATAATTCAGATTTTATTTTAATGCTTTTCCCATTATTTAACCAGGTTTTATAAGTGAAGTCTGGTCAAATTGTTCACAAACAATTTTACATCTGAAAACAAAATAGCCACTGATGTAGCATGAAATGATGAGACAACCTATGACGCTCCACCGGTGTTGTTTCCTCTCCGTCCTCCCCTCCAGATGGCGGGGCTGCAGGCAGGCAGGAAGATTTTCACCATCAACGAGGACCTGGTGTTCCTCAGGCCCTTCCAGGAGGTGGAGACCATGATCAATCAGGCCTTCTGCATCCGCCGCTCCCTACGCTTGCTGGTCAACACCAAGGCCAAGGAGTGAGTTACAGTATAGCAGGACAAGCATGCACACATGAACACACGCGTATACAGATGCACACACACTATTTAATTTCACACACACGTGCGCTTAACTAGACACACAGGCTCAGGGTTTGGCCAGTCTGATTCACTCTCTTGTTGATTTAGGATTGTGAAGATTCCAGACACTCCAGATGCCCTGTCCTTCAAACTCTGTGGCTCCGCCCCACCTCATGTGCATGCAGTAAGGAAAGGTGAGTAACAACCGCTTTGATTGGCGCTCTCTAAAGTTACCTGCCAGCCATGCACCTGTCAGCTTCAGTTCCCTTTTACTGAGGCTCTGCTTTTTAGGACCACATGTCCACTAGTGTTCAAAGTTTAAATCCTAAAAGACGGTGCTCCCACTACACACACAGAACTTAACTTGTCTTTGTTAATAAAACCACCTGGGCCACATTCCCCCGGTACGCTGCCTGCTAGGCAGATGTTTATATCATATAAAAAGAAGAAGCGAAAGAAGAAGATTTACCACTGTTGAGTTGTGAGCGAGGGATTGGTCCAAATGTGTAAAACAGCTGGAAGAGGAGGTAGGAGAAAATGGCCGACTCCTTTCTGTAGCATCCATGGAGAAGGAGTCATGACCCGGAGAGTCGCCTCTTTTTTATTATGTCTGAGGGAGCTCACACACACTGTGACCTGGCTTCACTCTCTCCGACGCACAAATGCACACAAACACACACGCACAGGCTGCGGAATGTGGGGTTCCTACCGGCCCATATGAGTTGTCTCTGAATGATGTCAGACTCTCCAGGCACTCTCTCTTCTCCTAAATCAGGGCCCTGCTTGACGGCTGGGAGGGGGTTGCTGCTAAACTGAAGTTATGGCATTGCGTGCTTTGTGTGAGGTGGATGACATGGAAAGTGATGCTAGGCCTGGTATTTTAAAATGGGACAGGAAGATCTGTTCTTAATTTAGTGCACAGCTAAAGTGTTACCAGGAGTTATTTGAAGACCAAATTATTATACCCATGTATGTCTTCATGTGTGCATATCTATTTATTTGAGGATGATGGCCTTGGATAGGTCTTCTCTAATGAACAGATTCATATTTTCAATGGGATGTCCTAATTGAATAAAGGTTACGTTGAATAAAATACATATTTACATGAAGGACTAGATAAAAAAAATACTTACAGTATATTATAACAATTTCTTTGGGGGGGGGGGTGAATAAAAAACTCTGCAAGTACAGTATGACATCATTGCGGTTACAATGACAACCCTGAGGCATATCTAAATGTGATCTCTGACCCTTGTGTGACCCCTTGTGATTTCAGGGTCAGAGGCGGCGGCAGCGGGCCTCCAGCCAGGTCAGTGTATCCTGAAGGTGAACGGCAACAGCATGAACCTCAGCGACTACCAGGAGGTCCTGGAGCACTTCACCACCTCCCACCACGACCAGCAGGAACACCCCGACATGGTGAGAGACAGTCTGCACCATCCTGGCACTTCCATTGGTTTAATACTGTATGCGTAATGTTAGGGAAACATACATGTTCGGAGATGGTGAGATTCAACCACAATGGCATGGCCCAATCTTTCCCAATCCTGGTCCTGGGGACCCAAAGGTGTGCAAATTGTTTTGTTTTTACCTAAGTGGAAAAAGTACCCAACTGTCATACTTGAGTAAAAGTAAAGCTACCTTAATAGAAAATGACTCAAGTAAAAGTCAATCAGTAAAATTCTACTTGAGTAAAAGTCTAAAAGTATTTGGTTTAAAATATACTTAAGTATCAAAAGTAAATGTAATTACAAAAATATACTTAAGTATCAAAAGTAAAAGTAAAAGTATAAATCATTTCAAATTCCTTATATTAAGCAAACCAGATGGCACCATTTTCTTGTTTTATAAATTGACGGAAAGCCAGGGGCACACTTCAACATTCAGACATAATTTACAAACAAAGCATGTGTGTTTAGTGAGTCCGCCAGATCAGAGGCAGTAGGGATGACCAGGGATGTTCGGTTGATAAGTGCGTGAATTGGACTATTTTCCTGTCCTGCTAAGCATTCAAAATGTAATGAGTACTTTTGGGTGTCAAGGAAAATGTATGGAGTAAAAAGTACAATATTTTCTTAAGGAATGTAGTGAAGTAAAAGTAAAAGTTGTCAAAAATATAAATATTAAAGTTCAGATATCCTAAAAAAATACTTAATTGGAACTTTTTAAAGTATTTTTACTTAAGTACTTTACACCACTGGCACTAGCACACCTGATTCCACTTATCAAAGGCTTGATGATGAGTTGAATCAAGTGTCTAAGTGTCAGGATTGGATTGGAGAAGACTGACATAGCCTAATGTGGCATTAAAAAGAGGCATTGCTACTTTTCTGCCAGTGTCAATATGTTTTTCCATCAAACTAGTGTGTTCCCTTCTATAGTGTCACATGCAAGGTTGTATTTTTATTTGTTGTGTCACAACTAGGGTTCTTCCTCATCCTCAATTTAAGTATTCTACCATTTACAGTGAACTGCCAGTAGACCTCCTTTCCCCCCTTGTTTTTATTTTCCTACTGTGTCAAATTCGGTATTTTGGCTTTATCCAGCTTGGGACCCTGCAGGATGTACTGTGGTGCTTTTTTATTAGGTGATGTGTTGATATTTACTCTCGCTCCCCTCCTCCTGTCCAATTCCCTGCTCTGTTGATGTTTACCATGGATTTCCTTGTCCAATCCCCTCAGCTCTTGCCCAGTCAAGTCTCCTCAGAGCTGCTCTGTTTGGACCATGTCTTAACGTCTCTGTTTGTTCATTCACACAGCTGGTTGATTGCCAGTGTGTTTCCTGTACCAGTGCCATGTTCCATGAGAAAATATGCATATACAGTATGGGGGAAAAGTATTTGATCCCCTGCTGATTTTGTATGTTTGCCCACTGACAAAGAAATGATCAGTCTATAATTTTAATGGTAGGTTTATTTGAACCGTGAGAGACAGAATAACAACAAAAAAATCCAGAAAAACGCATGTCAAAAATGTTATAAATTGATTTGCATTTTAATGAGGGAAATAAGTATTTGACCCCTCTGCAAAACATGACTTAGTACTTGGTGGCAAAACCCTTGTTGGCAATCACAAAGGTCAGACATTTCTTGTAGTTGGCCACCAGGTTTGCACACATCTCAGGAGGGATTTTGTCCCACTCGTCTTTGCAGATCTTATCCAAGTCATTAAGGTTTCGAGGCTGACATTTGGCAACTCGAACCTTCAGCTCCCTCCACAGATTTTCTATGGGATTAAGGTCTGGAGACTGGCTAGGCCACTCCAGGACCTTAATGTGCTTCTTCTTGAGCCACTCCTTTGTTGCCTTGGCCGTGTGTTTTGGGTCATTGTCATGCTGGAATACCCATTCACGACCAATTTTCAATGCCCTGGCATAGGGAAGGAGGTTCTCACCCAATATTTGACGGTACATGGCCCCGTCCATTGTCCCTTTGATGCGGTGAAGTTGTCCTGTCCCCTTAGCAGAAAAACACCCCCAAAGCATAATGTTTCCACCTCCATGTTTGACGGTGGGGTTGGTGTTCTTGGGGTCATAGGCAGCATTCCTCCTCCTCCAAACACGGCGAGTTGAGTTGATGCCAAAGAGCTCGATTTTGGTCTCATCTGACCACAACACTTTCACCCAGTTCTCCTCTGAATCATTCAGATGTTCAATGGCAAACTTCAGACGGGCATGTATATGTGCTTTCTTGAGCAGGGGACCTTGTGGGCGCTGCAGGATTTCAGTCCTTCACGGCGTAGTCTGTTACCAATTGTTTTCTTGGTGACTATGGTCCCAGCTGCCTTGAGATCATTGACAAGATCCTCCCGTGTAGTTCTGGGCTGATTCCTCACCGTTCTCATGATCATTGCAACTCCACGAGGTGAGATCTTGCATGGAGCCCCAGGCCGAGAGAGATTGACAGTTCTTTTGTTTTTCTTCCATTTGCGAATAATCGCACCAACTGTTGTCACCTTCTCACCAAGCTGCTTGGCGATGGTCTTGTAGCCCATTCCAGCCTTGTGTAGGTCTACAATCTTGTCCCTGACATCCTTGGAGAGCTCTTTGGTCTTGGCCATGGTGGAGAGTTTGGAATCTGATTGATTGATTGCTTCTGTGGACAGGTGTATTTTATACAGGTAATAAACTGAGATTAGGAGCACTCCCTTTAAGAGTGTGCTCCTAATCTCAGCTCGTTACCTGTATAAAAGACACCTGGGAGCCAGAAATCTTCCTGATTGAGAGGGGGTCAAATACTTATTTCCCTCATTAAAATGCAAATCAATTTATAACATTTTTGACATGCGTTCTTCTGGATTTTGTTGTTGTTATTCTGTCTCTCACTGTTCAAATAAACCTACCATTAAAATTATAGACTGATCATTTCTTTGTCAGTGGGCAAACGTACAAAATCAGCAGGGGATGAAATACTTTTTTCCCTTCAGAAAGTATTCATACCCCTTGACTTATTCCACATTTTGTTGTTACAGCCTGAATTCAAAATTGATTAAATATTTGTTTTTTCTCACCCATCTACACACAATACCCCATAATGGGAAAGTGAAAACATATATTTCTTTGAAATTTTAGCACATTTATTGAAAATGAAATAAGAATGATCCAATTTACATAAGTATTCGCACACCTTTGCTATGACACTCCAAATTGAGCTCAGGTGCATCCAATTTCCTTTGATCATCCTTGAGATGTCACGACAACTTTATTGGAGTCCACCTGTGGCCAATTCAATTGTTTGGACATGATTTAGAAAGAAGCACACCTGTCTTTATAAGGTCCCACAGTTGATAGTGCATGTAAGAGCAGAAACTATACCATGAAGTCCAAGGAACTGTCCGTAGAGCTCCAAGGTAGAATTGGGATGAGGCATCTATCTGGGGAAGAGTATAAAACAATTTCTAGAGTGTTAAAAGTTTCCAAGAGCACAGTGGTCTCCATCATTGGGAAATTGAAAAAATATGGCACTACGCAGACACTGCCTAGAGCTGGCTGTCCGACCAAACTGAGCAACTGGGCAATAAGTACCTTGGTCAGGGAGGTGACCAAGAACCCTATGACCACTCCGACAGAACTACAGCGTTCCTTGGCTGAGATGGGAGAACCTTTCAGAAGGACATCAATCTCTACAGCACTTCACCAATCTGGGCTTTATGGGAGAGTGGCCAGACTGAAGCCACTCCAGAGAAAAAGGCACATGACAGCACGCCTGGATTTAGCAAAAATGCAAGTGAAATATTCTGAGAGCATAAGCAAAAGATTCTGTGGTCTGATGAGACAAAATGTTAACTCTTTGGCCTGAATGCAAAGCGCTATGTCTGGAGAAAACCAGGCCCAGCTCATCACCAGTCTAACCCCATCCCTACCGTGAAGCATGGTGGTGGCAGCATCATGCTATGGGGATGCTTTTCAGCGGCAGGGACTGGGAGACTGGTAAGGATAGAGAGAACAATGAATAGTGGAGCCAAATACAGGCAAATCCTTGATAAGAACCTGCTTCAGAGTGCAAACGACCTTAGACTGGGGGCGAAGATTTACGTTCCAACAGGACCCCAAGCATACAGCCAAAGCAAGCTGGGATGGCTTCAGAACAAGAATGTGGAAGTCCTTGAGTGGCCCAGCCAAAGCCCAGACTTGAATCCCATTGAAAATCCGTGGAAAGACTTGAAGATTGCTGTTCACTGCCACTCCCCATCTAACTTAACAGAGCTTCAGAAAATCTGCAAGGAAGAATGGGAGAAAATCCCCAAATCTAGATGTGCAAAGCTGATACAGACATACCCAAGACGACTCAAAGCTGTATTCGCCGCCAAATGTGCTTCTACAAAGTATTGACTCGGGTGTGAATACTTATGTAAACTGTATGATGGCATGTACAGAAACACACACCAATGTTTGACTCCAGTGTGTCCCTCCCTGTGTCCTATAAGTGTCAGTGGGTGTATCGGGCATTTGAGGATGTTGAGGAGGACAGGGGGTCGTTCAGGGCCTGCCCAGCAGAGAACGGCTCTGATACAGAGGAGGAGAATGCCAGGAATGGAACAGGTACTGTAGTGTGCACTACCTCACTGTGTGTTTGTGTGTTCATATGTGTGGGTTTGTCTCTGTCCATCTATCCAACAACAGGTGTGTACTCAAGTGTCCTCTATTTTGTGTCTCATCCAGACTATAGCCTGAGCAGGCTGTCCGTGTCTGATGACTCTGTGCCTCTGGTGAGCATGATGGTTGACAACGTGCACCTGGAGCATGGCGTGGTGTACGAGTACGTCAGCACGGCCGGCATCAAGAGCCACGTCCTGGAGAAGATGGTGGAGCCCAAGGGCTGCTTCAGCCTCACCGCCAAAGTACAGTACATGTCTGTTGTTGTTAGCATTAGCATGCTAACACTGCTCTTAGCATTAGCATGCTAGCAGCAGTGTGTGGTTTACTGCTGGAGCAGGTTGGCCACAATGCATGTCTATTGTTGTTGTATTCTCCTAGCATTAGTACTATGGGTTTCAATTCATAGCCACAGCCACGACTCGTTAACATTAGCATTTATGACAGAAAACAATGGGAGTGAATGCTTCCCAGGTTACATGCTGTTCAATTCCTGCATAAATCACTTCAAATAACTTGAACTTGAAGACGTGAATCCAAAGTGACTTAAACATTAGTTTTCACCTGTCAGATCCTGGAGGCCTTTGCCGGTGACGACAGCCATTTTGTGCGCAACTGCAGCCAGCTGATCTCACAGAGCGACCGCGTGGTGTCGATGCCTCAGTTTGAGTTTAGGAACATCTGTGACACCAAGCTGGAGAGCATCCGCCGACGAATCAGCAGCTACCAGCAGGTACAGGAACTACAGGATCCCTCTGTCTCTCATAGCCCCTTATGTAGTGCAAGAAGAGCTACAAACACAGACTGCTTGTCGCTTTCTTCAACTGTTTTGTAAATGCACACTCAGACTCTCTCCCAATCTTCCTCAAGCATATGCACACACACAAACCCCCCCACTTCAGTAATTCAGTAGCTATCGAAAGGTAATACACCCCACTCACACTCACATTCAAACACACAACACACACATATCAGCAGTGAGTATTGAACCATCATTATGTTATAGCGGTGAAGGTACCATTTTCATTCTTCTGTTTTCAGTTTGCCCAGGAGCTGAGGAACAAGGCATGTCCCACGTTCAAGCAGGCGGGTGTGCGGCCTCACCCACTGGGCTGCATGGACTTTGTGCCCACCAACTGCCACGTCAACCTGATGCAGGTGTCTTACCCCAAGACCACCACGGCGACTGGCAGGGCCTTCAGCATCCGCTTTGGACGCAAAAACTCCTTCTTCGGCCTGGACCCCGACCAAGGTGGGGCGAGCAGACGTGCCTGTGTGTGCATGTAGACACATGGACTCATAAGATGCACGAGCATGCACACGCATGCATGAACTGACACACGCTTATACCTTTTTGCTTACATATTGAAAAGTACAGCACGCAAATACGACAATAGAGACCAGTTGGAGAGTCGTATCAATGCCTAAGTCTAATCACAGTTGAGTTTTGCCAACAATGGCCAATATCCCCTTAACAACATTACACAGCTAGCCTATTAGCCACTTTAAAGCTTCAAACAAATAGATAATTTAAACTAATTACCCTCTTTGACCAATTAAATCCCACTGTATAAATGACTTTGAGCTCTCGTGATGAACCAAACCTCGTTAGCCTTTAGCCGCATATAGTGACAATTCCCACAGTAAATTAGCACTAATGTGGTTGTAATCCCACCACTAATCGTCTCCATCGGTCGCCCATTAAAAACTTCTATTAGCCTCAGGCGACCCTCCTTCCACCCCCCAAGCCGTCACATGTAACCATCTTCTCTGTGGGTGATGATTGATGTCATCGAAGTGGGCCCTCCAAGGCACCAAGGGTGGGATATTCTCTAGAGAGTAAGAGGGAGATGAGGAAATGGGAAGAAGGTGATCATTAGATTACTTTACTGTAGAGGTTGTTCGGTGCAGGGGCAAAGAGAGAGCTTAACAGGTGTAGCCCTTGGCCCATCCACAGAATTAAATAGAACATTATACACAGAGTATACAAAACATTAAGAACACCTGCTCTTTCCATGACATAGACTGACCAGGTGAATCCAGGTGAAAGCTATGATCCATTATTGATGTCACTTGTTAAATCCACTTCATTCAGTGTAGATGAAGGGGAGGAGACAGGATAAAGAAGGATTTTTAAGCCTAGAGACAATTGAGACATTGATTGTGTAGGTGTGCCATTCAGAGGTTGAATGGGCAGGACAAAAGATTTAAGTGCCTTTGAACGGGGTATGGTAGTAGGTTCCAGGTGCACCGGTTTGTGTCAAGAACTGCAACACTGCTGGGTTTTTCATGTTCAACAGGTTCCCGTGTGTATCAAGAATGGTCCACCACCCAAAGGACATCCAGCCAACTTGACACAACTGTGGGAAGCATTGGAGTCAACATGGGCCAGCATCCCTGTGGAACGCTTTCGACACCTTGTAGAGTCCATGCCCCGACGAATTGAGGCTGTTCTGAGGGCAAAAGGGGGAGGTGCAACTCAATATTAGGAAGGTGTTCCTAATGTTTGGTATACTCAGTGTATATGTATCGCTATGGGCCCATCTGGTCCTCCTGTCTGTGTTTTGTCAGTCTCTCTGGTTTCAGTAGCCTGCCGTTTGGCCTGCCGCCGCGCAGACAGCCAGGGGAAGACAGGGGAGGAAGCTGCAACAGACAGCCAGCCATCTGAGATAACCGTTAGCATTGTTTCAACCTGCCTCCCTCCTCTGTCTCTCGCAGCATGATTTGACATTTACTCTACAGTTGTGCCTCGCCAAGACATTGGCAATTCCCCCAGCAACCAAGTGTAAAGTTTCTTTACCAGGCTAAACAATTCCGTTTTTTACGACTCCAAAGTGACTGCTTCATTGGCTTTGCGGTCAGAAATGCATGGAATTGTGAGGAATGTTTCCTGAGGTGATGCAAAATGTCTGCTTTTTTAGTGCATTTAGTAGCTTCATAGAGTTCTCAGGGCTGGAATGTGCACAAAGTATAGGAGCTCCTCGACTTAATCGTAGCCTATGCTATTATGTGCTAACATTACACCCTCAGGCTCCACGATCAGGACGTAGAATTTTGAATTGGACCACAATACCAAATAACAAAAACTATTTTGTACTGTGTTTTTGTCATGTTCTAGGCATTTCTTCATGACTCGCAAGGCAGTAGAATGTACATAGAACAGCGATATGTATAAAGGCCCTTTATATAAAAGCACAGTTTGAGTCAAAATGATAGGCTGTATATTCACAAGAGTGTTATTGTGTATGAAGGCTGAACATCTGGTGTAGATCTGGGTCTCTGGAAGTGAAAGTTGATTGTCTCTCCTCGCTCTTTCCCTTTCTTCCCTCCTCTCTATTTCTACCTCTGCTTTTCTGACATGATGTGAAGTACAGCTTCTTTCACTTCCTTTTCTTTACCTCTATTTATTTATCTATTGATTTTCTCTCTCCCCACAGCTAACCTGAACCCCATGTCCCACACCCAGCACTGTGTGACAAGCATGGGCGCCCCGTCCTACAGCTGCAGCGGTCTGGGAGAGGAGGGGGAGTGGGACATCGAGGGCTCTGGAGAGGGCACTCCAGACAGGAGGCAGCAGGCCCACCGGGGGAAGGGCCTCAGCTTCCTGCTCAAACAGGAGGACATGGAGATCCAGGATGCATACATCCGCCTCTACAGCCGCCTGGACGTCGCTGTCCGAGAGATGAGGCAGTACGTCACCCAGATAGACGTGTAAGTACAGATATGTGAAAATCCTCGCTAAGTACCTATGTCAGGGATCTCAAACTGGTGGCCCGCGAGCCAGACACGGCCCGCGAACCGATATAATGCGGCCTGATATACTGTGTATATGAGTATCATTGCTAAGTACCTGCGTTGAAGTGTACTATAACTACTATAGTTGAATTTCATTGTTCAATCCTGCCGAATGGCGCAGGTGCTAGCTGTGCCACTAGAGATCCTGGTTCGAATCCAGGCTCTGTCGTAGCAGGCCGCGACCGGGAGACCCATGAGGCGGCGCACAATTGGCCCAGCGTCGTCCAGGGTAGGGGAGGGAATGGCCGGCAGGGATGTAGCTCAGTTGGTAGAGCATGGCGTTTGCAACACCATGGTTGTGGGTTCGATTCCCACAGGGGGCCAGTATGAAAAAAATAAAATAATAATAATAATGTATGCACTCACTAACTGTAAGTCGCTCTGGATAAGAGCGTCTCCTAAATGACTAAAACATTTTTTTTTTATGTAAAATTGTTCAACTTTACCCAAAGTACCCCAATAGTGTGAGTACCCAAATAATACACATGTAGGAACCCACAAAGACATGAGTCATGCGTTCTGTCCGTATTTCGTCCTCTCAATTACAAGTAGCGGTTTTAGAATTGCCCAATTATATATCACCGTCGTTTATTTTTAGTTCCTGTAGTCTATTCGTTTACATTTTCCTCCAAAGATCTCTGTTATTATTCTGCATGAAAATGGAAGGCTGGATGTCCAATATACTATGAAACCATTGTCCCCAGGCAGCCTTCCTGAGGCCCACGCCAAACCCCCTTTGTCTGACTGCCCTTTTTGCTTGTTTAACAATGTGGATACTTTGAAAACAGGGGAATTCGTCAGTCCAAAACGGTTTATGGACTGGGCTAACAGGAACAGGCCGTGAAGCCACAACCCTATTGAAAGGAGGGAAAACCTTCTCTACTGTGTGTGTAAAAGATATGTGCGCGCATATAAAAGCAATATACAGTATCTCACAAAAGTGAGTACACCCCTCACATTTTTGTAAATATTTGAGTATATCTTTTCATGTGACAACACTGAAGGAATGACACTTTGCTACAATGTAAAGTAATGAGTGTACAGCTTGTATAACAGTGTAAATTTGCTGTCCCCTCAAAATAACACAACACACAGCCATTAATGTCTAAACTGCTGGCAACAAAAGTGAGTACACCCCTAAGTGAAAATGTCCAAATTGGGCCCAAAGTGTCAATATTTTGTGTGGCCACCATCATTTTCCAGCATTGCCTTAACCCTCTTGGGCATGGAGTTCACCAGAGCTTCACAGATTGCCACTGGAGTCCTCTTCCACTCCTCCATGACAACATCACGGAGTTGGTGGATGTTAGAGACCTTGCACTCCTCCACCTTCCGTTTGAGGATGCCCCACAGATGCTCAATAGGGTTTAGGTCTGGAGACATGCTTGGCCAGTCCATCACCTTTACCCTCAGCTTCTTTAGCAAGGCAGTGGTCGTCTTGGAGGTGTGTTTGGGGTTGTTATCATGTTGGAATACTGCCCTGTGGCCCAGTCTCCGAAGGGAGGGGATCATGCTCTGCTTCAGTATGTCACAGTACATGTTGGCATTCATGGTTCCCTCAATGAACTGTAGCTCCCCAGTGCCGGCAGCACTCATGCAGCCCCAGACCATGACACTCCCACCACCATGCTTGACTGTAGGCAAGACACACTTGTCTTTGTACTCCTCACCTGGTTGCTGCCACACACGCTTGACACCATCTGAACCAAATAAGTTTATCTTGGTCTCATCAGACCACAGGACATGGATCCAGTAATCCATGTCCTTAGTCTGCTTGTCTTCAGCAAACTGTTTGCGGGCTTTCTTGTGCATCATCGTTAGAAGAGGCTTCCTTCTGGGACGACAGCCATCTTTTTTTCAGATCCTCAGAGTTCTTTGCCATGAGGTGCCATGTTAAACTTCCAGTGACCAGTATGAGGGAGTGATGACACCAAATTTAACACACCTGCTCCCCATTCACACCTGAGACCTTGTAACACTAATGAGTCACATGACACCGGGGAGGGGAAATGGCTAATTGGGACCAAATTGGACATTTTCACTTAGGGGTGTACTCACTTTTGTTGCCAGCGGTTTAGACATTAATGGCTGTGTTGAGTTATTTTGAGGGGACAGCAAATTTACACTGTTATACAAGCTGTATACTCAATACTTTACATTGTAGCAAAGTGTCATTTCTTCTGTGTTGTCACATGAAAAGATATACTCAAATATTTACAAAAATGTGAGGGGTGTACTCACTTTTGTGAGATACTGTATGTGTGTCCACTTGCATGTTTGGGCGCACATGTGTAAAAGACAGATAAAGGAGTCACATAAGAAAACCTCTACCCTTACTCTTACTTTTCATGTGTTTTCCCCTCCTATGCGATGGCCGATAACTGCAGCCTCCTGTCGTCCATCACGGAGCCCACCCAGCCGCAGGGCAGCGAGCCCCCAGCCTACGAGGCCAGCCAGCCCCCCTCCGTGGCCCCTGAGGAGGGGGACCAGGAAAAAGCTGAGCATGGGGGCATCAAGAGGGTCTGCTTCAAGGTGACGGAGGAGGACCAGGAGGACTCAGGCCACGACACCATGAGCTACAGGGACTCCTACAGGTAAGATAAGATGAGAGTTGAGATAAGATTAACTTTACAGTCCCCGAAAGGAAATCTGTCTTGGACATTTTACATTGGTGCTTCTTCCCAATCAAATGTATTTTAATCAATCAAATGTATATTATAGAGCCCTTTTTACATCAGCAGTTGTCACAAAGTGCTTTAAAGATACCCAGACTAAAACCCCCAAGGGCAAGCAAAGCAGAAGCACATAATACAATACAAATCACCATAATACTAAAAGTAGTGCAATGGGTTAAAAGGTGGAGGTGGAGGTTACCCGTAACCATGTTTAGATATTTATTCATCCACAGTAAAGTTTGAGGTAAGTATTGGGGGTAGGATTATCTGATTCTAGATCTGTGGTGGGCAATTACCTCGTGGGTGAAAGACAGAGGAGAGGTGTCACTCATCCAATGTGAACTCCCAACAGGAGCCGTCATTCCAATGCCACTCCATTTCCCTTAGGCACTGATCTAGGATCAGCTCACCCTCTACTCTATTTTTGGCAAATGAGAATGTGCTCTCAATTTCACCATGGTAAAATAAAGGGTCATAGAAAACCTAAGGTACAGTAAAGAAAATGGGTGTTTCCCAATTCCGTGAGCCAGCTTCATGTGAAACCAACAACAAAGATCTCCCCCTATTTGTAATGTTGTTTCTCACTGTGACGGCATCGGGTTCCCTTCGACTCTCCCAATAGGTTCCAGATGTGGGGAGTCGAATCACATAAAATCGGGGAGCTAAACATGAAATGTGTCCAGTGGTCTTGGTGATGTCACTGTGCTACCTCCTCGCCAGCTTGAGTTCATTCAGATGGTTGTTGGCAGTGGTGGTAGTGTCATTCGGGCACCGGTCCACGGTCTCCGCCCACTACCACCCACTAAGGGCAGTGGTCAGCTCCTGGCGAGAGTGCAGTGTGTAATAGAGGCTAAATGAGTAGCCTGCGCTTCTCTCTCTCTCTGCCCAGTCTGTCATTACAACTAGAGCAGCAAGCGCAACTCCTTCTAGCCAACAGCCACCCACAGTACAGGGCCTAGTGAGCTCACTCAGGTTGCATCCGCAGTGACACCCTATTCCCTATACAGTGCACTACTTTTGGCCAGACCCTCATGGGCTCTGGCCAAAAGAAGTGCACTACACTGAGTGTACAAAACATTATGAACTTTTTCCATGACATAGACTGACCAGGTGAATCCAGGTGAAAGCTATGATCCCTTATTGATGTCACTTGTTAAATCCACTTTAATTAAGGGGAGGAGACAGGTTTTTTAAGCCTTGAGACATGGATTGTGTATGTGCCATTCAGAGGGTGAATGGGCAAGACAAAATATATGTGTCTTTAAACGGGGTATGGTAGTAGGTGCCAGGCGCACCGGTTTGAGTGTGTCAAGAACTGCAACGGTGCTGGGTTTTTCATGCTCAACAGTTTCCTGTTTGTATCAAGAATGGTCCACCACCCAAAGGACATCCAGCCAACTTGACACAACTGTGGGAAGCATTTGAGTCAAAATGGAACGCTTTCGACACCTTGTAGAGTCCATGCCCCGATGAATTGAGGTTGCTCTGAGGGCAAAAGGCGTGCAACTCAATATTAGGAAGGTGTTCCTAATGTTCTGTACACTTAGTGTATATGAGTCTGTCCAAAAGTAGTGCACTACATAGGGAATAGGGTGCTAACCACGTCCCCAGGCTATCGCGGAAGAGGCTGGCAACAAAATTAGCATTTAGCATGTTAGTAGAAACACATGGAGAGGGTGCTATAGGTTTGATGCTGGATGGGGTGAGTTGTCCGGTCATCCAATGGGATTTTGGACTGGGCGAGAAACACTTTATAAATGCATAACGTTCATGATGATTGAAGAGAAAGACATACCGATAGGTGACAGACCGGCAGACAAACACCAAGAATGAGGGATAGGGGAAGGTGACGGTCAACAGCAAAAGACTTCGGGAGAGTCTTGGAGAGGAAAATAGAGGGAGCGACACCACAGTGAAAGGAGAGGGAGAGGAATGAGCAAATGACTGAAAAAAAAAAAAGACTGAAAAAGGAAAGAAAAATAGTTAATTGTACACCCACCAGCAGTCTGGTTTGTTTGTCTCTTAGACAGTCTGTCTCGTCACATCTGGTGAGGGTGGGCCGCTCCAAACCTGCCACGAGATAAGACTAAATTTAGAACCCTCTCCCAGGAGAGCTTGTGTGAGCGTGCGTGCGTGCGTGAGTGCCTGAGTGTGATCGTGTGCTTGGAGCAGAGAATTGAAGCCAAAGCCCTGGGTGTATTACGTAAAGGTTGGCACTTCAGTCCCAGCTTGTCGGGAATGATCCAGCATCCCATTTATGAGTTCATTTCGTGCAATTCTACACATTTTGCCATGGGCCAGAGAAAAAATGTTGCAGTCTTAAAGCAAGTTTGCTGCAATTCTACAAACGTTTCCATAGGGTGGAGATAAATGTTTGCGGGTTTTAATTTGATACACTGCATGGCCAAAAGTATGTGGGCACCTGCTCGTTGAACATCTCATTCCAAAATCATGGGCAATAATATGGAGTTGGTCCCCCCCCCTCTTTGCTGCTATAACAGCCTCCACTCTTCTGGGAAGGCTTTCCACTAGATACCTGGCTCGCTGTCGGCATTTCAATTCATCCCAAAGGTGTGCGATGGGTTTGAGGTCAGGGCTCTGTGCAGGCCAGTCAAGTTCTTCCACACCGATCTCGACAAACCATTTCTGTATGGATCTTGCTTTGTGCACGGGGGCATTTTCATGCTGAAACAGGAAAGGGCCTTCCCCAAACTGTTGCCACAAAGTTGGAAGCTCAGAATCTTCTAGAATGTAATTGTATGCTGTAGCGTTAAGATTTCCCTTCACTGAAACTAAGGGGCCTAGCCCGAACCATGAAAAACAGGCCCAGACCATTATTCCTCCTCCACCAAACTTTACAGTTGGTACTATGCATTGGGGCAGGTAGCGTTCTCCTGGCATCCACCAAACCCAGATTAGTCCGTCGGACTGCCAGATGGTGAAGCGCGATTTATCACTCCAGAGAACACGTTTCCACTGCTCCAGAGTCCAATGGCGGCGAGCTTTACACTACTTCAGCCAATGTTTGGCATTGCGCATGGTGATCTTAGGCTTGTGTGCGGTTGCTCGGACATGAAAACCCATTTCATGAAGCTCCAACGAACAGTTATTGTGCTGACGTTGCTTCCAGAGGCAGTTTGGAACTCGGAAGTGAGTGTTGCAACCGAGGGCAGGCGATTTTTACATGCTATGCGCTTCAGCACTCGGCAGTCCCGTTCTGTGAGCTCGTGTGCTCGATTTTATACACGTCAGCAACGGGAGTGGCTGAAATAGCAGAATCCACAAATTTTATGGGGTTTCCACATACAGTGCATTTGGAAGGTATTCAGACCCCTTCACTTTTTCCACATTTTGTTACGTTACAGCCTTATTCTAAAATGGATTCAATAATTGTTTCCCCTCATCAACCTACACACAATACCCCATAATGACAAAGTGAAAACAGGTTTTTAGATATTTTTGCACATTTATAAAAAGCAAAAAAGATCCTTTGCTATGAGACTCAAAATTGAGCTTGGGTGCTTCCTGTTTCCATTGATCATCCTTGAGATGTTTTTATAACTTGATTGAAGTCCACCTGTGGTAAATTCAATTGATTGGACACAATTCGGAAAGGCACACACCTGTCTATATAAGGTCCCACAGTTGACAGTGCATGTCAGAGCAAAAACCAAGCCATGAGGTCGAAGGAATTGTCCTTAGAGCTCCGAGACAGGATTGTGTCGGCACAGATCTGGGAAGGGTACCAAAAAATTTCTGCAGCATTGAAGGTTCCCAAGAACATAGTGGCCTCCATCATTCTTAAGTGGAAGAAGTTTTGTACCACCAAGACTCTTCCTAGAGCTGGCCGCCCGGCCAAACTGAGCAATCGGGGGAGAAGGGCCTAGGTCAGGGATGTGACCAAGAAGCCAATGGTTACTCTGACAGAGATCCAGAGTTCCTCTGTGGAGATGGGAGAACCTTCCAGAAGGACAACCATCTCTGCAGCAATCCACCAATCTGGCCTCCATGGTAGAGTGGCCAGAGGGAAGCCACTCTTCAGTAAAAGGCACATGACAGCCCGCTTGGAGTTTGCCAAAAGGCACCTAAAGGACTCTCAGCCCATGAGAAACAAGATTCTCTGGTCTGATGAAACCAAGATTGAACTCTTTGGCTTGAAGGCCAAGCATCATGTCTGGAGAAAACCAGGCACCGCTCATCACCTGGCCAATACCATCCCTACGGTGAAGCATGGTGGTGGCTTCACGAGGCCTGAGGATCATGAGGATGTTTTTCAGTGACTGGGAGACGATGGAAAGATGAACGGAGCAAAGTACAGAGAGATACTTGATGAAAACCTGCTCCAGAGCGCTCAGGACCTCAGACTGGGGTGAAGGTTCACCTTCCAACAGGACAACGACCCTAAGCACACAGCCAAGACAATGCAGGAGTGGCTTCGGGACAAGTCTCTGGATGCCCTTGAGTGGCCCAGCCAGAGCCCGGACTTGAACCTGATCGAACATCTCTGGAGAGACCTGAAAATAGCTGTGCAGCAATGCTCACCATCCAACCTGACAGAGCTTGAGAGGATCTGCAGTGAAGAATGGGAGAAACTCTCCAAATACAGGTGTGCCAAGCTTGTAGCGTCATACCCAAGAAGACTTGAGGCAGTAATCGCTGCCAAAGGTGCTTCAACAAAGTACTGAGTAAATGGTCTGAATAATTATGTAAATGTGATTTTTCTATTTGTAATACATTTGCAAAAATGTCATTATGGGGTATTGTGTGTAGATTGATAAGAAAAATGCAACAATTTAATCAATTTTAGAATAAGGCTGTACCGTAACAAAGTGGAAAAAGTCAAGGCGTCTGAATACTTTCCGAATGCACTGTACTTTTGTATATGTAGTGTATCTTAGTGAGACTAACAAAATCAATGGGGGCCTCTCGACCATGATTACTAAGTTTAGTTAACTGTCCACTAGACTCTTACAATCAAAAAAAATTGCGGACATGGGCTAATTGAGTGACTATCAGTGACTTTAATACTGTAACAAGAGAAACACAGCCACATTTCAAAATTGCACCTTGTGTATTCATTATATTATTCTAACTTGCAACAGTAAGTTGAGATCCCGACTGAGTTCCCCCGAAAAAATTAGTATTATTAGTTTTGTTTTGTGGAAATTGATCTGAGGGCCTTCAAAAGGGGGGTGGACCGCGGGTTGCCCATACCTGCACTATGCTGGAGTTGATTCCTGTGGCTTCCAGTTCACATTGTGGACCAGTTTGTTGCCAAGCTGGATGATTATAGCAAAGCAAAACAAAGCGATTGTTTTAACGGGATGACAATGCTACTTCTGGCTCCTTAAACTCGTATGATTCAGCATTTACATGATAATGCCACGACGCACACAGAAAACATTCACAAGAGTAGGTGTGTAATCTGCAATTTGCACCCAGTAAATCTTTTCTGCGCTCACACTAATCATCTTTTTAAGACCTTCCATTTGAAAATATCCAACGAAGCCATAAAAAGCCATCCAAAGGCATTTTAGGCAAGATGAGATGCATATCTGGCTATTAAAATGCATTGAAAATGTAGGGATAATTGGAAGAGAATAAATCTTGAGCATTAATGGGGTAGTTCAGCGAATGTACATTTGTTTCCTTACCATAAGGACAAGGAGTGACAGCAATCCACACTTTGGTTTTGTTAAACTAGCCACTGACAACAAATGGAAACAAATTTCGAAATATACTGTATATATTTTTCGAACTAAAATAAATATATCTTTGGGGTGGTGGAGGCATCTCCTTTTAATGTTTGAATATCATTTAGCTTCAACTTACCTGGTATTTATTAATTGAATTCTTGTTTGGGACATTGGTGTAGCCACACGTTACGACAGCTCGGTGGAATGCATTTTAGTCCCGCCAATGAAGTAAGTTGAAGCATTTGATTACTGCTCAATCTGACTATATATTTCATACAGTCAGTCGGATTATTTGACTGGATAATTACAAGACAGACTCCACATTTGACTTGGTGTTTTTTCTGTAGGGAATGAATGAACTCTGGTTTGTTATTCAACTGTTTCTGACTCTCTCTCTGTCTCTGTCTGTATAAACTCCTGTCTGTGTTGCAGTGAATGTAACAGTAACAGGGATTCCGTCCTGTCATACACAAGTGTGCGTAGCAACAGCTCTTACCTGGGGAGTGACGAGATGGGTTCAGGTAAGAAACAGTTAATGTAGACTAAGATGTTCATACCCCTCTAGCATTAAGGATGCATTGGTTTGCCTTATGTGGGAAAATGTTCAGAATTTATTTCTTTCTCAGGTGATGAGCTGCCCTGTGACATGAGGATTCCCTCAGACAAGCAGGACAAGCTGCATGGCTGTCTGGAGCACCTTTTCAACCAGGTGCACCATCTTTACCACTGTCCTCTGTGCAATCAGCTTCAATGGCTTTGCCAACCCACATCTCACTCTGTTTTTGTATGCCATGCCATGGTTAATACAGTGTTGTGTGTATTGTAAACACTGCTCGGCACTAAAATCATACACACACATGCGCGCACATGCATACGCGCGCACATGCATACACACACACACACTCTTACACAGATGTTCTCTCTCACACACACATTATCTCACACAGACGTTCTCTCTCTCTCACACACACACGTTTTCCATTAGCCCTCAGAAACATTTGGCACAGATCATGTTGATAGTAATCAGTAGTAGTAATCATCTGTAGTGCATTACCTTGTTTTGCAATCTCTCCTCTCTTTGTCATCTTCCTTGCATCTCCTCTTACACATCTCATGCCCTTTGACCTCTCCCATATTCCCAGAGGGACACTACCATTTTGGCTCCCGTCGATTTCCTGGGCCCCAGTTTCCTGTTGTTGTTGTTGTTGATGTTGAGAGACTGAGGCCAGCCTATGTGTCTGACTGGTTGTGACTGTCATCTGCAGGTGGACTCCATTAATAGCCTGCTCAAAGGGCCCGTCATGACCAAGGCCTGCGAGGAAACCAAGCACTTTCACCCCGACCACACTCAGCCAGGTACCCACTACGTTTAGTGTGTGTGAGTGTGTAAGATATGTCTGAGTGCATGTTTGTTTAGAGAGAGAGACATGTCAGGGTATCACTGAGAAATGAGAATGTGTATGTGTGAATAGATATGTGTGTATAGATGTGAAATGGTGTTATACTGAAGAATTCTCCTAGCATTTATATTGCTAATTAATTGACAAATTAATTGACACCCCATGTTTTCTGAGCAGAGTTCCGCCACACTGAGGACTGGACAGTACGCTGTCGCTACATCATCCACAAGAACATCCAGGAGGACCCTTGGAACCTGCCCAGCTCCATCAAGACACTGGTGGAGAGCCTACAGAGATTTGTGGACGGTCAGTAGAAAACACACACACACCATAAGCACACATGTAACACAGCCATCACACACAATCACATAGCTACAGCAGAAACACGCGTATCACTTAAGTAATAAAATCCTAATTTTTCTGTAGATGGGAAGAACCAGCTGCTTCTGGCCCTGCTCAAATGTACAGGTAAGCCTTATGCCAGCCTTATCTCTGTGTGAGTGTGTCTGCGTGTGTGTTCCTTTGAAGTGTGCCGTGCCATATGTCAGTTGTTAATGGCCCTGTCCTCATGAATGAGTCACTGTAATAGAGCAGATTGTAAACTCCCTGGCTATGTTAGATTAGAGTTTACACACCACTCTGAGGTGGAAGGTTAGAAAGGACTTGGTGTTATTCAGGTTGATTAGATGACTGATTGATTCTCTCATTCTCTGAGGGGCCAGGCAAAGGCAGTATTTCTGTCAGTTGTGTTGATAGTAAGAACGGTTGTCAACTGCCCGTCTCATGCTCTCTCTTTCCCTCTTTCTTTTACCCTTCCCTCCTCTATCACTAATTTTCTTTTTCAATTACTCCCTTCCTCTTACCGCTCTTCCACTGACCTCTCTCTCACCTCTTTCCATTATTCTCCTCTACTCCATCCCTCTAATCACTTGGAGAATTCCCTGTATATGGTTTGTAGGTTGCTGATTTTGTAAATGTCCTGTAAGAAGTTAGTAAAGCAAATTTCTGTGAAAAATAAAATGCTTATCTTATTTCCCCCTCCCCTCCACCCCAGACACGGCTCTGCAGCTGCGGCGGGACGTGATCTTCTGCCAGAGCGCGGCGGGAGCCGTGTGCACGCTGGCCGAGCAGCTCCTGGCGGCGCTGCGTGCACGCTTCAACAACGCCGGCGAGTACGAGGAGGACAGCAAGGAGACGAGCCGCAAGTGGCTGGAACAGGCGGCCGCCATCGGCGTGCTGCTCAACTTCCAGTCCTCACTGGCGCCCCATGTGGTAAGAGACTGTACTGCGGCAAAAATGTCCCGGCTACTGTAATGCAGGGCTCTCCAACCCTGTTCCTGGAGAGCTACCGTCTTGTAGGTTTTCGCTTCAACCCTAATCTAGCGCACCTGGTTCAAATGATTAGCTGGTTGATAAGCTGAAACTGGGGTTGGAGTGATGACCTACAAGGAACAGGGTTGTAGAGCCCTGCTGCTTAAACAAAGACTTTAAACCTATACTGACGTGATTTATTTGCCTTTCGACAATCAGCAGACTTGGGTCACATAGTTGAGTTGCGCTTGATTAAGTTTAATCAATAATATGAAACCATTTCATTTTTATTTGACCTTTTTATTACTCCATTGAGGTCAAAATACTAATTTTTCAAAGAATAGCTGGCTAGGCATCTCCAGTAAAAACGGTAAATACACATTAAAAACACAATTCAAAACACCAATACAGCAAAGTATCATCAGCATAGGAGCACCAAGTAGAAATGTCAAGCCATCTAGGAACCATCAATAGAGTAGTGTAATTGCACTGCTCAAAAAAATAAAGGGAACACTTAAACAACACAATGTAACTCCAAGTCAATCACACTTCTGTGAAATCAAACTGTCCACTTAGGAAGCAACACTGATTGACAATAAATTTCACATGCTGTTGTGCAAATGGAATAGACAACAGGTGGAAATTATAGGCAATTAGCAAGACACCTCCAATAAAGAAGGGGTTCTGCAGGTGGTGACCACAGACCACTTCTCAGTTCCTATGCTTCCTGGCTGATGTTTTGGTCACTTTTGAATGCTGGTGGTGCTTTCACTCTAGTGGTAGCATGACATGGAGTCTACAACCCACACAAGTGGCTCAGGTAGTGCAGCTCATCCAGGATGGAACATCAATGCGAGCTGTGGCAAGAAGGTTTGCTGTGTCTGTCAGCGTAGTGTCCAGAGCATGGAGGCGCTACCAGGAGACAGGCCAGTACATCAGGAGACGTGGAGGAGGCCGTAAGAGGGCAACAACCCAGCAGCAGGACTGCTACCTCCGCCTTTGTGCAAGGAGGATCAGGAGGAGCACTGCCAGAGCCCTGCAAAATGACCTCCAGCAGGCCACAAATGTGCATGTGTCTGCTCAAACGGTCAGAAACAGACTCCATGAGGGTGGTATGAGGGCCCGACGTCCACAGGTGGGGGTTGTGCTTACAGCCCAACACCATGCAGGACGTTTGGCATTTGCCAGAGAACACCAAGATTGGCAAATTCGCCACTGGCGCCCTGTTCTCTTCACAGATGAAAGCAGGTTCACGCTGAGCACATGTGACAGACGTGACAGAGTCTGGAGACGCCGTGGAGAACGTTCTGCTGCCTGCAACATCCTCCAGCATGACCGGTTTGGCGGTGGGTCAGTCATGGTGTGGGGTGGCATTTCTTTGGGGGGCCATAGGTAGCCTGACTGCCATTAGGTACCGAGATGAGATCCTCAGACCCCTTGTGAGACCATATGCTGGTGCGGTTGGCCCTGGGTTCCTCCTAATGCAAGACAATGCTAGACCTCATGTGGCTGGAGTGTGTCAGCAGTTCCTGCAAAAGGAAGGCATTGATGCTATGGACTGGCCCGCCCGTTCCCCAGACCTGAATCCAATTGAGCACATCTGGGACATCATGTCTCGCTCCATCCACCAACGCCACGTTGCACCACAGACTGTCCAGGAGTTGGCAGATGCTTTAGTCCAGGTCTGGGAGGAGATCCCTCAGGAGACCATCCGCCATCTCACCAGGAGCATGCCCAGGTGTTGTAGGGAGGTCATACAGGCATGTGGAGGCCACACACACTACTGAGCCTAATTTTGACTTGTTTTAAGGACATTACATCAAAGTTGGATCAGCCTGTAGTGTGGTTTTCCACTTTAATTTTGAGTGTGACTCCAAATCCAGACCTCCATGGGTTGATACATTTGATTTCCATTTATCATTTTTGTGTGATTTTGTTGTCAGCACATTCAACTATGTAAAGAAAAAAAGTATTTAATAAGATTATTTCATTCATTCAGATCTAGGATGTGTTATTTTAGTGTTCCCTTAATTTTTTTGAGCAGTGTATAATGGCTCTGTACTGTGCTGATCCAGAAAGAAGGGTGCCATTGACTATCTGAGGCCTCTTTCCACACTCCGCTGTCTCCATTGACTGCTAAGCTAAAACAGTGAGCCCTGGGCTCATAGTCACCAAGAGTCTCAGAGTGCTGATCTAGGATCAGGTCCCCACTGTCCATATAATCTTATTCATTATAATCTAAAAGGAAAAACTGATTCTAGATCAACACTCCTAATCTGAGACTCTTTGTGAATACGCTCCCTGGCCTGTTAGCTGAGCTTTGTCTTCTCTCTACTGTGTAGAAGGAGGAGAGGACGATGCTGGAGGATACCAAGGCGGCCCTGTTGGACCTGGACAAAGTCACTGTGTTCTTCCGCCAGCTGGAGGATGAATGCCTGGTCGCAAGTAAGTAGACCCTTTCCCATAGCAACCACATATTTTCTTAGCAACGGTGGCCAGTCGAGGGAGTTGTAAGTGGTGTTTACGTGTGGTGGTTCGACACACACCTTGGATGTCAACCACAACAAAGGGCTTTGTTACTGTAGACCCAGAGTTTTCCCCCTGTCATAGAATTGCAGCTTCATTTCAATGAAACACCTCTGTGAAACCCAGCTTCGCTGAAAGACCAGTCTGTTCCTTTTCACGACCCGCAATATGGTGAGCTGAGATTGCTGCTTTAAGCAAGCACATCAGATGCATTTTGCATTTTGGGGGAGAAAGCCATGGATAAAACGGGGATGTACTATTCTAGGTTACTGCTAAGCAGTAAGCATATCAGTGTATACACACACACACACACACACACACACACCTTCCTCCCTCCTTTAAAAACCTTTTTACTCTGAAATTGCTTTTTGGAAAACATGCCCACTTCAGCAGGATGGCGCGGCCTAGCTAACTAGTGTAGAGCAGTGCAACGGCCGTTGCTTAGGCAGACAGTCTGTTCGTGGCTGCAAGCTCGTCTGACGGTATTGATTTGAAAAATGCCCGTTCAGCAAGTCCCCCTGTACTATAGTTTCATTAGAGCCATGTGTAAGCATTATGGAGATGAAAGGTTGGGTGAAGGGTTAGTCTAAAACATCACACTCAATCCAAAAGGATTATGGGTGGATGGTCTTCAGAAGGCGGTCCGCTGACCTCACAGGGGTTGTGTTGTTCCTAGGGTTTCCCCCATAGCTTTGGATGGTGTTGGCGGGCCACTGAAGCAAGAATCCATACCAATTATGCCTATGTCTGATAACTACAAACCCATCAAATTAAATATGTAATGGATCGGTGGATGTTGCAGAATATAGAACACTGAATACTAATGTTGTATTTGTGTAACATGATAAATGCAACATTCTGATCGCTATTATCTCTAAGTAAACAGTCACAGTGCTCCAGTGTGTACTGTCACCTCATGCCTAAGTGAAGGGAAAGGCAACCAGGGACCGTATTTATCAAGCATCTCAGAGTAGAAGTGCTGATCTAGGATCAGGTCCTCCCTGTCCATAATAATCTGATTATATTATGAGCTAAAGGGCCAAACTGATCAGCACTGACTCTTATACGATTAATAAATACAGGCACAGAACTCTATGAACTCTTCTAACATTAACCCAAACTAAGCAGTGGTGTGTGTGTATGTTGTGTTCCCCAGACACGCCGGTGTGTTACCACGTGGAGGGCAGCCGGCAGGCCCTAAAGGTCACCCTGTATCTGGACAGCTGCCACTTCAGTGAGCTCCCCACGCGCTTGCAGAACGGGGGCAGCCTCAAACTGCACACTGTGCTCTTCACCAGGGGTGAGTAGGAACAGAACAGCCCTCTAGTCTACCTCCTCCACGCAAAGTTAGAGTTAGACTTGACTCGACTCAATTGAGTCGAGTCAAGTCAAATCATCACCAAATCAAAGTTGGCTTAATTTAATTGTCGAATCGTCATCGAATCATCATTGAATCAAAATTAGCTGAATTAATTTGAGTCCAGTCAATTGTCATCAAATCCTAATTGAATCACAGTTTGCTGAATTGAATTGAATTGAATTGAATTGAATTGAATTGAGTCAAGTCAAATCAAATGGCATTGGATTGAATTTGAAATGCACTAAGGAAATGTTCCGGAAATATGTTGCAGGTTCACAAATACACAGATCTTCACAATGCAGAGGCTATCAATTTGCTATAATCTTGACTATGCACACAGTGTTGCAGATACAGTAGAAACGAGATGTATAGAACAATTTCTTCATATATTCACCTGTAACATCCTGTAACAGCCTGGAGAAGTCATGCCAACCTCTGTCTACACTATGATCATGGCAACGTCCCAAATGCCCCCCTATTTAGTGCACAAAAGTAATCTACTGTATAGGGAATAGGGGGCTATTTGGGATGTGGCCCATATCTATAATAATCAACAGTACATCAACAGAGGGCATTGAATCAGTATCTCTTAATCCCTTTCTCTTAACTGATTAGCTGCTAAATGTTCTAGTGAAAATGCCAGCGTGAAAGTGACTATAGAGTTTCACAAACAAAATACTAATTCTAGAGTATTTGTTATATAATTACCATTTACATTGTCATAACTACCATTTGAATAACGGACTGTGAAGTATAACCTGGGCCTATCTAGCCACTCCCTCTCTATTCTTTCACTGCAACGCCCTTTCGACCTGCACTGGGTCAGTATAAATGGCTGGAATTATGCTAGGGAACCATTCATTTTCCATACACATGTGCCAATTGGGACAATAACCCTGTAGGGAGGCTCACATTGTTAAGTGGCCGCTTCAAAGAAGAAGCCTGTGATGTAATATAACACTGTACTGCAGTCAGAGACCCAGAGAAATAGGAATAAACTGGCTGTTACCGCCACCTACAGGCTGCTTCTATGGAATACAGTTGTTGAATTAAATACAGATTCACTTGTCAGAGACAGACGTTAGTAGAGCTGTCACTTTTAAGATAAGTATTAGCAATGTGTAGGTCACAGTGTAGTTAATTGTCCCACATACATTCTATGACCTGTGCTCAGCAGGTTTGTGTGTGTGTGTACTGTATTGTTAATGTGTTATCTCTGTCCCTGGGTCAGCCCTGGAGAGGCCAGAGGGAGTGTCCCAACAGGACTGTGTGTCCATGGAAGAGTTCCAGCAGCGCACCAACGCCATCTCACTGGAGAGGGTTAAAGCCTACTACCGAAAACTCAGGTAGCAATTTACACACTTTATACACAGTCATATCCATTATACTACCCACTTACATAGTCAAAGCCTACTACTGAAAACCCAGGTAGACACCTACACACCTGATATATAGTAGTATGTATTGAACTACCCACCACTGTATTGAACTACCCACCACTGTATTGTAATACCCACACAGTTTATTCCTATGCTAAATAGAGTAAATAGAATATCAACATGTCAATTAATTGGTCAATAGCGTTCATATTGAATGATAACCCATTGTGTTCTAACAGGGCTTTTTACCTGGAGAAGTCAAATCTACCCACTGACTCTAACACCACGGCTATGAAGATAGACCAGGTAAACAGAAATCAAAATGACTCTCTGTTTACAAACAAGCTCAGGGGCAGTACTTTTGACCGGAAAGGAAAGTTGGAGTTCACCTTTAAGATGTTAACCCCTAAACCCCTGTCTTGTCCCCCTTCTCCCCCCTCCCAGCTCCTACGACCCCTCAACACCCTGGACGACCTGTGTCGCCTGATGCACACGTACCTGAACGTGCGTCCCAACGTAGCGGGCCACCCGTCGGGCGTCAGCTTGCTGTGTGTGTCCTCGGAGCTGTGCAACCGCCTGGGTGCCTGCCACATTACAATGTGTGCCACCGGCATGCAAAGGTCAGTCGTATGACCTTGAAAGTGATGCAATAGTGCTGACAGTTTGTGTCAGCTTGAGCAAACACTCATGAATATCTATGTATTGCTATGTCAGGTGTAGTGCTTAGACATGCATAATGCAATGTATGCCTTACCCACTTTAAAACGGTGTATTTTCAACCCTTTCTCCTATTAGCCACCACACAGCAGCCTTTACATAACACTGTACTCTCATAACACAGTCAAATCACCTTTGACCTCCTAACCTCTGACCTTTGTATTGAGTAGGTGCACCCTGAGCGTGACCCTGGAGCAGGCTATGATCCTGGCGCGGAACCACGGCCTCATGCCCCGCTGCATCATGCAGACCATGGACATCATGCGCAAACAGGTGCTCTAACCACACCCTTCACCGCTTTACACCTTTAGCAACAGATCTCGGACCTGGGTCGTATTCATTAGGGCAAACCGTAACAAAATGTTTTGCAATGGAAACCGAACATGTTTCTTATAGAACATGTTTTCTTATAGTCCCTCCCTGTTTCAGTCCGTTTTCTTCCGTTTGGTGCCTAATAATGACAACCCAGATCTCTCTCTGTCCCCTTGCTAATCTTTAATGTAAACTGAATATGAAAGGAGGCAACTTCCACCTACTGTATACCATAGCCTTACGAAGCAGTACTGTAGTGACAAACTATACTTTACTTTTAACCTTGGTTTTGAACTCAATTCTAAAACATTAACTACATACATCAGGACAACGATGCAGTGGAACAGGTACATTTAGTTTGCACATAGTAGTTTCTCACCAATAAGTGTGGGTCGCTCTTAACCTAAAGGCATTAAGTAGAAATACAACTTTAGGAACACTGTCTGAGCAGATAGATAATTTGGGTACATTAGTGGGCACTTGTCCTCAGTCTAAATATGTAAACATTATCTAACCCTCTCTGATAGGGCACCAGGGTAGAGATCTCGGCTAAAAACCTCAAAGTGATGGACCAGATGCCACCCGCAGCCCCAAGGTACAGATAATAGGAATCAGTTCACTCTTATTTACAAAGTAGTTTGAAAGTACTAACCAGGTTCCAGATCTGTTTGTGCTGTCGGATTCGACAGCACAAACAGATCTGGAAGCAGGCTACACTAAGACCAGATATTTTTATTAATGTATTTTATTTTAAGACCATATCTTAAAATCATTTCTTATTTTTCCTCCTTCCCGCAGGCTCTTCAAGTTATGTCTGCCACCCCAAGACGGAGATCTATAAGAGAAAGGGGTGCTGTGTCTTTATTCCTAGTAGAGGAATTAGCGATAAACTGAAGCCTCGGTGACTAGAGATCAATGGGTAAGGTAGAATGGGGGAGGAGAGAGAACAGGGAGCACTCTGCTCTGCTCCCCCAACCAGGAGTAATAGACATAAGGCCAATCCCTTGTGTGGGTCCCCCCCCTTGCCCCAAATGGAACATTCCATCACAGACACATCAGGGTCCGTGGTGTCCTGTATAGTACCCCTCTCCCCCCAAACTAACCCCTCTGTGACATGAGACTGCTGTCACTGACCTGGCAACCCGCCACTGACCTGGTTACCCGTTGTTGGGAACCTAGAGAGGAGTGTGGGGATGGTGACATCAGACAAGACATGGCCTAACAAATAGATGTCCACCACCACGACAATGCTCACACCAGGCTATTATTAACTGGATTAACGCAAAACCACCTGTAGCAGACATTCTTCTTCTTTATTCACTTTGCCTTGGACTGCAACGCCAGTGTGTGGTATCTCCGTCAGACAGCGTGTCTGGTATTGCAGTTAGGAACAGGAGACACTGCATCAAGGAGGAGAGAAGGGTTAAATTAAGTGATGGAGGTGAGGGATGGATGGAAAGATGGATGGATGGTATGGGCTGCCCTTTGCCTTAGCCCCCCTTGCATGCGGCGAATGTGCAATTACTGTAGGCTAGTGTGAGTACTGTATTACTGCGCTATGAAGCATAGTTATTTATTGTATTACTCAATAATATCAGGTATTCAAGAATTGAAAGCATTCCAGCCTACGCATCATGCAGTATTTAATGGACCAATGGCATGCCATGTTTTTTTTTTTAAAGAACTCCTTATCTATTTTTTTATGTTTTGATTTTGTCTTTGTCATTTCCTCTGGAGTTTGATCTGTCGACAAGTGTTAAAATGCAGGGAGTGTTGTTAAAGAGAAATAGGAAGGTGAGCTAACTTTATCTAATCTCAGAGCCATTTGTGTTTGCCAATCTCCATCCCGAGTCAACAGGTTGGAATTTTTAAAGCCTTTTAAAGTATTAATATATATTCGATAATATTAATAGTGTGAGATTGCCTCCTGTTGACCCAGCCAACTCACAAAACCGATGTTTTGCGGTGACTTCTTTGCGATTGATCTTAATGTTTCGATATTTAAAATAGCACAAGGATTCATCCAATCACTCTGAAGTTTTAGCACAAAGTACTGTAAACCGTCCGAGAATGACAACAACAGAGGGATCAGTGAAGTTATCTCTTGATAAACAGTAGCATTATTTTATTGAAGATGTTATATTTCTTGTACATACTTACTGTAACCAATGTCTGTCAGAGAAAATAGGATATGGTCTATATCTATGCCTTTGGCAGCAGAGTTAATGCTATAATTTAAATGTGATTATTTTTATCAAGATAATATAGTATGTAAAACTTTTAAACTTTTTTGGGTATTCATATTGTACATTTGGACAGGGACGGATTTTGGGGTCGAGTATATCCACACTGACGTTGTTGTTGACCGTTAAAATGACTCCACTTTCGTTTCAGCTTGGTTTGGATCTGTGTCGAGATGCTGCACTCTGACTAGTCGCTCAGCCCTTGTTATTTATTTAGAAGCTCTTGTCAGGTCCCAGTTGAGGAGGGTCATGTTCATTTGGCTGAGTAAAACAGGAAGGGACTACCTGGACTTGGCCAATTAGAAACACTTACTTTTGTTTTCTGTTGCAAAACATTTTTTTAAAACGTTGTCCGTTGCATGCCCTGATGAACACAGCTCGGTTTAAATTCTCTTTACAGCCTCTGATGTTGGCATAGCTGTCATTAAGTGATCAATTGATAAATTGTTGCACTCTTACCAGTTCGCCCATTGATAGAAATGTAAAGCCTTGTAAAGCAATCTGTGCAGCTGTCTTTACTCTTGGACAGATTACAGTATTAATAAGAGTTTGTCCATCTTGCTTTACTCCAATGTCAGTCATTAGCTTATGAATCCTGTATGTCGGTATGTACAGGGAAAAAGACGTCACTGGTAACATTTACATGTTTTAATTTCTCATCGCTGTACATACTTTATTTGCAATTTTATGTTGCCTGAAAATAATTGTACAAATACGTTTTTGAATATTTCTTTCTAAAAGTACCATTTGTAAATTGAACTTTAACAAGCTAGTAAAATAAAATGCTATTCACAAAACATTGTTGAATTCTAAGGAGTAAGTATTGAGGTACACACACATGTTCTTAATACCAGGTAAATACATTGATACTGTAAAAAGAAGTGTTACCCCAAATTGTGACCCACATTTCTGTTAAGCTGACTTTTTTCTCAGGGGACCCTCCCAAGAACACCTTCAGGCTCCATAATCATGGAGTCCACCACTTACTGCATTTAAACCAGTTGTGTGAGTAAAGGTCCATCATTGGTTTACAGGCCAGGGTTAGGTGGAGTTTTGTAGTGGGTGCACCATGGTGGTTGTGGTTGCTTGTGTTCCAATTCTTACTCTGTGTTCTCACCCTGGTGATGATGATGATGATGGAAAAACACACACACACACAGAGAGAGAGAGAGAGAAACACAGACACCATCACATCTTCACTCTTGCCTATGTGTAAGATTCTGTTTTGGATCAATCATGTCAGCCCTCATGTCTTGAATGAAGTGAAATGGAAACACAGATGCCATGTTGGGTTGCTTTGTACATTGATTTTACAGCATCACACAGCCATTTTCTATCTGAGGAAAGTCTAAGTGCTCTGTCCAACTGCCCCTATCACCACCTCTACCATTAGCCCTGTCTCTAGAGGGCTTCCAGTCTTCCTTACGGGGGCCCTCCAAGCCTTAACTTAATAAGATATTCAGGGAGGGAGCCTTATTGCTGTAGCATGTATCCTTTACGCCCAATCCTAACCGTGAACATGATATGGATGCAACATACAGGATGATTAGGTTTAAGTGTCCATTATCTTGACTAAGGAAGACTGGACTCATAGGTTATAAATATTGTATTATCTGTGTGCAAGATATAATGAAAGCCTGAGGCTATGCTCTCCCTTGTCATAACTTGAAGGGAGTGAGGACTGAGGAGCAATACTTGAGTGATGGCAAAGAGGGATATTGGAGTGAATCTTGGATGGAGAAGTTCATTTTAGATTGTACTGTATTAATAGTTAACTGGGGCCTCTGCACTTGCATACAGGAATCTTGTTTACAACTTAGACTTTAATTTAGCAAGTTCTAAGGTCATCCTAAACCATCCATTTGCCATCTCTCTAATGAGAATGAACCATTATGGTATTGTAATTTAAACATGAATGGTATTGGTATTAGGCTACTGTAGATACGTTTTGCTTGCCAGCCTATTTGACATCACCATTTTATACTGAACAAAAATATGAACGGTGGATGGATTATCTTGGCAGGAGAAATGCTAACTAACAGGGATGTAAACAAATTTGTGCACACAATTTGAGAGAAATAAGCTTTTTGTGTGTATGGAAAATTTCGGGGATCTTTTATTTCAGCTCATGAAACATGGGACCAACACACTGTGTTGCGTTTATTTTTGTTCAGTATATTTTTTAACATAATTTTGCTTAGGCCTACGTGTATAGATTGTAACATATTTAAAGCGCATTGCCCCCTATCCAGGCTTGTCAGATGGCCGGAAGGAGCTAAGAGAGAAGCCTATACAGTATATGCTACACATTGCAGATTCGCAATCGCATGAACATTGCAATTGCTATTCCTGAGGGACACTGACTGCACTTACGAGCACACACAACCCTCACCAGTGATGCCTCCCCGCAACGAGATTGAAAACTCTCCGTTTGAGTCACCTCGACTTTAGAATGGTGCAGAAAAATGTTAACGGTGGGGTTTACCCAACTCAAGCCGGAGAGAAGAAGCACAAAGTCGGCTTTGTAGGATTGGACCCCGGGGCTCCAGAATCAAGCAGGGACGGGGCGCAGCTGATTGCGGGATCGGAAAGCACAAAGCGGACCAGTATCCTATGCAGACGGAGATCCAGTGCAGTAAGAGGTGGGAGAACGCCGAAGAAAAACCCCAGCTATAGGAAACTACAGAATTTTCTATATAATGCACTTGAAAGACCGCGGGGATGGGCGTTTATTTACCACGCTTATGTGTAAGTATACCAAGCCACTTGGATATGGAACTCAGCATAGGGGCTAGACAAGCATGATTAATATTATGTGGCCCTGAATGTAGTGCTATAGGTTGGCGTAAACATATCATGCATAGCTATTTGGGGTGTGAAGTTAGACTTGTAGCCATTGTTCTTCATTGATGCGTTTTTTGCAGATAAAAAAGGGTTGAGCAGGAGTAGCCTAGTGTGAATCAGCACTACCACAGCTCTTATCTGCATAGGGAAACAATATTTAGGCAAACCCACCCCCTGCTTAACGTCCATACAATCATTCACATGCATAGTAGGCCTATTTGCCAACTTTGTGCCAAACCTTTAGTAAACCACCACCCCACCCCCCCGGCGATCCTTTTCCATTTCAGCACCTTTGCCAGATGGACAGCTCCCGTGCGGCTTCGGTACTTTCACTAATTGACGTTGCAGTCATGCATGGCCTGTATAGTCCGGTGGGCCAACACACACACGCACTTCAATACTAAGCAGCACTGTATCAGGAGAAATGCATGACAACAATATCAACCGAAAAAGTATATTGCCAAATGTATTAGACTAACGTGCAAGCAAGTCATTGTCTCTGAGTCATTCAAATTGATCAGTGTAGTTATGAGGGCGTCCAGCACCCAGGGACTTCACTGCTGAGGCTTTAGTTAAAATCTGATACATTGTACAGGCCTAATAAGCGATTGTAATGGCATGAAATTGCTCTGCACCTTAATGGCATAAAATTGCTCTGCACCTTAATGGCATAAAATTGCTCTGCACCTTAACTGCTTAATTTGTTTGTAGCCCTAAGCTATGAAGAGCCAGCTTTGTTGTGTAGTAGGCCTACATGCTGAAATTGGAATAAAGCTAGGAAATCTGTGTACAAATCTCAGTGATTGAATACCCCAAAATATGCCTTGAGTCAAAATACATTTACAGTAGCCTAACTGCGCCTTGCCTGTTGGGATTGTCATCAACCATTAATTAAATGGATACTGTAACAGCCACACAAAGCCACTCATTTGACCCTGGGTAGCTTTTGGGGGTCATCATTGAAACGAGCTGCTAATGTGTAGTAGACTAGTAGATCATCATCTAACCTAGACAATGCCTTACTACATACTACCATGTAGTAAGCTGTCATCTTTATATGATAAGGATGTAGCCTATAGGCATGCGATATGTTACCAATGCCTCCAATCAAATTCTCTTTTAGACAGGATCTATGCTGTTAGCGCATCGTGCTTGAGTCAAAGGCAACCCACATACCCCACAATGGCAGGTTAAATAGGCTGTTGAATTCTAATCACATGACCGCTGTGGAAGCCGAAAGCCCATAGTGAAAATGCAGTGGGCCTCCTAGCAAGATGGCATCTCGAGGCACCTGTGAATGTATACACGGTATCCACCCTCTCAAAATGGGAGCTAGTAAAGAAACTGCAGCTCTGCTTCTATCCCATTTGTGTGCTCCCCCTGATGCATCATTTATACCGTCCACCTCATTTCATCTCTTAAGTCTCGTTTTACTTCCAGGCCAGCTGATTTATAAAACTGGCATGTGCTGACTTCAGTCGAATCTTGCCCTCCTGCAAGGTTTTTCGCTCCCATCTCGAAATGCAGAGAAGGCGCTTAGTGTATACTTTGTCTTGTTTGCCATCTTCTTCTAGGAGCTGAAGTAAATGTTAGGTTTGGTCTACGGTCTTATTTGTAATGTATGTGTGAAGGACCAATGCCTGGAAGTGGGTATTCTTTCTCTCTCTCTCTCTCTCTCTCTCTCTCGTGCTCTCTCTCTCGTGCTCTCTCTCTCTCTCTCTCTCTCTCGTGTGCTCTCTCTCTCTCTCTCTCTCTCTCTCTCTCTCTCGTGTGCTCTCTCTCTTAGGACATCCTACCTCCTCTTCTATCCTGGCAGTGTTCCAACACCAGTCAGAGAGAAAACAGGAGAGGGCTTGTCCATTAAACATTACTAAATTACACACTGTGCACCATTTCTCACCCAGGAGAGTGTCAGTCAAGGGATAGTCCATGTCAAGAACTGTATATGTACCTTCCAAAATCTACTGTCTGTTTCTATGGGCAGGGGACTTTTTCTAACACAGAACATGAGCATTAGCAGTAGCTTTTGAGTCTCATATCATTTGAGTGTTCGATCTTGCCTAGAAGCAGCTACAGTTACAATGTTGGCACATTGACAATACGTTTATACAACACTCTTGAACACTGAAACCTTATCAGTTGGCATCTGTGTAGTAACATTTTACTTACACATTGACTAAATTGACTTGGTAATAGTCAAAAACATGTAACACCTTATTTAAAGCAGTATTCCTTTAAGAGCAGAAGTTAGTCATATAGTAAACACGAGGGGGAAGGGAGGGGTTTATAACGTCATTTTGCTGAAGTGAAACTTAGGTGAAAAGCTGATTTTATCTTTTCAACAGGATCAATCCTTCATACTTAGAGTATTTCCACATAGCTGTACCAAATCCCCAGTCACTGTATATCCATTTTTTCTGATCTGAAGAGGCGAACGAACAGAGTCAACAACATACTGCACACTGAGGTGAGTAGAAAAAGAAAGAGCTTTGCCTGGACAAGATTAGACACTAAAGAAATGACAGCCCTAATTATTATACTGTCTGCGTTTGACTCTCATGATATGATATGTTAAAGAATGGTTAGAAAAGTATAGTTTGATGTTACTACATGGGCTGATATTAGTGGCAGTCGGCGCCGTTTAAGATTAGGGAGGATATATATATTTTTATATATATATATATATTTATGAGCATGGCCTTATTTCTATAACAGCATATTGGATGACTGTCATCCATATTCCATTCACCCAGTTCAATGTAACATTGATAGGTTTAGGCTACCACATGATACTCGAATTTTCCCGATACCCAGCCTATGAATGAATGAAAGTTTACAACGTAAGTTAGGTGCACACAGGTCGAGAGAAATATTTGACAGACAGTGACACATTCAATACCGCGTTGCACACTCTTGCCTGCATCTAGCAGATCTAGGGTGTAATTATTAGTCCAACAGTTGCAAACGAGAGTTTCTATTGGACAAATTCAGGTATGTTTATCCCCGTTTTCGTTCAGTTTGCTTCCGGTTAAGAAACGTTTTTCAACAGAATTGGCAGAATGAATACACCCCTGATCACACGTAAACACAGTTCACTTTCATAGCAGCCACATACTAATAGCTTGTTGTATTACTTCTCGCATCTACACGCTCTCCTCCTCACCTTTTCCCTTCCCGTGTGGACTTCAATGCACAACACATCAGCTGTCTGTGACCTTTCCAAGACAAACCTCCATATCATCTGTGGTGGAAAAAGTACCCAATTGTCATACTAGAGTAAAAGTAAAGATACCATCATAGAAAATGACTAAAGTCACCCAGTAAAATACTACTTGACTAAAAGTATTTGGTTTAAAATATACTTAAGTATAAAAAGTACAAGTATAAGTAATTTGAAATTCCTTATATTAAGCAAAGCAGACGACGACATTGTCTAGTTTGTTATTTATTTACAGATAGCCAGGGGCACACTCCAACACTCTGACAATTTACAAATGAAGCATGTGTTTAGTGAGTCCAACAGATCAGAGGCAGTAGGGATAACCAAGTGTGTTAATTAGACCAAGTTCCTGTCCTGCTAAGCATTCAAAATGTAATGAGTACTTTTGGGTGTCAGGGAAAATGTATGGAGTAAAAAGTACATCATTTTGTTTAGGAATGTAGTGAAGTAAAAGTAAAAATATTTTTACTTAAGTACTTTACACCACTGCATATCATAACCGCTAACCGCTACACACAGCCTACATCATTGTCACCATATTAGCTAAAGTAACGTCATAGTCAACATAGCTAATAGAACTAACGCATTAGTAAACCCGCTACAATCATGCAGTACAGTGTACAGTCAGTAAGCAGTTTAGTAGTTACACCGGCGGGCCCCAGTGGCAATAAATTATTAAAACCAAAAGTTTACCTTAACTTGGAAGAGTTCCAGTGTTAGATAGTCATATCCAACTACCCAGCATAGCATCCCTCTGTTTGAGCCGGGTGTTTGAGTAGGCTAAACTAGCTAGCTGCATTAGCTAGCTAAGTAAGTGAAAGTGGAAAAAAATGATGGAATATTGTGATCTCTGTCTTCCTTGCTTCTCCTTCATTTTTGAATAAATTAATTTGTTCAAAACTGTTCAACTATTGTCTTTCTCTCTGTTCGAGTCAACTACTCACCACATGTTATGCACTGCAGTGCTAGCTAGCTGTAGCTCATGCTTTCAGTACTAGATACATTCTCTGATCTTTTGATTGGGGGACAACATGTCAGTTCATGCTGCAAGAGCTCTGATAGGTCTATGGAAGGGGGTGAGAACCATGAGTCTCCTAGGTTTTGTATTGAAGTCAATGTACCCAGAAGTGGACGGAAGCTAGCTGTTCTCCGACTTCACCATGGTGCTACCATACAGAGTGCTTTTGAGGCTACTGTAGACCTTCATTGCAAAACAGTGTGTTTAGTCAATTATTTTGTGACGTGAATATATTTACTATAGTTAAAAAGGATAACTTCTTTTTAAAATGTTTCACTATTTTTATTTTTTATGAAATTCACTGAGGAGGATGGTCCTCCCCTTCCTCCTCTGAGGAGCCTCCACTGGCTGATATTTATTGACACATGAAAATAATAACATGTTTTTTTGGCCTCTTTCCAGCTATGGCTTCCTCCAACAGTCTCCTGTCTGAAGAGCAGTTCCAGTGCTCTATCTGTCTAGATGTGTTCACTGATCCAGTCTCCATCCCATGTGGACACAACTTCTGCATGGCCTGTATCGGAGTGTACTGGAACACTACGGGCCTATGCAAGTGTCCAATGTGTAAAAAAGCTTTTGAACGGAGACCAGATCTCAGTGTCAATACTTTTATTTCTGAAATGGCCGCCCACGTCCGGAAGCTAACTCCAGCTGACAGCACACTCGAACAGTGCCCTGCCGAGCCTGGAGAAGTGGCCTGTGATGTCTGCACTGGGAGGAAGCTCATGGCCTTGAAGTCGTGCCTGGTGTGTCTGGCCTCTTACTGTGAGACTCACCTGGAGCCTCATCAGAGAGTTGCTTCCTTCAAGAAACACAAGCTAATTGACCCTGTGGAGAACCTGGATGACAGGGTGTGTGAGAAGCATCAACGACCCCTGGAGTTGTTCTGTAGGAGCGACCAGACCTGTGTGTGTCAGTTCTGCACTGAGACAGACCACAAGTTCCACAAGACGGTCCCCATAGAGGAAGAGAGTGGAGTGAGGAAGAGTCTGCTGGGGAAAACTAAGGGCAAAGTGCAGAAGATGATCAAGGAGAGAATGAGGAAGGTGAAGCAGATCGAACTCTCAATAGCACTCAGGAAGAGGGGCGCAGAGAGAGAGATTGAAGATAGCATGCAGGTCTTCACTACTCTGGTGTGCGCTATTGAGAAAAGCCAGGCTGAGTTCATTGAGGTGATTGAGGAGAAACAGCAAGCAGCAGAGAGGCATGCCGAAGGGCTCATCAAAGAGCTGGAGCAGGAAATCACTGCACTACAAAGGCGACGCACTGAGCTGCAGAAGCTGTCAAACACCAAGGACCATCTCCACCTCCTCCAGAGCTCCCCATCGCTCTGCACCCTTCTACGCACCAAGGACTGGTCTGAGATCAGGGTTCACACGGGTTTGTGGGTCGGGACCCTTAGGAGAGCTGTGTCTCAACTGGAGGAGACACTTTCTGAAGAGATGGAGAAGTTATGTGAGACTGAGCTGGAGAGAATGCAGCGGTCAGCTGTGGATGTGACTCTGGACCCTGATACGGCAAATCCCAAACTCATCCTGTCTGAGGATGGGAAACAGGTGAAGCTAGGACACAGACAAAAGCTCTTCCTTGACAACCCAAAGAGGTTTGATCCTGTACCCTGTGTACTAGGAAACGAAGGCTTCTCCTCTGGGAGATTTTACTTTGAGGTGCAGGTGGAGGGGAAGTCTAGGTGGGCTTTGGGAGTGGCCAGAGAGTCCATCAACAGGAAGGGGAATGTATGCCCCAGTCCTGTGAATGGATACTGGACTGTGGGGCTGATGAATGGGGATGAGTACATGGCTCATGCTGGGCCCAGTGTCCCCCTCTCTCTGACAGAGGAGCCTCAGAAGGTGGGGGTGTTTGTGGATTATGAGGAGGGGGAGGTCTCCTTTTATGATGTGGAGGCCAGGTCTCATATCTATTCTTTCACCGTCTGCACCTTCACTGAGAGACTCTATCCATACCTCTATCCAGGCATAAATAATGATGATGAAAACTCTGCCCCATTGATCATTTGTCCGATCATGTCGGTCATTCAGAATGAGGTTTCACCTCTCAATGATACACCTTAGATTTCACCAATTGATTCAGTCAAGTGATTGTCGATACTTGTATACAGCTTTTCAAAAATGGTCACAGTATTGGAATGACACAGTGAAAAAGTTAGGTGTCCAATCAGACGTGCAACTGACAATGTTTTACTTTTCATTTATATTGAATGGGCAAAGTCCCCTCACACAAAAACGTATATGTTACTTCCACAATCATGTAAGAATTCATTATTATTTCAGCCTATTTTTCTCTGTGGCATATACAAGGAACTGCCAAAATAAAGGAAACGCCAACATAGTTTCTTAATAGGGCGTAGGGCCACCACGAGCCAGAACAGCTTCAATGCACCTTGGCATAGATTCTACAAGTGCCTGGAACTCTATTGGGGGGATGCGACATAATTCAATAATTTGGTGTTTTGTTGATGGTGGTGGAAAACGCTGTCTCAGGCGCTGCTCCCTAAGTGTTAAATTGGGTTGAGATCTGGTGACTGAGACGGCCATGGCATATGGTTTACATCGTTTTCATGCTCATCAAACCATTCAGGGCATGGCAGCCAAAATAATGGCCTGCCCAGCATTTTTATTCATGACCCTAAGCATGATGGGATGTTAATTGCTTAAAGTTAGACTCAGAAATGACGTTGCCACGAGCAGTACCGCAGATATTGAGATGAGAGAGATGCAGGACTTTGGTCACACACAGTATCTGCGCATGTGCATGGATTCGCTTCATGTTGTTCACAACGTAATAGCCGCGGGACTAAAACAGCGGAGAAGTTGAGCCTCACACTTCAACGCTCTTAGTTGTTGCAGAAATGTACTCACTATGCTGTTTACTTTGTGCATCTACATCATATCGCTGAGTCTACCTTTAATTAACTCAGGAACCACACCTGTGTAGAAGCACCTGCTTTCAATATGTTTCGTATCCCTTATTTACTCAGGTATTTCCATTATTTTGGCAGTTACCTGTATAAAGTTGTCCTTTTTATGCATAACAATGATATGTGTATAATCAATGGGCTACTGGAGAGGGGGTACTGTACTGTATATTTGGAGGGTACGTTCTGGGGGTGAGGTGAAGGGTTTTATTAGACCTTTTCTTAAAATAAAAAATAAAAATGCCACAGTGCTTTATGACAGTTGACACAGGTGCATGAGTTGGGCTCTTTAAATCTTCCAAAATGTACAAAGTCTTTGGTTGGAGATGCTCTGCAGCCTGCAGAGTATTGATGTTTGAAATGATGTTAACAGTAATTACACAGTCCTTAATGTTGGAATTTAGCAAAAAGGATTGAACAACAAATCAATGTCCTATTATCAATTAAACATTCAGCGTTTATTCCAGGGGAGAAGGACTTCCCCATCTCATTGAAGCCACAAAGTTCAAGGCCGACCACAGTACAGCAGGCAGTTTGCAGAAAACAGGATCCCCCATTACAGTGAATGGGAAGAAGGCAATCTTCATGGTCAATCTTTGTTAAAAATATATACAAATTTAAAGACAGTCATGGTACCAATAATTGCTTCTATTACACCAGATGTATGTCCTTGAACCAATTATTTTAAAATCACACACAGAATGTTTACATATCTTGCACTACTCATCTCATATGTATATACTGCATTCTATTCTATAATATTCTTCTGTATCTTAGTCCATGACGCTCTGTCATTGCTTGTCCATATGTATATATTCTTAAATCCCATTCCTTACTAGATTTGTGTGTATTAGGTATATGTTGTGAAATTGTTAGATATTAATAATAATATAAATAATATGCCATTTAGCAGACGCTTTTATCCAAAGCGACTTACAGTCATGTGTGCATACATTTTTACATATGGGTGGTCCCGGGGATCGAACCCACTACCCTGGCGTTACAAGCGCCGTGCTCTACCAGCTGAGCTACAGAGGAATATAGAGGGTATATGTTGTGAAATTGTTAGATATTACTTGTTAGCTATTACTGCACTGTCGGAGCTAGAAGCAAAAGCATTTCGCTACACCCGCAATAACATCTGCTAAACACGTGTATGTGACAAATAACATTTGATTTGATTTTAGAATAAGTTATTAGTAGCTAATGGCAGCCTGCAGTAACCAGTTTGGCCTTCAACTTGAGGTATTCAATGAGAGGAGGCAGCACTGAGCTAGCCTGCAACGTCACTTCCTGGTTTAGCTCATATAGTAGCCCACATGAGATGTTATCTTAACCAACTTCTTTGGCTTCAAATGCGCAGAATCGCATTAGAGGAAAACCAAGACTTCTCATGGCAGGCCTGGTCATAGCTAGATATGTTTGAGTCGCATCGGTGGACAATTTTTGCATTTTAGCTAAGCCTAACCCTTTTCCTAACCTTAACCTAATTCTCCTAAGCTACCACGTTAATTATCTTAACCTGCTGCATAAGTTATCCTAACCTGCTATGAAAAGTCACTTCTGATAGTCAAAACTGGCAGACCTGCCTGGAGAGCAGTGTGAGTATCCACTAATGCGCTATTGAGTCTTCACATAGGAATGAATGGTGTCACGTAATCAATGGCTTTGTCCATTCAAATATACGGTCATTGGTTTATTCTCTTGTCCAGCCCAATTAGTATTCAATTCATTCTGAATCATATTTAGTATCCTTTTCATCATATCACAAAATGCTCCTCCCAGAAGAAATCAATGGACTGTTTAGAGGAAATTACTTCATTTTCATTAGGGAACACTAAGGACAAGATTCGGTATGTTAGCAATGCTAGCTGCACTGTGTGCCAGATGGACTCCTTCAGAACCTTCTTCATATGTCTCCAGAAGGATTAATAGTAGCAGAAATGCAACACTTGCATTAAATATTATTATTTTTGTTTTAGTAAAAAAGCATATTGCTACTGTGTTTCCCCTGTCATTGTATACCTGAGTTTGGCTTCTATTGGTTGCAATTGGCCGTTTTGGGGCCAGATGGGCCTGGATGTTGCTTTGTGGCCCTTTCTGCCCCATCTGGTAAGTAATCTGGGGGAATCTGCTTCAACTGCACTCTTAAAGTCCTCACAGACCCAGCCAAGCAAATAGGCATGTCTGGGTCTGGACATCTTGCTGAGCAGGGCAGATCAATGTTTATTTATCTGCAACTGAGCGAAAGTGCAGCTCTTTCGGGTTCCAAGAAATCCATTTCCATCTTGTTTATCAATTCTTGTCTAATATGAAAACGTCTAGACGTCCGGCAACAAGTAGAGAGATGCCAAGGTGCCTTTATGTATAGGCACAATCAGGAATTAATTAATGTGATTTTTCTCTAATGTATCTTTAGTAGTAATGCCAGTCTTGCACATGAGGAGATGTTACGGAAATTGAGCTCTATTGACTTGTGTGCGTCTCTATCACATGGTGACCAGATCCGTTGTCTCTTCTGCTTCACAGTACAGCACAAACAGTAGTAATGTAGCTACTGCACACTGTCTATTCTACTATTACGCATTATTAATTAGGTATAGTCACTTTTGTAGTGACAATCTAGGGAAGTTGATTACTATCTTGTTGACGGCTATTTGTTTGACTGAAAATGGTGTGCCACTGACAACCTACTTTTCAGGATATTAGTGCAGGTTTTTTTTACAGCACATTAACTGAATGGTCGAAGTTAGAAGCCTAAACAAAGGAAATGTTTTGGTTCTCACACCTTGGTTGTTGCACTATATCTGATGACAGAGAAGTGGTGTTTGATAGAAATAATCAATTTGTTTCACCGAGGGGCAAATCCATCCACCTTGCTATGCCAACAGTACCTTCAAAATATGATTTACATTTAAAATGTAAGCTGTACCATGTCAAATCAAGTCCTGACCTACAAGGTTCTCAATATAGAGGAGAGAATTCACTAACTAGCAGTCTGCATCTACCAATAAGGAGCATATTGTAGAGGCTAGCTCAGGCAAGACATCTTACTCTCTTCCTTTGGCTTTGACACTTCATTATCATTCACAAAGCCCTTTGATAAGACGACTCCACACCAAAGAAAGATAGCAGCGTTACTGTGTCTAATTGGTTGGCTGCTTTGGATAGAGTTCTATTTTCCCCTCTTATTAGGCATTGACCAGTTTCAGGTGTGCTTGTTAGGGAGTGCTAATGAGCTTGGCAGCATCAGGTGTGTGCTATAATGGGCTACTGTCTACACATTGTTGTGGCTTTTCTAAGGTATGTTTTAGTTCACTTTTCTTAACCCCACACATATATTTATTGTGAAGTAATTGCACATTAATTAACAGAAATGTATCTTATGCTAGTCATGTATTTACTATAGAGCTTTTCTCAGACCCAAACACGCTTATGTAGTGTTTGTGTGGTCTATACTCTCCTGACTACCACTTTATGCAGTGTCTGGGGTTGTAAGTCCAAACGTTTTGTCTAGCTAGCTAGCCTGCTTTGGCTTCTGAAAGCTTCTGTTAAATTCCCCCTTGTATCTGCTTTCACTAGAACATCTCCGTTAGCCCATAATTGGATTAGCTCCAAAGTGGTTCACCTAAAGAAGCTTCCCAAGGACCAGTCTCTGTCCATCTATTGTCAAGCACAAACCCCATTCCTGCCCCTTCCTATCCCTCCCCAAATCACGTTCACCCTTTGTTTCTCACAGCCCTAGTGAAAGCTACTATACTTGGTTATGTGGGGATACTGTAGCTCTGCCCTAACCCAGATAAAGTGGTTTCTGTAAAACTGCAGGAAGGTAGACTGCAGTCTGCAGACTTGGAGCATTTCTCACTCTCGGGGTTGGTACTGATCGAGTGACAGAAGCAATAAATATTATCTCACAACAGAGCTTTGGCACAGCACAGCAAGCTGATGGCATCGTGCCGCACACCAATACTGTGCTCAAATTAAGACTGACCTGAAGTTTATAAATAGTGTGTGCAACTGCCAACCAAGGATAGAATTAGTAGAATTGAGAAGCTCCTTAAATCAAAATAAAATTGGATTTTATTCATCACCTACACAGTTTACAGAAGGTATAAAAGGTGCAGTGAAATGCTTGTGCTAGCTCCCACAACATTGCAGTTCAATAATCAAAGTCAATAATAAGAGTCGTATCAAAAATAACCAGTAATAGAAGTAGTATGCATGGTAATAGTAAGATATGTACACAATAGGATATACTGTAGGGGAGAGTGGGGTAAGTTGAGCTGAAGGGGTAAGTTGAGCCACCATTGTCTCTGGGAAACCATACACGAAATGAATCATTTGACCAAATATTTAGGAAGGGGTCATCATTTCATGGACTCTGTGAAGGAAGAAACCACATGGAAAAGTGGTAAGCAAGTTAGGTGGGGGGGGGGGGGCGGAAACAGATTTTCACTAAGTCAAATTAATTTAATGCATTAGCGGTTTCATGATGCTTGTATCTAAACCTAAGTAGATAATTTTAAGATTGTTCTATACATCAGTTGGGATCTCTATAAGCTTCACTATGAGGTCCTAAACCTAGCATGAAAGTGCATCCTTGTAGCTGTGTGGGCTAATATATTCAAAATGTTTGCCTTAGGGTAAGTTGAGCCAATGGCCATGGGTAAGTTGAGCCAATTGAAGTGTTTTCTTCCCAGGCAAAATGCAAGGCATTATCACTGGGATATGAGGTAACAACAGGGCCTGCGCTATGTTAAGTGTTAAAAGAAAGTACAAAGGTATTAAGCCGATCAAAAGTGATTGTATTGAATTGTGTTTGAGAAATAAAGATAGACATGGTTTTAAAGAGGTAGTGGTAATATTTCATTCAGTACAGAAATTTGCCCGCAGCTCAACTTGTGCCAAAATACCACTTTGCTTTAACAAGCTATGTTTTTAAAGCTGTAATGTTTATATGAATTCTGATTATTTCCAGGGATACACAACATCCTGAAATATATGTAGATATCTTTGTTAGAAAGAATACTATATTTCCCTTGACTGAGTGATGCTAAATGTAAAAAATGACTCAACTTACCCCACTCTCCCCTATAGGTAATGAATGTGTTGTGTCAAGTATGACTGTATTCACTAATATATAAAGTGTCTTTGTCATGCAGTTTAGTAATACTAGAGCAGCAGTGTTGACTGTGGGAGTGCATGTGTGTACTTGTGTGTGGCTGTGCTTGTGTGTGTCTGTGCATGTGTTTAAGGGTTGGATGTCTGGAGAGTCAGTGCAAATAGTCTCTAAGGTGCAGATAGTCTCATGGGTGTAATAGTCACAAGGTGTAGGTCTGTGCAGGGAGATGGCTAGGGTTAGCTGTTCAACAGTCTGATGGCCTGGTGGTAGAAGCTGTCTTAGAGCCTGTTATTCTGGGACCTGATGCTCCAATACTGCTTTCTGAACAGTCCGTGGCTCGGGTGATAACCTTCCGGGCCTTCCTCAAGCACCGCCTGGTGTAGATGTCTTGAAGGGCAGGGAGCTCGCCCCCAGTGATATGTTGGGCCGTCCACACCACCCTCTGTAGAGCCTTGTGGTTGAGAGCAGTGCAGTTGCCATCCCAGGCGGTGATGCAGCCAGTCAAGATGCTCTCGATGGTGCAGCTGTAGCACTTCTTGAGGATCTGAGGGTCCATAACGAATTTCTTCAGTCGCCTGAGGTTGAAGAGGCGCTGTTGTGCCCTCTTCACCACTTTGTCGGTGTGATTGGTCCATGTCAGGTCCTCTGTGATGTGCACGCCTAGGAACTTGAAGCTTTTCACCCTCTCCACTGCAGCCCTGTCAATGTCAATGGGGCGTGCTCCCCCCTTCTTCCTGTAGTCCATGATTAGCTCCTTGGCACCACTTTCAGGGCTCTACCCTCTTTCATGTAGGCTGACTCGTCGCTGTCTGTGATCAGGCCCAACACCATCGTGTAGTCAGAACTTAATGATGGTGTTGGAGTTATGCGTGGCTGTCCCGGAAGGGAGAGTTACAATGGTCTAGTGTCTGCTGGCCCCTCGTAACACAGGAGATGGTTGGTTGAATTTCGGAAGCACATTCCTCAAATGTACAGCCGTAGTCAAAAGTTTTGAGAATGACACAAATACTAATTTTCACAAAGTCTGCTGCCTCAGTTTTGATGATGGCAATTTCCATATACTCCAGAATGTCATGAAGAGTGATCAGATGAATTGCAATTAATTGCAAAGTCCCTCTTTGCAATGAAAATGAACTTAATCCCAAAAATAAATTTCCACTGCATTTCAGCCCAGCCACAAAAGGACCAGCTGCCATCATGTCAGTGATTCTCTCGTTAACACAGGTCAGAGTGTTGACGAGGACAAGGCTGGCAATCACTCTGTCATGCTGATTGAGTTAGAATAACAGACTGGAAGCTTTAAAAGGAGGGTGGTGTTTGAAATCATTGTTCTTCCTCTGTTAACCATGGTTACCTGCAAGGAAACACGTGCCGTCATCATTGCTTTGCACAAAAAGGGCTTCACAGGCAAGGATTTTGCTGCTAGTAAGATTGCACCTTAATCAACCATTTATCGGATCATCAAGAACTTCAAGAAGATGGTTCAATTGTTGTGAAGATGGCGTCAGGGCGCCCGAGAAAGTCCAGCAAGCGCCAGGACCGTCTCCTAAAGTTGATTCAGCTGCGGGATCGGGGCACCACCAGTGCAGAGCTTGCTCAGGAATGGCAGCAGGCAGATGTGAGTGCATCTGCACGCACAGTGAGGCGAAGACTTTTGGAGGATGGCCTGGTGTCAAGAAGGGCAGCAAAGAAGCCACTTATGTCCAGGAAAAACATCAGGGACAGACTGATATTCTGCAAAAGGTACAGGTATTGGACTGCTGAGGACTGGGGTAAAGTCATTTTCTCTGATGAATCCCCTTTCCGATTGTTTGGGGCATCCGGAAAACACCTTGTCCGGAGAAGACAAGGTGAGCGCTACCATCAGTCCTGTGTCATGCCAACGGTAAAGCATCCTGAGACCATTCATGTGTGGGGTTGCTTCTCAGCCAAGGGAGTGGGATCACTCACCATTTTGCCTAAGAACACAGCCATGAATAAAGAATGGTACCAACACATCCTCCGAGAGCAACTTCTCCCAACCATCCAAGAACAGTTTAGTGACGACCAATGCCTTTTCCAGCATGATGGAGCACCTTGCCATAAGGCAAAAGTGATAACTAAGTGGCTCGGGGAACAAAACATCGACATTTTGGGTCCATGGCCAGGAAACTCCCCAGACCTTAATCCCATTGAGAACTTGTGGTCGATCCTCAAGAGGTGGGTAGACAAACAAAAACCCACAAACTCCAAGCATTGATTATGCAAGAATGGGCTGCCATCAGTCAGGATGTGGCCCAGAAGTTAATTGACAGCATGTCAGGGCGGATTGCAGAGGTCTTGAAAAAGAAAGGTCAACACTGCAAATACTGACTCTTTGCATAAGCTTAATGTAATTGTCAATAAAAGCCTTTGACACTTATAGAATGCTTGTAATTATACTTCAGTATACCATAGTAACATCTGACAAAAGTATCTCATAACACTGAAGCAGCGAACTTTGTGAAGACCAATACTTGTGTCATTCTCAAAACTTTTGACCACGACTGTACTTTGTTAAAGTCCCCTGCCATAACGAATGCAGCTTCAGGATAAGCAGTTTCCAGTTTATATGACAAGTTAGGCTACATGTGAAGGTAATGTGATTATTTTGTGTGCATGTGAAATATGCAAATACAGGGTATTTACATGTATTATTATTAGTGAAATGTCCGACTGACTGTAAACTCATTTCATGCATGTTTAACTTGTGCTTTTGTTTATGCAAATTGCGACGTGTTTAAAGCAGATCTATGACCAAGGCCCTGACAGGTCCCAGTGTCCTTTGCAGTCATTATGCACATACTGTAAGTCCCCCCCCTTATGTTTAAAAGTACAACCGGGTGAAGGACGTTTGCCAGCTAGCCATTTATGGGGGATTCTACCAGGCCCTTTTCGAACACCTCAGAAATACATCCTTCCTTCCTTGAATCATGGATTGGTAAGTAATAGGGTGGTAACATTGGCTTACACCCATCCAATCGCTTATTGATCTGTGTTTACCTCAAGGAAGGAAGGATGCATTTCTGAAGTATTTGAACAGGAGCCTATAGTTTAATGTCCTCTTATTTCTTTCAGCTTCCTGTTGGTGTTTTCCTGTCTCATCCTCTCTGTTTTCGCTACCATCAACGAGTTCAAGAACAGCTCCGAGACTGCCTTGTACATTCTGGTATGTATGTGATGGTTTGCTCTGAAAAGTGCGGTGCTCTTTCCTTGTCTTGCGCGCTCTTTTTATGCTCAAGACGGCAAAGTATGCCGCAATCAAATATGTGAAATATAGATCCTAAAAATAATCCTATTCTCTCAGATTCATATCTTACACATTATAGCCACTCATAGCTTTTAAGTCACTTATCTTTTTTTCTGAATCTTAAGTAGTTCACGACTAAAACTCTAGCCATCTGGTTGTGTTGTGCATGGTGCTGCACTATGATAAGACTTGGGTGTAGTGGAAGTATGATATGTCTGTGATTTGATGTGTCACAGGAAATAGTGAAGGTTGTGGTCATACGCACATCCTAAAAAACATAGGTGCTGGGCAAGGAAGTACTTGAAAAGAACAAAGGTCCGCACACTGAATTTGCTCCCAATTACCACAGGAAGTAGTGACCATCGTGGTGTTTGGAGTTGAGTACATCGTGAGGATATGGGCTGCGGGCTGCTGCTGTCGCTACAGAGGATGGAGGGGAAGGCTGAAATTCGCCCGCAAGCCTTTCTGTGTTATCGGTGAGAATATAAATACTTTCTTCTCCTTCTGCCTCTCACCTGTCAGGATCTGCTTCTGTTCTGGCTTACAACTCTCCTGTTCTTCTCTCTTTCTCCTTGCTCCACACTCTTTCATTTTATCTCTCTCAACCTCTTCCTCAGTCTTTCATGTTCTCATTTCCATAAAAGTAAGCACTATTTACATTATTTTAAAACCAAAAATTGCTTTTATATTTGTAAGGGCAGTCAGTTTCTCTTAAGTCTCCCATACCTTACGTAAGGAAAGGAGAAGCTAACATTAACATTACCTGGTCTTTTAACTACACCAGTCACTTATCATCGATATAATCATAAATTCTCTGAAGTCATTTTGTTCAATCTACCATTTTATTAAACAGCAACACCTGAATAGTGCCTCATGGGATTGTCATGTGATGTCGGCTTCTCAGTGTTGGAGGATGTCAGTAACCATTGAACACTATCAACGCAATCTCAACAGTGTTTGGTGATGCCTGTGGCCACTGACATTATGTGAATCCCCTTCTTTCCCCAGACATTGTGGTCTTGAGTGTGTGTGTGTGAGCGCATGGAACACCATTGACATGATGTGAATATCCTTCCTCCTCTAGACATCATGGTCTTGATAGCGTCTGTGTCGGTGCTGGCTGCTGGCTCCCAAGGGAACGTCTTCGCCACCTCTGCCATCCGCAGTCTTCGTTTCCTGCAGATCCTCCGCATGCTACGGATGGACCGGCGCGGGGGCACCTGGAAACTTCTAGGATCAGTGGTCTATGCCCACAGCAAGGTGACTGCTAGAAAGGCTATTGGTTTAGCTGGGGTTTAGTTAGCCTCAGGAGCCCAGGCTTCTCACCTTCTGTGAGATGAGATTTGGAAGGATGGCTCCGCAAAAACAAATCGAAAGCCTACGTAAAAGACATCGGGTAGAAGTAAATTAATCCACAAATTTGAATAAACTGCGTTTTCATGAATTTGATTACATAGTCCAGTCATAAACAGAAAAAGTGGATTTGGTGGGTACAGATATTATTGTGCATTATGTAGCCTTTATAAAGGCTTTATGAATGTATACATACCATGAAGTGTTACCTAATTCTATATCTGATGCTCTGTTCCTCTTTTCTCCAGGAACTTATCACTGCTTGGTACATAGGCTTTCTCTGTCTCATCCTGGCTAGTTTCCTTGTGTACTCGGTCGAGAAAGATGAAAACGACATGTTTGAGACCTATGCTGATGCCCTGTGGTGGGGGCTGGTAAGTTCAATAATATTTCCAAATTAGAAAGTGCACAAGGTATTCAATGTTATCTTCTATTAGGGCAGACTTACAGTTAGTGTTCCGATAATGTCTTTCCCTAATTTATATGCAGTACCCAGCTAAATACATATATATAACTGAGCTATAATATCACTTGAAAAAGTATAATGTATTGGAGTGGAATGGGGTCTTGACTTACCAGCTTTGGTGGACTATTATATAAGGTATGCATTACTGTAGGTGCTGTTGAAAATGCCTCTTCTTTCTCTAGATCACCCTGACTACCATAGGCTATGGGGATAAGTTCCCAAAGACCTGGAATGGACGTCTGCTGGCTTCAATGTTCAGTATGATAGGAGTGGCTTTCTTTGCGCTCCCAGCTGTAAGTTTGAGAGACATTTTAGGTGATAATTCAAACCCTTATGGTGCAGAAGGCAACTTAATGTAACTTTATTATGTGTCTGAATTTGAAAGAAACGTAAAACCTTTATTCACAGTTCCAGCCTTATAGCCAAGTGCATGAACTCCAATGGTTATATTCCAGAACATTTTGCAATGTTCTGTGTCAATAGTACACTTTAGAGTTGTTGTGCTCTTCAGTGGTGCACTTCAGCTTAGGCAAAACATGGCCTGGTACACACTTGAACTTAAAACATTCGGATAACCATTATTATTATTTTTTAATCTGGTAGTCCTACATTCTAGTTTCAGATGTTCATATTCAAGAGGGTAGAGATATTTTCACAATGTGTTCTCTTTTTCTCGTACACACAGGGTATCCTGGGGTCTGGTTTTGCCCTGAAGGTCCAGGAGCAGCACAGACAGAAGCATTTTGAGAAGCGACGCCAACCTGCTGCTGGTCTAATACAGGTAGCCACACGCACCACCATTGGCCTGGACACACCCACTGACACATTGTGTGACCTTTGACCTATTCTTTTTTTACCTGGTTCTTTCTGACTGATTTTATTGAATTATATATCACTTGTTGGGTCATTGAACATCCTCTGCATCATGACGTTGTCTGTATCACTAGCAAATAACACCATCTGTCTCACAAACAGAATGCTTGGCGATTTTATGCTACGAATCTCACTCGGACTGATCTGCTGTCGACGTGGGATTTTTATGAGGAGAATGTTTCTCTCCCGATGTACAGGTACAGACCATATCTGTTCTCTATACTTTATATAACTTTATTCTGGAAATTAAATTCCATTAAATTCACATGTTCTATTTATCCCTTTAAAACTGGCTAGAGTTTTTGTTATTACCCTTGAAATAACACCAACCAGTCTGGCTTTCCAATTTGAAGTTTAACTCTAATACCTTTCATTTTGAGATACTGCTGGGCTTTGTCTTGATATTCAAAGCACAACTAGTACAGTGCCTTCAGAGAGTATTCACACCCCTTGACCTTTTCCACATTTTGATGTGTTACAGCCTGAATTTTAAATTGATTAAATTGAGATTTTGGGTCACTGGCCTACACACAATACCCCTTAATGTCGAAGTAGAATTCTGTTTTTAGAAATTTTTATAAATGAATTAAAAATGAAAAGCTGAAATGTATTGAATCAGTAAGTATTCAACCCCTTTGTTATGGCAAGCCTAAATAAGTTCAGGAGTAAAAATAAATAAATCAAATGTATTTATAAAGCACTTTTTACATCAGCAGATGTCACAAAGTGCTATACAGGAACCCAGCCTAAAACCCCAAACAGCAAGCAATGCAGATGTAGAAGCACGATGGTTAGGAAAAACTCCCTAGAAAGGCAGAAACCTAGGAAGAAACCAAGAGAGGAATAAGGCTCTGAGGGGTGGCCAGTCCCCTTCTGGCTGTGCCAGGTGGAGATTATAACAGTACATGGCCATTAAGGCCAGATTTATCTCCAATATGTTGAAACGTTCATAGATGACCAGCAGGGTCAAATAATAATCACAGTGGTTGTAGAGGTTGCAACAGGTCAGTACATCAGGAGTAAATGTCACTTGGCTTTTCATAGCCCGGCATTTAGAGGTTGAAATAGCAGGTGGGGTAGAGAGAGAGAGTTGAAAACAGCAGGTCTAGGACAAGGTAGCACGTCCAGTGAACAGGATGTGCTACCTTGTCCCAGACATGTGCTTAACAAGTCACGTAATAAGTTGCATGGACTCATTCTGTGTGCAATAATACTGTTTATAGAAAAGTTTGTGGTCATGCGCACATCCTTACAATCATAGGTGCTGGGCTAATAAAGAATACTAGTAAAGAACAAGAAGGCCCGCACACGGTTAAAGCTCCCAATTCACCTCTTTATTGACAACGTTCCGATCTGAAACAGATCTTCGTCAGGTCAAGCAAACAAACTGAGTGCTCTCTTCCCAAAATATACACATTTCACCACACGTGACCATTATGCACATGACGCATGGTGGGTGTGGAAACGATTAAATTCACTTTTGTGCACAATCAATCATACATTGAGGGGGAAAAAGTATTTGATCCCCTGCTGATTTTGTACGTTTGCCCACTGACAAAGAAATTATCATTCTATAATTTTAATGGTCGGTTTATTTGAACTGTGAGAGACAGAATAACAACAAAAAAATCCAGAAAACCCCATGTCAAAAATTTGCAACAAGTCACTAAAGTATTTCTGCAAAATAATTGGCAAAGCAATTAACTTTTTGTCCTGAATACAAAGTGTTATGTTTGGGGAAAATCCAATACAACACATTACTGAGTACCACTCTCCATATTTTCAAGCATAGTGGTGGCTGCATCATGTTATGGGAACGCTTGTAATCATTAAGGACTGGAGAGTTTTTCAGGATAAAAAAGAAACGGAATGGAGCTAAGCACAGGCAAAATCCTAGAGGAAAACCTGGTTCAGTCTGCTTTCCACCAGACACTGGGAGATGAATTCACCTTTCAGCAGGACAATTACCTAAAACACAAGGCCAAATCTACACAGGAGTTGCTTACCAAGAAGACAATGAATGTTCCTGAGTGGCCGTGTTACAGTTTTGACTTAAATCTGCATGAAAATCTATTGCAAGACCTAAAAATGGTTGTCTAGCAATGATCAACAACCAATTTGACAGAGCTTGAAAATTTTTGAAAATAATAATGGGCAAATGTTGCACAATGCAGGTGTGGAAAGCTCTTAGAGACTTATCCAGAAAGACTCACAACTGTAATTGCTGTCAAAGGTACTTCTACAAAGTATTGACTCGGGTGTGAATACTTATATAAATTAGGTATTTCATTTTCAGAAAATGGCAAAAATTTAACTTTGTCATTATGGGGTATTGTGTGTAGATGGGTCAGACATTTTTTTATTTAATCAATTTTGAATTTAGGCTGTAACACAACAAGATGTGGAATAAGTCAAGGGTATATGAATACTTTCTGAAGGCACTGTAGCTACTTTGAAAATGAATCACTCTGTTTACCTTCTAAGTCTGTCGGAATGATTTAGAAAATAAGCTGCAGACTGCAATATTAGGCTTTCTCAAAGCAGCGTTCTGCGTTTTATCTCATTTTAGAGCTACATACAGTATTCTGTGTAGCAGCGTCTAAGGAAGCGTTCTATTTTGAAACAGTATAATGTTAGGCTTCAATGCTCCAGACTAGAGGGCCACTGAACTTGTTTTTAGAAAGTCCTTTAGAAAGACATGCATTAGCCTTCTAGTGGGATGTATGGTGTATAAAAGATGATGAAAACTGTCTCCACGCTTCTCTCGCCAGACTCATACCCCCCCTCAATCAACTGGACCTCCTGAGGAATCTGAAGGCCAAATCCTTCAGCAGGTCTGAATATACAGTAGGATGAATCTCACCTGAATTCATAGTCTCTTGGTGTCTCAGGGCTGCAGTAACTTAGTGCTAATCACCCGATTAAACCCCGTGCCTTGACAACTCTGTTTCCCTTTTTTGCCCTTTGCCACTTGACAGGTGCTTGCTCACCCAAATGCTAAATCCTGATTATCTTAATGACATATAGCTACCACTGTTGACCTTTTTAGATATTCAGCCTTGTCCTAACCTCTCTGACTTTAGTAACCTAAATAATGCTGCCCATCGGGATTTGTCACGGAAATGCATGTGTGTGTGTGTGTCTCTCTGTGTGTGTCTTTTTCATTTGTCTGGAAACAAAGGAAGGACTCTCAGACAGAAGCCTCCCCCAGGTCTGTTATTCAACCAGCCTTTGTTGTTTTACCAAACACTTCTTCTACCCCCTTTTGGCTTTACTTCAATTCTGCTCAATGCTGCAGAGGCACTCTTCTTGAGGGAGTGTGTGTGTGTGTGTGTGTGTGTGTGTGTGTGTGTGTGTCCCGGAGTAGAAGGGACCAAGGTTTTGATGAGTCTTGTTTTTTTTACAATGTGTGTTAGATATGGATGTACCTCTATGATAAGATCCTCCTTCAAGAACAGTGGCCTTACATTTGCCCACAGTGCCCTAGCTCAAGGGTTCCCAAACTTTTTTATTCAGGCCCCCCATCTATTTCTATGGGCACAAGCACTGTTCATGAAACAAACTGTTCACACACCTCTTGTTGGCAGAGAGAAAAATGTGCAGGTTTAAAGCTTATTTCCTGCAATTCTACACATTTTGCCATGGGGTTCAGAGAAAATGTTGCCTTTTTAAAGCTCATTTTCTTGCAATGTCTAATGTGTATTCATGTGATATTTGATTGACTCAACCATTACAACAAAATCTATGGGCTAAAAAAACTAGCTAAAAAAGTTAGCTGACATGGGCTAGTTGATCTGGACATTTCTGACAAGTTATAAATACAGTAGCTCTCTAAGGTATCCAATGACTGACCTGAGAAGAGGAAAACTGATGATGCACTACCCAATTTCGAAATTGCACCTTGTGCATTCTACTATTACTACCTTCAAGAGTAATTTGAAAGCCGGACTGAGTTCCTTAAATAAATATAAAAAATATATATATATATATATATATATATATATGACCCCTGCGCCACCCACAGTTTGGGAACCACTCCCCTAGCTAAGCTCACTTTGCCCTCACTGCCAACATGAAGCTGTTATCCACAAATCTAGGTCCAGTTCCCAAGATCACCTTTTGAAATGTGTTAATTACCCCACTGGCATAGGGAACACTCTAGAGCAGTGATATATATGAATTTCATAATGGGTCACTGTAAGGCCATGTCTTTGCGATTTGTGCAACGATTACATTTAGCCAATGCTGTAGACTGTACATATTTCTGCCTACTTTGCACTTGCTTTTAGCCTAAATGCCGTAGCTAATTTTAGAATCAGATGTTATGAAACATTTGCATAATGCATAGCAGACTTATGGTTATAAGTGAGCCATTTGTCACAGAAATCCTAACTTCTTGATGGTTTGAACCAGGGGTTGGAACCAAAACTATTTTAAAATTCTGAACAGAACCACCATTTTCTTTGTTACGTTCCAACTAGCAAAATAAAGTTCTGAACCGGTTCAAACCCCCCAAAAGTACCAGTTTATATCGTTCCTTTCTGTTCCTTTTTTAAACCTGTGATCAACAGTTTTTTACATTTAGCTCCTTAAATTACTTCACCAATCAGTGCGGATAGAGCAGGCAAGCTAGTTGTTTACAGCGTGATGGACAGACAAGCTGATATTTTGCGGGTCGGGAGAGAGCGAGAAAGGGTTGAGGAGGAGGCTTGAAGGGCTGGGCATCTTGTGATGACATGCATTATCTGAATTAGGTCCACAGAATTATACCTAGGAGGAGTGGCTTCTATTGAGGAACTTTGAATGCGCTAGCTAGCTAACAAGCTTGCGTGTGCAAAGCGGCACCAGAATTAGAAACACGTCTTACCTTTTTGTAGTTAATAAATCCAACGTAAAATGTGATAACTAGGCCTATAGTATCCTTAACTAGCATTTTGAAAAGTTAATTCATTATTTTCTAGCTAATTAAAAATCTCTCTCCTATCTTCTGAATCATGATTGTAACGTCAGTACAGTAGCCTATGCTTCGGAGGGGGAGGGGCAGGTAGCCTAAACGCGCGCACACAGGCAAAGATTTTCAGTATGTTTCTGAGTGACAGAGTCAGGGCATTGCATAGCCGCTTTGATGCGTTTTTTTGTGGGACCCCCAAAAATGCTTGGAATAACAGTTCTTTTCCAGAACGGTATGGATCACTTTCGTTCCAGATTCTGTTTCTGTTCTTGAAAAATGTATTTATTTTCCTGTTGGGAAGAAGTAGTGGGTGTAAAATCAACGTGAGCCAATGTGCAACCTAAACATGTGTAAACATAATTGGAAAGGAAAAGGCGCAACGCTCGCTCATCATTAAACATTCTTAGTTTTATTAAGTATGTTTATTTTCCTGTTTTAAGTTCTGTTCCCTGAACCGGTTCCATCCCCTGGTCACATCGTCACATCATTCAAATTATATTATAATTTTATTCATTATTGTCTGATTAATGAAAGTACTTCGAATATGTTTTTATGACATCTTCTACCATTCCTCATTCTTGCATCATATCATCCTTTTACTGACCATTACAAGGACATTGTAGGACATGTCCTTGTAAGACATTACAAGGCAAGCCACTTCATTTTCAGATGCACTTAATTCCTCCATCACTTATCTTTTTTGTCTTCTCTACTGCCCACCATTCCACTATCTCTCTCTCCAATGTCCAGTTTTGCCCATTCACACAAAGATGACATGCTTTGTGGGTGCTGCCCGAGAACCTATAGGTACTGTTGCACAGATACTAACATCTGCACTGCAAGTATTTAAGTCTCTATATATCTGTCCTTACTTTCCTATCTGTTCTTATATTTCCCACTTTTGACACATATTCAGCTGAGTAGATGAAGCACATGACTAGCTGACTCTTTTTAATCCCCCTCAGCTATTGAGAATCAGTCAAATGTAACATTTACTTATCCACATAGCATACACAGACATTTACTTTTGCTTTGAAGTAAAAAATCGGAATATTTTCTGCACATTTACCTGAACAGCTTCCTAGAAAACACAGATGTACGTCTTAGTTTTTTGTGACACAGCATTGATTTATTGTTTCTCTTATGCAGTTTTTTCGCTTGTTGGCTTTTTGCTCAGTCAGCCCTTTGACAACTTTTGTTGAAAAGCAAGAAAACAACATGCCTTTTACTTTGGTATCTAACAAGCATTTCCTTTGAAATGATTCCCACGTACAGTACAGTGGAAGACATGATGGTTAACCCTGTCTGCATGACCTGATTTACTATTTGCATAGAGAGATGACAACCCTTCTTTTTCTTTTTGAGGCCTATTACTGTGCTTCCCATGCATGCTTGCTTGTTGCTTCTGCTGCTTGCCTGACCGAATGCTCGACTATGTGCACATGGAAAAGGTTCCTTCCGCTGTAGGACATTGCCTCGTTTTAAGTTACCGTAGAGGTAAGACCTTTAATCGCACAGACATATCTCAACATCACATTACTACTTTATGTATAAGCAGGTATAGATATACAGTAAGTTGCTCCACGTTAACATTCTATATTTATGAGTGAGAATAGCCAAGATGGTCAAGCCTACATCATTACTAAAGTTGACTAAAATGTATTCTTGATTAATAACTGCTTGTTGACACATTGACACTGCCAAGCTATTTTAGTCCGTTTCTCTACCCATATGATACTTGACCTAGACCTAGTGAACCCAGCCTAGACAAGGTGTCCAAAGTAACTCTTCGTCCACACAGCCCTATATTGCTCTTATACTGCACAGTATGCACATGAGTCATATCACCATGGGAACTCAAACCCACAGAATTATCCTTACATCTCAGAAAAAGATGCATCATCCATCCATATCGATCTCCCTCTTGTTTGCTCACTCCGTTCTGTATATCCTTCCCCGCTCCCTGTAGCCGGAAGCCTAGCCTAAAGGACAAGGTGTATCCTTCCAAGATGGCTGGGGCCACAGGGAGGTCCCAGTCCCCTGGGCCTGAAGACGGGGCAGAGGGAGGGCCGAGCTGGAGCTTCACTGACCGGGCCCAAGGGGCCATGCATGCTTTCCGTGCCAGGGGCAGCACCTCGCGCCAAAACTCAGAGGGTGAGGGGATTCTAAATCTGCACCACTGGTTATATGACTACTGTTCTGTTTGATTAGCTTATCTTCTTAAGATAATAATAATAACAATATTGTAGTCTTTTTATATAGACATTGCACAGTTACAAAGTAGGCTATGCAGTGCAGTACACTGTCAGATATGCAAAAGACAAATAAAACATCACAAGTGCACATGCTCACAATGGTATAACACATTTATTGGATGATTGTCCAAGGAGTTAGGCCTAATTAGCTAGGCAGATACTGTATTTTCAAATATAATGCTAGTCAAGAAGATGGCTAGTCAAATAGCTTATCTTCTTGACTAGTATTACATTCGAAGATATGGTATCTGCCTAGCTAATTAGGCTTAACTCCTAGATCAATCGTCCAATGACTATGTTAAACCATTGTGAGCATGTGAACCTGTGAATTCTATTTGTTAACATTCTGTTTGACAAATGCTAGCATTCTGTTTGACAAGCTACTACCTGCCTACCATTCTGTTTGACTAGCCATGTAACTAAATACATTCTGTAAAACTAGTTGTCTACACCAGGGTTCCCCAAACTCGGTCCTGGGGCCCTCCCCTGGGTGCACGTTTTGGTTTTTGCCCTAGCACTACACAGCTGATTCAAATAACCAACTCGTCATCAAGCTCTGATTATTTGAATCAGCTGAGTAGAGCTAGGGCAAAAACCGAAATGTGGACCGAGTTTGGGAATCCCTGGTCTACATAACTAGAACTCTGTTTGACTAGCCATCTAACTGAATACCATTCTGTGAAACTAGTTGTCTACATGACTAGCATTCTGTTTAACTAGACATCTAATTGAACACCAATTTGTTTATCTTTGTCTACCTGACTAGTATTCTGTTTGACCAGCTGTCTACCTGACAAGCATTCTAGCTACTTGACTAGCATTTTGACTTTGACTATCTGCCTGAGAGGCATACTGTTTTCTATCTACAGTATCGGACTAGCAATCTGTTTGACTAGCTACTGTATACCTGGCTAGCATTCTGTTGAACTGCTATTGTATATACCTGTATAGCTTTCGGATTCACTAGCTACCTCCCAAACTAGAAATATGTTTGATTAGCATTCTGTTTGACTATAGTTATCTACTGGACTTACCTTTTTGTTTGTTGTCGTTAGCCCTATGTCCTCAACTTGGAGTTCAGAGGATGTGCAATGATGTTTTACTCTGTGGCCCCATGCCATCTGTCACTTAGCGTGCCAACTGTAGGCTTTGAGGGATGTGCCAATGGCAATTTCAGCCAGTAGTTTTGAAAGTAGTGCTCATGAACCAAAACAGTTCCCCGAAAACGGCACAATTGTGTAATACGTCATCCGCGAGCTGCCCAGTGACGCGAGCCTACCAGATGAGCTAAATACCCTTTATGCTTGCTTCGAGGAAAACAACACTGAAGCATGCATGAGAGCGCCAGCAGTTCTGGATGACTATGTGATCACGCTCTCCGAAGCCGATGTGAGCTAGACCTTTAAACAGGTCAACGTTCACAAGGCTGCGGGGCCAGACGGATTACCAGGACGTGTACTCAGAGCATGCGCGGACTAACTGGCAAGTGTCTTCACTGACATTTTCAACCTCTCCCTGACCGAGTCTGTGATACCTACATGTTTCAAGCAGACCACCATAGTCCCTGTGCCCAAGAAAGCGAAGGTAACCTGCCTAAATGACTACCTCCCCGTAGCACTCACATCGGTAGTCATGAAGTGCTTTGAAAGGCTGGTCATGGCTCACATCAACACCATCATCCCGGAAACCCTAGACCCACTCCAATTCCCATCCCGTCTCAACAGATCCACAGATCTCAATCGCACTCCACACTGCCCTTTCCCACCTGGACAAAAGGAACACCTATGTGAGAATGCTGTTCATTGACTACAGCTCAGCGTTCAACATCATAGTGCCCACAATGCTCAGCACTAAGCTAATGACCCTGGGACTGAACACCTCCCCTGTAACTGGATCCTGGATTCCTGACGGGCCACCCCCAGGTGGTAAGGGTAGGCAACAACACATCTGCCATGCTGATCCTCAACACTGAGGCCCCTCAGGGGTGCATGCTTAGTCCCCTCCTGTACTCCCTGTTCACCCACGACTGCTTGGCCAAGCACGACTCCAACACCATCATTAAGTTTGCTGATGACACAACAGTGGTAGGCCTGATCACCGACAACAATGAGACAGCCTATAGGGAGGAGGTCAGAGACCTGGTAGTGTGGTGCCAGGACAACAACCTCTCCCTCAATGTGAGCAAGACAAAGGAGCTGATCATGGACTACAGGAAAAGGAGGGCTGAACAGGCCCCCATTAACATCGACAGGGCTGTAGTGGAGCGGATCGAGAGTTTCCAAGTTCCTTGGTGTCCACATCACCAACAAACTATCATGGTCCAAACACACCAAGACAGTCGTGAAGAGGGCACGACAACACATTTTCCCCCTCAGGAGACTGAAAAGATTTGGCATGGGTCCCCAGATCCTCAACAAGTTCTACAGCTGCACCATCGAGAGCATCCTGACCGGTTGCATCACCGCCTGGTATGGCAACTGCTCGGCATCTGACTCTAAGGCACTACAGAGGGTAGTGCATACGGCCCAGTACATCACTGGGGTCAAGCTTCCTGCCATCCAGGAGCTATATACGAGGCAGTGTCAGAGGAAGGCCCAAAAAATTGTCAAAGACTCCAGTTACCCAAGTCATAGACTGTTCTCTCCGCTACCGCACGGCAAGTGGTACCGGAGCGCCAAGTCTAGGTCAAAAAGGCTTGTTAACAGCTTCTACCCCCAATCCATAAGACTGCTGAACAATTAATCAAATGGCCACCCAGACTATTTACACTGTACCCCCGCACATTGACTCGGTACCGGTACCCCCTGTATATAGCCTTGATATTTTATTGTTTACTGTAGTTTATTTAGTAAATATTTTCTTAACTCTATTTCTTGAACTGCATTGTTGGTTAAGGGCTTGTAAGTAAGCATTTCACGGTAAGGTCTACACCTGTTGTATTCGCCGCATGTGACAAATAAAATTTGATTTGATATGTTACGTCCTGCATGTATGATATGTTACTTGTTGCAATTCGTATGATAGTTTACGAATTACAATTTGTACAATATGTTGCGAATTTGTAAGTGCTTAAGATCCCGGACTGCATCTTTAATTATGTTCCATTGTCTGGACTAATGTTGCAGTCAGACAATGTAGATGGGATGCAGAGTAAGGTTGCAGACAAAGCATCTTCACAGTATGTACAATCTTATGAGACAGACAAAGGAGATAAATCTCATGTCAATTTGCAGAAAACACAGATGTATTCACCTCTAGCTGCTTTTCAACTGTAACCCCAGTGTTACACAACTAGTGTGTACACCCTGATGTTATACTAGGGAAATTGTTTCCATAGCTAGGGCTCACAGTGAGGACTTGTGAAGAACAGAAACAACAACCACTGCATAATCAAAACAGTTGCTTTGTAAGGTGTTGACGGTCGAAGGTGTAAACCCATGCTCACAGTAAAGCATAGCAGTCGAAACAGTTCTCGCATATGTTATGAAGTGATTGTTGTCATTCAACGAGAGACGACTTGTTTTCATGCCAAACATTTCACATGAGAAATACTGCACCAAACATCTTAAACCTTATTCGAACGGGATTAGTTTTACTGGGGGTGGTCGGGTAATGTAATTATGTGAACGAGCACAAAACACCACATCTGTAATTTTAGTCCCGTCCGAATCTGCAATGTTAAGTCATTTTTACATGGCAGGAGAGTAACAATTCCATCCAGAATAACCTACAGTTTTGTGCCAAACTCCAATGCCCTCTGATAATACTAGTACCGTGCGAATCGGCATCCCTGTATTTTGAGAGAAATGCCTGAGTTTGACAGGTGTTGCTCACGGTTTGAGCAAGACAACAATACATGATTCGATAAATTGAAGGAAGTGCTCGCATATCCTATATATGAAGGGCCTACATGTATGAACTTTTACAGTGAATGCTTTTATTTATATGTTTTGTGTGTATGAATTGAATATTGCCAAATGCATCAGTAAAACATATTGCGCCTATTTAATGTAACCCTTGCTGTTAATAGATGGCAAAGCAGAATACAACTGACCTAAACTTTTGAAAATGATAAGTTCACTTTTTCATCCATAGCCTTAAAACGCATCTCAAGTGCACTGTTTAGCTCATCTGAAGGATGGGGGGCATTTAGGACGTCTACTACGGATCGCTAAAAAATCCAAATGATTATGATCACACTTCATCAATTAAAATATTATGGCGACACTATACCAAAGATGGTTTGGTATGGTTTCGAAACTTGGGAACCAAGCTCGAGTTATCAGTGTAGCCCTGTTATCGCCTGGACTTGTTGAAATATCTTCACGCCTAGAAAAGAACCTCCAGGCTTTCGTCATAACTGTCAATTTATTGAAAATAAAAATAATGACAGGGAACCATCCTCCGAACAACGGACATTCTGGGGTAATAATTACATAATCAACGTTCTCTAGTAATACTAGTCCCGTGTGAATAGTGCTTTAGTTATGTAAAATTGTGTGACTAAAAACCTCCTCGGCAAAAACGTCACAATTAATTACAGATTTCTTGATTTATTTTAGATACACTACATAGCAAAAAGTATGTGGATACCTGTTGGTCAAACATTTCATTCCAAAATTATGGGCATTAATATGGAGTTGGTCCCCTCCACACTTCTGGGAACCCTTTCCACTAGATGTTGGAACATTGCTACAGGGATTTCTTCCATTTCTGCCACGAGCATTAGTGCGGTCGGGCACTGATATTGGGCGATTAGGCCTGGCTCGCAGTTGGCGTTCCAATTAATCCCGAAGGTGTTCAATGGGGTGGAGGTCAGGGCTCTGTGCAGGCCTGTCAAGTTCTTCCACATCGATCTCGACAAACCATTTCTGTATGGACCTCGCTTTGTGTACAGGGGCATTGTTATGCTGAAACAAGAAAGGGCCTTCCCCAAACTGTTGCCATAAAGTTGGAAGCACAGAATCATCTAGAATGTCATTATATGCATTAAGATTTCCCTTCACCGAACCATGAAAAACAGCCCCAGACCATTATTCCTCCTCCATCAAACTTTACAGTTGGCACTATGCATTGGGGCAGGTAGAGTTCTCCTGAAAGCCACCAAACCCAGATTAGTCAGTCGGACTACCACATGGTGAAGCGTGAGTCATCACTCCAGAGAACGCATTTCCACTGCTCCAGAGTCCAATGGCAGCGAGCTTTACACCACTCCAGCTGACGCTTGGCATTGTGCATGGTGATCTTAGGCTTGTGTGCGGCTGCTCGGCCATGGAAACCCATTTCATGAAGCTCCCGATGAACAGTTGTTTTGTTGATGTTGCTTCCAGTGGCAGTTTGGAACTCGGTAGTGAGTGTTGCAACCGAGGATAGAGGATTTTTACGAGCTACGCGCTTCAGCACTCGGCCATCTCGTTCTGTGAGCTTGTGTGGCCTACCACTTCGCGGCTGAGCCATTGTTGCTCCTAGATGTTTCCACTTCACAATAACAGCACTTACAGTTGACCGGGGCATAGCAGGGCAGAAATTTGAAATTTGATGAACTGACTTGTTGGAAAGGTGGCATCCTATGACGGTGCCACATTGAAAGTCACTGAGCTCTTCAGTAAGGCCATTCTACTGCCAGTGTTTGTCTATGGAGATTGCATGGCTGTGTGCTTGATTTTATACACCTGTCAGCAATGGGTGAACTAGACGAATCCACTAATTTGAAGGGGTGTCCATAATTTGAAAAAGTCAAGTGGTCGGAAAATATTCAGACCCCTTGACCTTTTCCACATTTTGTTATGTTACAGCCATATTCTAAAATTGATTAAATAAGTACAAATCCTCCGCAATCTACATACAATACCCCATAATGACAAAGTGAAAACAGGTTTTTAGAAATGTTAGCCAATTTATTACAAATAAAAAAACAGAAATACCTTATTTACATAAGTATTTGCTATAAGACTAGAAATTGAGCTCAAGTGCATCCTGTTTCCATTGATCATCCTTGAGATGTTTCTACAACTTTATTGGACTCCACCTGTGGTCAATTCAATTGATTGGCCATGATTTGGAACGGCACACACCTGTCTATATAAGGTCCCACAGTTGAAGGTCTCACAGTGCATGTCAGAGCAAAAACCAAACCATGAGGTCAAAGGAATTGTCCGTAGAGCTCCGAGACAGGATTGTGTCAAGGGGAAGGGTACCAAAATATTTCTGCATCATTGAAGGTCCCCAAGAACACAGTGGCCTCCATCATTCTTAAATGGAAGATGTTTGGAACCACCAAGACTCTTCCTAGAGCTAACCGCACGGCCAATTCTGAGCAATTGGGGATAAGGGCCTTGGTCAAGGAGGTGACCAAGGACCTGATGATCACTCTGACAGAGTTGGACCTGACTCTCCAGAGTTACTCTGTGGAGATGAGAGAACCTTCCATAAGGACAACCATCTCTGCAGCACTCCACCAATCAGGCCTTTATGGTAGAGTGGCCAGACGGAAGCCACTCCTCAGTAAAAGGCACATGACAGCCCGCTTGGAGTTTGCCAAAAGGCACCTAAAGATCCTCAGACCATGAGAAACAAGATTCTCTGTTCTGATGAAACCAAGATTTAACTATTTGGCCTGAATGCCAAGCGTCACGTCTGGAGGAAACCTGGCACCATCCCTATGGTGAAGCATGGTGGTGGCAGCATCATGCTGTGGGGAAGTTTTTCAGCGGCAGGGACTGGGAGACTAGTCAGGATCGAGGGAAAGATGAACAGAGCAAAATACAGAGAGATCCTTGATGAAAACCTGCTCCAGAGTGCTCAGCACCTCAGACTGGGGCGAAGGTTCACCTTCCAACAGGACAATGACCCTAAGCACACAGCCAAGACAACGCAGGAGTGGCTTCAGGACAAGCCTCTGAATGTCCTTGAGTGGCCCAGCCAGAGCCCGGACTTGAACCCGATCGAACATCTCTTGAGAGACCTGAAAATAGCTGTGCAGCAACGCTCCCCATCCAACCTGACAGAGCTTGAGAGGATCTGCAGAGAAGAATGGGAGAAACTCCCCAAATACAGGTGTGCCAAGCTTGTAGCGTCATACCCAAGAAGACTCGATGCTGTAATCCCTGCCAAAGGTGCTTCAACAAAGTACTGAGTAAAGGGTCTGAATAATTATGTAAATGTCATATAAAAAAATAAAAAAATGTGTTTTTTTGGTTGTTTTTTAGCAACAATTTCTGAACCTGTTTTTGCTTTGTCATTGTGGGGATTGTGTGTAGATTGATGAGGAAAAATAACAAAGTAATCAATTTTAGAATACGGCTGTAACGTAACAAAATGTGGAAAAAGTCAAGGGGTCTGAATACTTTCCGAAGGCACTCTATATACAGTTGAAGTCGGAAGTTTACATATACCTTAGCCAAATACATTTAAACTCAGTTTTTCACAATTCCTGACATTTAATCCTAGTAAACATTCTGGTTCATCCTTGGGAGCAATTTCCAAACGCCTGAAGGTATCACGTTCATCTGTACAAACAATAGTATGCAAGTATAAACACCATGGGACCACGCAGCCGTCATACTGCTCAGGAAGGAGACGCATTCTGTCTCCTAGAGATGAACGTACTTTGGTGCGGAAAGTGCAAATCAATCCCAGAACAACAGCAAAGGACCTTGTGAAGATGCTGGAGGAAACCGGTTCAAAAGTATCTATATCCACAGTAAAAAGAGTCCTATATCGACATAACCTGAAAGGCCGCTCAGCAAGGAAGAAGCCACTGCTCCAAAACCGCCATAAAAAAGCCAGACTACGGTTTGCAACTGCACATGAGGACAAAGATCGTACTTTTTGGAGAAATATCCTCTGGTCTGATGAAACAAAAATATAACTGTTTGGCCATAATGACCATCGTTATGTTTGGAGGAAAAAGGGGATAGCTTGCAAGCCGAAGAACACCATCCCAACCGTGAAGCACGGGGGTGACAGCATCATGCTGTGGGGGTGCCTTGCTGCAGGAGGGACTGGTGCACTTCACAAAATAGATGGCATCATGAGGAAGGAAAATTATGTGGATGTATTGAAGCAACATCTCAAGACATCAGTCAGGAAGTTAAAGCTTGGTCGCAAATGGGTCTTCCAAATGGACAATGACCCCAAGCATACTTCCAAAGTTGTGGCAAAATGGCTTAAGGACAACAAAGTCAAGGTATTGGAGTGGCCATCACAAAGCCCTGACCTCAATACTATAGAAAATGTGTGGGCAGAACTGAAAAAGCGTGTGCGAGCAAGGAGGCCTACAAACCTGACTCAGTTACACCAGCTCTGTCAGGAGGAATGGGCCAAAATTCACCCAACTTATTGAGGGAAGCTTGTGGAAGGCCCAAGTTAAACAATTTAAAGGCAATGCTACCAAATACTAATTGAGTTTATGTAAACTTCTGACCCACTGGGAATGTGATGAAAGAAATAAAAGCTGAAATAAATCATTCTCTCTACTATTATTCTGACATTTCACATTCTTAAAATAAAGTGGTGATCCTAACTGACCTAGGACAGGGAATTTTTACTAGGATTTAATGTCAGGAATTGTGGAAAACTGAGTTTAAATGTATTTGGCTAAGGTGTATGTAAACTTCCGACTTCAACTGATTGTGTGTGTGTGTGTATGTATATATGTATGTGTGTGTGTATGTATGTATATATATATATATATATATATATATATATATATATATATATATATATATATATATAATGAGCAAGCTGATCCTCATGAGTTGTGTTTGTTCTCCTCTGCGGCATGCACGTTAAAGTGCTGATTGAAATGCAGGATGAAGACTTTGGACTGAAGAGTTCTCCAGGTTAGATACAGCCCTGGCCTTAGTATTACTAGCTAACTAACATTTATGATGAGGACCTATTTCACATTATGTTGTTATTCTTTAATGCTATAGAGAAATACATAATGATGTAGAACATTCTACATCAGTCTCTTAATCAAATAATAAGTTGTAACTCTTGTAACATAACACTTAAATTGCATTGCTTTTTTCACATTATACCTATGCATTGTATGATACTATAGACCTATCATAGATACAATGTAATAGTCATAGTAAAGATTTCAATGGCTTAACATTTGCCATCTTACTATTTTCCTTCATGCACCCATACATGAGAATTTACTGAGGATTCCGTACGTGGGTTCACGTGTTGTTTTGGCATTGTTTTATAAAATACCTTTCATTTTGTTTATGCCATTATTGTATATCTCTCCTCTCCTTTTCTTTGCAGCAATTGAGGGGTTAATAAGTAAGAACTAATTCTATTTTATTGGTTGGCTGTAGGGAAGAAGCAAAAGCACAACGTATGTGTTTATAGTCACATTCAGAAATGACAGTACGCCTGGAAACCATGCATGTCCAAATTTGCTGAACTTTGCTAACTTTACTTAAATCCTCTGTCCAAAGGAATTCATGCTATGCTATAGTTGTTATGACTGCTTATGACAACTCATAAGTCAATTATCATTGAGTTAAGTTACCTGTTTGACAGAGGGTTCAAGTTAATTGTTACCAACAAGTATAACCAAGAGGTAACTTGTAAATAATTCTAAAAGTAATGCGTTCAGCTTGTTCCTGATTTAACATGCATGAAGAAACCTTAATTTCCTCTCCTAATTTTTCCCTGAACCCTTTTAACAATGTACAAATATAGACCAACAAGCAGTATGCACTACAGTACAGACCAATACCGAAAGGACTTAAATAGCCTGATTGTTAGCCTTGCTAGCTTGAAATTTCTATTGAGATGACTAGATACACTGCTAGCAAAACAGGCTAACGTCATGCATGGCTGTGGAGTCATTGGTGGTGGACGGAGGGGACCTCATCAGAAAGCATTCTTGACTTTAACTGCCCCTGTCCAGTAGTAGATCCCTCAATTCCTGCATTCAGTCTTTTTGTTGTTTTTTCACAAATAAATACTGTTGAATTCCACCAATGCTATGGTATGCTAACAGTGCTAACATTCCACACTGGCTTGGAACCTCTGAACTGCACTGTTGAAGCTAACGGCTATGCACCAACTTTGCTTGGCTTAATCCGGATACAATAACGGTGTTACAGTATGTATGGGAGCCAGCGGTTGAAGCTTTGACATTGTGGTTGATGTGGTGTCCTTGTCTTTGCTCCATAGAGGCTTGCCTCCCCGGGGAGGACATTGGGGACGATAAGAGCTGTCACTGTGAATTCCTTCAAGATTTATCTCCTGGGTTGAAGGTCACAATCAGGGCGATAATGTAAGAGAGAGGTTTTATATTCACTAAATACCCGAAGAACCTAGTGTCTTGTGCAGAAATTATAACTTTACGGTGTCTTCTTCCTTTGGTTTTTAAAGGCGGTTGGCCTGTTTATGAGTTTATGAACATGCACGCAGTATGATTGGATTATAATACATTTGATAGAAAATCTGATTCTATTCTTCTGAATGATTACCGTACCAAAGTGTGTCAACAGCTGCTTTTGTTTTGAAAAATACATGCTTCTGTTAAATGTTTTCCTAAATGTCTGCTTCAGCATCATGAGGTTTCTGGTGTCAAAGAGGAGGTTTAAGGAGAGCCTACGGCCATACGACGTGATGGATGTGATCGAGCAGTACTCCGCAGGCCACTTGGACATGCTGAGTCGGATTAAGCAACTACAGTCCAGGCAAGACCCCCCATTATTCCCTTCACCGATCCAGTCACACACCCTTTCCCAGCATAGCTCGCATTTAATGTACCTCAAAACAGACTTGTGTTCAAATAGTAATTGTTTTGTTCTTAATGCCTTAGCTGTGCTTGATTGAGCATGCCTGGCACAATAGGATCAATGGAATAGTCCCAAATGTACAAACCCACCCATCTGGCACTGAAGGCTTGCTCAATAAACACTCTAAGTATTAGAAAGTAAACTAAAATACTATTTTAGGCGGGAATAGAAGAAAATAAATATATACTATTTGAACCCAAGTCTGTCTCAAACATCCACAGACCCACCAGGTTTTCATCAGTAGACACACATTGACAGCTGTCACTCTTCACCAGGGCAATTCAATTACCAGCCCTGGAGTGCCAAAGTTCTGCCGGGAGTATTTCTAGCCTGGTAGTTAATTGATGCATAATTCTCATTGATTGGCCTGAGACATTACTTACCTTGTGTCCCAGGTCTGAATTAGTCCTTGATTAGAAGGAAAAAAAGGGAAGGCTGCGCTACCAAAGGAAACCGCCCCGTTCTGCCCCCCTGGATGCCTCTTACCCAGAGCTAAAGAACCTAATGATGTTTCTTTACCTCTACTTTATGTACAAATGTGTGTGCTCACCCTCCCCTCACTTTATAGTTCTCACTTTACTCACAGTCAATCGTGAAGGATAATTCTTCACGTTTTACCAGTGAAATGGCTATGCAGCATCTGCATGACAACCATTTGATCTCAATCAATTTCATGGGAATATGCATTTAGGTATTGTTCTTGAATTATATAGGCCTAGGCTACAGTGTTGTTTCGAAGTCCAGTGTGGTTTTGCATTATAATAATATAATAATAATATGCCATTTAGCAGACGCTTTTATCCAAAGCGACTTACAGTCATGTGCGCATAATTTTTTTTTTTACGTATGGGTGGTCCCGGGGATCGAACCCACTACCCTGGCGTTACAAGCGCCATGCTCTACCAATTGAGCTACAGAGGACCATTATGTACAGTGAACGAATTTCATAGCAGATGGTGTTAACAACCTGTAGCCTACCTGTGTTCAATCAAAGCACATACTGTATTTTGCCTAGTGGCGCGTGCTGCGCAAAAATCTGACCATTCGCACAATCATCCTAAAATCTCCTAAGAAATGAGGTGGTGTTTTTCGTCTTACAGTAACATTATGCTATATTACAGTGGAGAAAAAAAGTATTTAGTCAGCCACCAATTGTGCAAGTTCTCCCACTTAAAAAGATGAGAGAGGCCTGTAATTTTCATCATAGGTACACGTCAACTATGACAGACAAATTTAGATTTTTTTTCTCCAGAAAATCACATTGTAGGATTTTTAATGAATTTATTTGCAAATTATGGTGGAAAATAAGTATTTGGTCACCTACAAACAAGCAAGATTTCTGGCTCTCACAGACCTGTAACTTCTTCTTTAAGAGGCTCCTCTGTCCTCCACTCGTTACCTGTATTAATGGCACCTGTTTGAACTTGTTATCAGTATAAAAGACACCTGTCCACAACCTCAAACAGTCACACTCCAAACTCCACTATGGCCAAGACCAAAGAGCTGTCAAAGGACACCAGAAACAAAATTGTAGACCTGCGCCAGGCTGGGAAGACTGAATCTGCAATAGGTAAGCAGCTTGGTTTGAATAAATCAACTGTGGGAGCAATTATTAGGAAATGGAAGACATACAAGACCACTGATAATCTCCCTCGATCTGGGGCTCCACGCAAGATCTCACCCCGTGGGGTCAAAATGATCACAAGAACGGTGAGCAAAAATCCCAGAACCACACGGGGGGACCTAGTGAATGACCTGCAGAGAGCTGGGACCAAAGTAACATAGCCTACCATCAGTAACACACTACGCCGCCAGGGACTCAAATCCTGCAGTGCCAGACGTGTCCCCCTGCTTAAGCCAGTACATGTCCAGGCCCGTCTGAAGTTTGCTAGAGTGCATTTGGATGATCCAGAAGAGGATTGGGAGAATGTCAGATGAAACCAAAATATAACTTTTTGGTAAAAACTCAACTCGTTGTGTTTGGAGGACAAAGAATGCTGAGTTGCATCCAAAGAACACCATACCTACTGTGAAGCATGGGGGTGGAAACATCATGCTTTGGGGCTGTTTTTCTGCAAAGGGACCAGGACGACTGATTCGTGTAAAGGAAAGAATGAATGGGGCCATGTATCATGAGATTTTGAGTGAAAACCTCCTTCCATCAGCAAGGGCATTGAATATGAAACGTGGCTGGGTCTTTCAGCATGACAATGATCCCAAACACACCGCCCGGGCAACGAAGGAGTGGTTTCGTAAGAAGCATTTCAAGGTCCTGGAGTGGCCTAGCCAGTCTCCAGATCTCAACCCCATAGAAAATCTTTGGAGGGAGTTGAAAGTCTGTGTTGCCCAGCGACAGCCCCAAAACATCACTGCTCTAGAGGAGATCTGCATGGAGGAATGGGCCAAAATACCAGCAACAGTGTGTGAAAACCTTGTGAAGACTTACAGAAAACGTTTGACCTGTGTCATTGCCAACAAAGGGTATATAACAAAGTATTGAGAAACTTTTGTTATTGACCAAATACTTATTTTCCACCATAATTTGCAAATAAATTCATAAAAAATCCTACAATGTGATTTTCTGGATTTTTTTTCTTATTTTGTCTGTCATAGTTGACGTGTACCTATAATGAAAATTACAGGCCTCTCATCTTTTTAAGTGGGAGAACTTGCACAATTGGTGGCTGACTAAATACTTTTTTTCCCCACTGTATATTCAGTTCTGTTATGTAGAATACTAATGAATAATTGATTCAGCTTTGATCTAACTTAATTGAACAAGCACCATTCTCAATTCATCATTGAAATTTGGCAGAGTATCCTGTTCTCTGGGCAGCCGAACGAATCCCGCACATGCGCAGAAGCTTCAGTTGTTTATCTATTGGAAAAAGAGGCGTCCAGAAAATTTGGCAATGCAGCCACTCCGAAAAGGGAAACCAGAAATGTTTTGCCCCACTTCGACCGTAATTGAATAGCCCTGCATAACTGTCCAGGCTTATTCAGTCTGGTGGAGTATTGCATATAGAAATGTAGAGCATAGATTTGACATTGTCTTGTCACTGGATACTTTGTTGTGTCACTGGACACATGCATGTTGTGATAACCACTGAACTCACATCCACTCCTATGTGCTATGCCTTCCTCTGGTACATATCCCAATGACAGACACATTTAAGTGATGTTTCATAGCTTGGAACAACTTAAATACTGTTCAAGTGAATTAACAAGTCAAGGGAAATGTCGAGTTCACATATTTCTCTCCCTCAAATAAGTACCACATTTTTTTTTTTATTAGATGATAGATGTCCAACACATATGTAAATATATTCCAACAATGAAACTGTAGGCCTATGTGTACATTTCGGTTAAAACAACCAATAGGGGCTATTTTCCTGAATATTTCATAGCTAATGTGGTTCTTTATTTCTCTCAACAACCCAGTCACACAGCTGTGAGAAAGTAACACATGTTAGATCTATGTTTGACATAAATAAAGAACCATGGTAGCTACAAAGCTTTTGAGAAGCTCACCTCTGATTCACTGTGTGAACTACATGTATGGAATATATTCTGACTTATTTGTCCATATATTTGATATGGTCAGATTCCCATGTGTTGCTTCATTTTGCATTGCGCTCACATCTTCTCTATGTGCCTTGCCAGGGTAGATATGATTGTGGGGCCTCCTGGCCCATCTACTCCTCGCCATAAGAAGTCTACAGAAGGTCCTAGGTTAAGTCACTAGACTGCACTTTTCCTATACGTAAATTACTGTAGAACGTAAGGAAATTCTTATGTCATGTTGACATAAAGGCTGCATAATGCGCATTAGCCACAAGAATGATAAAATGCCTATCCTAATTTGTAACGATGACAGATAATGACAACTGACTCACACAATTGTGTCATAATTGTGTAGTGGGTTATCATGACCTGTTATAACAGGTATTAGGTCACTCTGCTACATAGAACGGTTATACGTCTTTACGTCAATTGGGGCTCTAGTAAAGTGCTATCAATTTTGATAAAAAAGAACCCTTTTGTAACTCAGGCTACATGACGGCTCATTGTATCACTCAAACTAAAGCCTGATAGACCGAACCATGTCTTTAGACAGTAGACTTCTGAGTGAATTTACATACAGTATGTCAAGTAAGACTAAAAAACAGAAACAGTAGATTGAGAAATCCCTCACGCTATTCTTTCATAATGTTTGTGGATATTTTTGTGGAGGAAATGTGGGCCATAGTTTATAGTGAGAGTGGTAACACTTAAAGCATTCAGGCAAAATGCATTGTAAGACTTGACATGAGCATATATGACCCTACCCTTTATAATCTCTTATACTGTAATCATCTCATAATGATACAGACTAAATAAGAGACAGTTTGAGACAGTTTAAGTATGTATCCATAAAGAGACATAACATATTACAAACCTTGATATAAGACATTATTAAAGGCTTGTACATGCTTAAAACAAGTTATAAAGCATTATACCTGAAGTTTAAAATTGTCACTGAATTGCTCTTTTCATGTCCTTCAATATGTTTATTTCCATTGTAAATCAGTGTCTTATTCTTTTTGAACAAAAGGCCAATAGCACACACGCACAGGCAAAGGGCTGAGTCATGTAGCCTAACACAACAGGGGTTTGACAAGGCTGCTTTTGTATCGGAGAAAGAGGGAGAGCTCCCCTGTTAGGAAGCAGTGGAAATGAAGCATGAAACATAGTGAAGCATGCCACATGATGCATTGTCTCCTCGTTTTCATAGTTGTCGTTTTTTCCAGTCAAGAATTGTTGAGGCCTGGAACTCACCATTTCCAGTATACCAACATTTACATTTTCAGCATCAAAGAACATTATCATTCTTCAGCACCAATTCCATATGCACTCTCTACAGAGACCAACCTCTCACTTCACCTACATGAGTCTAGTTTTGTCTTACCATTCTAATTGTATCTAACCCTTATTCACCTGCATCACTAATCCAGAGGGGGAAACGTAGTTTAAATTGTGAAGTTAGTCTACTCTATAATGTTTCCTTTTGCTAAAAACACAACTCTTTGACTCTCTGGATCAAAGCAATAGCTTTATCCTCGATATTGCTTTCTCTAAATGCCAGAGTGGACCAGATTGTTGGTAAAGGTCCTCCAGATAAAGGTGCCAAAGGTGGAGGTGACGGGGAGAAAGAGGAGGAGGACCCCAGCATGATGGGACGTCTGGTTAAAGTGGAGAAACGGGTAAGCCAGGTGTTCTTCTGATCTCAGTCTCTCTGTCCTAAACAGTCCACGCTCTTGGTAGAAATGCCCTTAGAGACTAAACACACCGTGTCGACGAATGGTTAGAAGTAGCGGGGTGGCAATGCAACATGTTGAATCGCCACAGTTTGTCAACTACCAGCAGGTGATTCTAACCCACTGTTTTTAGCCGTTCATCTTTGTTGAATCGCCACAGTTTGTCGACAACCAGCAGGTCATTCTAACCTGCTGCTTTTAGGCGTTCATCTTTGTGTTGTGTAATCTGATCTAGGATCAGATTACCCTCCCCAAAGCAGGTGATTCTAACCCATTGCTTTTAGCCGTTCATCTCTGTGGTTTGTAATCTGATTACCCTCCCCAAATTCTAACCATAACCGTTTGGGTGTGAAAAGCCCAACTGACCTAAGATCAGTGTCTATGGGCATCGTCGTGCTACACAACAGTATGCAGAGGTTCCATGGGACTCTCCCTCTTCCTGCAGGTGGGCTCCATGGACAGAAAGCTGGATTTCCTGGTCAACGTGTATGTGCAGCGCATGGGCATCCCGCGCTCCGAGACAGAGGCCTATTTCAACTCCAAGGAGGCCTACCCGGCGCCCCCTTATGTTAGCCCCGAGGATAGCAAGAAGGAGAAGGAGAAGCAGGAGCAGGAAAAGAAGGTGAAAGAAGAGAAGGAAGAGAAGAGCTGCTCCGCCGCCGAGGTCCTCCGCTCCATGGGCTCCGTGGAGAAGAAGAAGTGCTCCCCAGAGCCCAGGTCTTTGGGCACGCCCTCCGGCAGCCGCAGCCGCCCCTGCACCTCCTGGGAGCACCAGCTGCAGCACCCCCTCAGCCAGCCCGCCTGGAACAGCAGTGTGGCCAACACCCCCTCACCTGTAGGGGGGGGCAGCGGAGAACCCTCCCCCTCCCTGTTCCTCCTGCCACCCCCTCCCCCGCCCATCCACGAGCGCTCCTCCTGGGCAGGAGGGGGCAGTAGCCGGGAAGGCTCTTCCCAGGGCAGGAAGCGCAACAGGAGGCAGAGGCGTCAGCCAGACGTGGCCCCGCTGCCCGCCGCTGAGAGTGACACGTCCCTGTCCATCCCATCAGTGGACCATGAGGAGCTGGAGCGCTCCTTCAGTGGGTTCAGCATCTCCCAGGCCAAGGAGGACTTTTTTGGGGCATCGTTCTTCAATGGGGCGGCAGGGGCGGTGGCAGAAACGGGAGCAGGGGCATCGCTCTGCGCCAGGGTTAGACCCTTCATTGCGGAGGGTGAATCAGACACAGACTCTGACCTGTACACCCCTGGTGCCCCCTCACCCCTCTCCTTCAGCGGTGAGGGGGCAGGGGGGTATGGAGACAGAGTCTGGCCGCCTCTCAAGTAGGCTAGGATTAGAATTACTGGCCCTTAGAGAATGAGCTGGGATGGATTGAGATATGAGGGAATGATTAAGAAGATTGCAAATGTTAACACTTGTCACTGATACTTTCACAAACAAAAAATGGCCCAATTGAATCTGTCTTGTGTGATTGTATGTGTATGACATTGAGGTATTCAGAGTTGTTTTAGATAGGGTGTGCAATCACCCGAATGCTTGATTTGATGCTTTTCATTTGAACTAAAGCTGATAAGTTAAAAGATGAACATCTCCTGCGCTTTCTGAACACTCAGTGATTTCTCTGGACCAAAAAACGTGGGGAGATATTGGAAGATATGTCAATACAGTAGCCCAACAGTAGGCTATACCTACAAGTCACCTACTGTATGTTTAGGTTATGCTGAAAACGATCACTGCCTTGTGTTGGTTTTATTCCAGTATGACACCATTTTATTAGAATGTAATTGTTGCTAATTTTTTTCCATTATGAATACGGCGCTCAGTTAAATCAGTGGCATCAGTATATTATTTAATAATGACTTTTTGCGGCAAACTCAATATAATTCTACAGGCCCAACTAATGTGTTGATGGGTTGTGTGCTGTGGTTTATGTATGGTAGTCCTTGGTAGAAAACATTATTGGAAACAAATTATAGGAGAATAGATGCAGCTGCACAACCCTCCCTAAGCATATGGTCTTAAACAAAGTGCGGACTCCTGGAAATGCATGCCTTAATGAGTTCTGCAAAGTAATATACAATGCACAGTTCTAGACTCACTTTTATTTAACAGCAAGATGACAGAGCAAGATGACAAGATTCACATGACATGATTTCTAAGTTGTTGTAGAACTAAGACACAAGCTAGTAGATATGCTTTATACTTTTGAGTTTTTCAGCAATAATATCTTACACTGGTGTCTCTTAAATATGTAAAAAAGTCCATTTTGAGAGAAAATAACTGCACATAAATATGCATAATAAATAAACTGCATGGCATGTACAGCAGAACAATTGCTTTAGATTGAAAATGTATGACTATGGCAAATAGGAACCAAACTAAAACACATTCCTCAACCATTCCACAGATGATCGACAAAGTGGGCAGAACAGGAAAATAAAAGCAAGCAACAATGCATGACTGACTTCAACTTAAATATATAAGTAATGGGGCTAAGAATTTGGAACATTTCTATAAATGCAGTCTTGCTTGCAAATGTTTCTCTTTTCAGGCAGATTATCAGATTCATTCAAAGAATATGCACACTTTAGTAGTTGCTAGTTATAAGTTCATGGCACTGAATGAGACCGAAGAAAACATGCATTTGAATGTTACCCCAATGCACTAACTCACACATTTTCTATATGTTGTTCTTCAGTTTCATGTTCATAATTCAAATTAAGAAAAGAGAGCAGAACTAGAAATGCAATTTAAAAAAAAGGTAAGAATAAGCAGGCAAGCATTGTCAATATGTTTAGTAGCATCAGAGGTCCATCATCAAAGCCTTAATTACTTTCCCCAACTGAGACTTAAATGTTACTGTCAGAACCACCATTTTGCCTTTTTTGTCCATTCCATTACATGAAGCCAAAATACTGCAAAGTCTCAACCACTATACAAGGCACTGTTCACAACTATAGATAAAAGAGCAATGTTATTTGTCCAAATATATGCTTGACGGAATGTTACAACCCAAAGAAATTACCACAGCTTTTACATCTGTAATATCTGTAGTTATGTACCTGCATTGACAAAAATAAACTTTGTACATCACTGGGATTGTGTTGAGGATTCTTCTTTCAGTTCAAGGATGAAGACCAATGACCGTAGCTCGGAATCCACACAGAATATTGCTCAGTTTCATTATTGTTTCACTTCATAATGAAACAATAATAATATTTTTGGATTCCAGGCTTTCACAAGTCATAGAACCAGAATGGTGTAATGATGACCAAATATCACTAGAGGGCAGTCAAGCCTATTTGTATTTTGGCCTTCTCCCTCTCAGTTCACGTTAAAATGTACACTCCATGTGAAGAACATGAATGTTATCTGACTGACAGTCATTTGAAGTGGGTGAAGGGGAAGCTGGTTAGTCTGCTCCATCTGCGTCCCAATAACACATTTTTCTCCTGAAGTATGCACTTGTTCATTCCGCCACACAAATGTGAAAGCATTGGATTGGTGTCCAACATGGGCCAGTAGAGTGAGTTTCCACTATCTTTCTTAAAGGTCCCGCACAGTCATCGTATTTCCCAAGTAAAAACAGCCTTTTAGTGACCAAAACATCACCTATAATATTTTTACACAATTAAAAAACTCATAATTGGAGAAATTCTACCTTTTATCTCATCTCCAACTATGAGGAAGCCTGAAAGAACAGGTTGAGTGGGCGTGGCACTTATATTCATGAGCTCGCCTTGACTGACAGCTCTATGAAATCCTTGTGGTCATTGCCAGGTAACTAGGTAAACAATGGGCCATGTTATTGACGACTTGACTTCCAAGGCTAAATAGTATGTCTCAACCCATTTTCTTTCAAATGGCCTAATGGGTTAACAGAGTTGTTGGGTATCTGACAAACAGCAGCAATACACAATTGCCTTTCAATTGTTTTGTAACTAATTACAGAATACAGTTCATACACTTCTTCACAAGAAATTAGTAAAGCCTGTGTAACCTCTGAAGCTAAGACATAATGGTGAAATCAGCATATAAGAAATGTACTGGACAATGTATTGGTGCCTCTGCATTAGCATTATAAAGTACATTTATTTGATCATTTACAATAGGCCAGCATATTCTAAATATTAATCAAAATAATGTTGAGAAATATTGGTGTCATCAATTGACATAAAAAAAGAGCCATAAGCCTAATATAGGCCCCCGGCCCCCTATTGTGTGCAGGACCCACTTGTACAATTTGTAACATTAATCTCCCGTCCCAATGCTTGAAAAAACAATACGTTTTTTTTTTAAACTATCACCTAAAAATGAATTACTTGGGTTGAATTTCCGAAAAGCACCAACTACCGAGATTGATGGGGAGAGGAGGATAGGGGGACCCATGTACCCCGCTTAATTTAAGCAGGCTTCAGTCACTCACTGCAAAATTGAAGCGGGAAACAAAACCAGTGATGGCCTCCTCTTTGTCAGGCCTCTCACACCGGGCAGACAGGGGCCCTGAGATGGACAGCTCCTCCACATATGGTGCTGGATTAAGGGTGACCTCGTTGAAGAGGAGATCCAGGAGCCTGTCTACATAGCCTGTAATGTGTTTTAATAGGGAAATATTATAGGTAGTGAATTTGATTTTCTTTACTATACTTTACTGAGTTATGATGCTATAAATTCGCTGATGTAGTGAGCCACTTATTCTGCAATTAGTTTTCTGGTGTTTTAGAAGTACTCATTTTGAAATATGAAATATTTAGTTGTGTACCTTTTTGTACAACTTTCAATGTTAGTATTTGGAATTTTTGTGTGCCTGAAATGCTAAATTTATGCAGATTTGGAATGAAGAACTATGACTTACATTATGTTGGGTCTGTCTTCACAGGTGTCACAGCACATCCCCCTTCTTTGCCTTGGGAATGCTGATATTGTATTGCAGCATTGCTGCTGCGGTGGTTGCCTGGCTGCGGTCGGCATTCTCACTGAAATGCACGGCTGCCAGGTACAGCCTAAAACGATAAGGGTTTATTTCAAGTTTTAATGTCACATCCACATTTGTTTAGGAAAAACTATACTATTGCAGTCATTATGCATTACACATGATGAAAAAAACATTTTGTGGTGTGATGTAATATACAGTGCATTCGGAAAGTATTCAGACCCCTTTACCTTTTCCACATTTTGTTACGTTACAGCCTTATTCTAAAATGGATTAAATAAATACAAATCCTCATCAATCTACACACAATACCCCATAATGACAAAGTGAAAACAGGTTTAGACATTTTTGCAAATTTATAAAAAATAAATGTACATAAGTATTCAGACCCTTTGCTATGAGACTCGAAATTGAGCTCAGGTGCATCCTGTTTCCATTGACCATCCTTGAGATATTTCTACAACTTGATTGGAGACCACCCATGGTAAATTCAATTCATTGGACATTTTTTGGAAAGGCACACAACTGTCTATATAAGGTTCCACAGTTGACAGTGCATGTCAGAGCAAAAACATTTTAAATTTTTACATTTTAGTCATTTAGCAGACGCTCTTATCCAGAGCGACTTAGTTAGTGAGTGCATACATTTTCATACTGGTCCCCCGTGGGAAACGAACCCACAACCCTGGCGTTGCAAGCGCCATGCTCTACCAACTGAGCTACAGGGGACCAAGCCATGAGGTCAAACAAATTGTCCGTAGAGCTCCGAGACAGGATTGTGTCGAGGCACAGATCTGGGGAAGGGTCCCAAAAGATATCTGCAGCATTGAAGGTTCCCAATAACAAAGTGGCCTCCATCATTCTTAAATGAAAGAAGTTTGGAACCACCAAGACTCTTCCTAGAGCTGGCCGCCCGGCCAAACTGAGCAATCTGGGGAGAAGGGCCTAGGTCAGGGAGGTGACCAAGAACCCGATGGTCACTCTGACAGAGCTCCAGATTTCCTCTGTGGAGATGGGAGAACCTTCCAGAAGGCCATCCATCTCTGCAGCACTCCACCAATCAGGCCTTTATGGTAGAGTGGCCAGACGGAAGCCACTCCTCAGTAAAAGGCACATGGCCGCCCGCTTGGAGTTTGCCAAAAGGCACCTAAAGGACTCTCAGCTCATGAGAAACAAGATTATCTGGTCTGTTGAAACCAAGATTGAACTCTTTGGCCTGAATGCCAATCGTCACCTCTGGAGGAAACCTGGCACCATCCCAACGGTGAAGCATGGTGGTGGCAGCATCATGCTGTGAGGATTTTTTCAGCAGCAGGGACTAGTCAGGATCGAGGGGAAGAAACTGAGCAAAGTACAGAGAGATCCTTGATGAAAACCTGCTCCAGAGCACTCAGGATCCCAGACTGGGGTGAAGGTTCACCTTCACATGGGACAACGACCCTAAGCACACAGCCAAGACAACGCAGGAGTGGCTTCGGGACAAGTCTCTGAATGTCCTTGAGTGGCCCAGCCAGAGCCCGGACTTGAACCCAATCTAACATTTCTGGAGAGACCTGAAAATAGCTGTGCAGCTTGAGAGGATCTGCAGAGAAGAATGGGAGAAACTCCCCAAATACAAGTGAGCCAAGCTTCTAGCGTCATACCCAAGAAGACTCAAGGCTGTAATCGCTGCCAAAGGTGCTTCAACAAAGTACTGAGTAAAGGGTCTGAGTACTTATGTAAATGTGATATTTACGTTTTTTATTTTTAATACATTTCCAAAAATGTCTAAAAACATATTTTTGCTTTGTCATTATGGGGTATTGTGTGTAGATTGATGAGGGAAAAAACGATTTAATCAATTTTAGAATAAGGCTGTAACATAACAAAATGTGGAAAAAGTCAAGGGGTCTAAATGCTTTCCGAATGCACTGTAACTGCAAATTATTCCAAGGTAGGAAAAAGCCACATTCTCGGGTGTAAACCTAAGAATGAGACTGTGGAAGCCTTCCAGGGCAGAGGTCTGATGGAGAGAGCTCAGCTTGGCAACATGCTTGAGCAACTGCTTGTTCAGCAGCAGCTTCTCCAGTTTGTACACTGGTCTGGGCACTTGAATTGAAGTGAGTAGTATTATATACCTGAAAAAGTCACACAGATTTTATTAATTTATTGTACTAACTCCAGTACATACCAGGCCTCAGCCATTTGTTGGTGCTTCTGGGGGGTGCATGGAGGTACTTTGGGAAGAGAGGATTGTCATGTGTGAGGAGATCTGCAGGTGATTGAAAAGCAATGTCCACCTGGTTACCCTCTTTACCACTTGCTACAGTACTCGCCGACCAGTAGAGGTGGTTGGTGATGCTCTGCGCCAAATGTTTCACCTTCAGACATTCCTTGTCCTTGGCTACTACTTCCACTTTCCTAGAGATACCTGATCATGTAGTGTTCACAACAAAAATACGTATTTCCTTTACATTGGTATGCTTACTTTAGCTCGATGGGTGAGCAGACTTGGCACTTTTGGGGTTGTTGCCATTGTAACAGTCTAGCTAAATCTAGCTTTTATATGACTTCTTACATTTTGCTACATGCCAGGAATCATAGTAGTGGATGATCCCAGCATACAGCTCTCTGAGGAATTTCTGGATATGGGAATGCCGATCTGTGATCATCAATGTGACTTTCACATTGGACCTTTGCAGGAATTCAAGGCTCCCTTTCAGTCCCTCTACTGCCGCCAAACTCATTGCTCAATTATTTGATAAATTAGTAATTTTTTGAAAAGAAAAAAGAAACACCTGCTAGACATCCACAATCTTGACAGTTTCAATGTCCATCATGGAGTTACAAAAACACACACCTACTTGTTGAGAGAAACATTGTTAGCCACTGTGGAGCACCATAAGATGAAGAGCAATTTTGGGGTTGTTTCACCTACCTGAGTGGCTGGGGGAGTCTGTCCTCATGTCTCCTCCAATGGCAACTCCTCCCTCCGTGTCATGGATTGAATCAGCTCGGCCTGCTCAGTATTGTAGAAACTAAATATATGGTAGGCTGGCGTGAGTGATGTATAAGGAGCGGCAAATCGTCCTCACACGCAGAGCTGTCAGCATCTGTAAAGACATCACGGTTGAGTACATCGTTTGGAATTGGAATGGCAATTGAACAGCAGAATATATCCCAGTATGTGTGTTTAACTTGCCTTCTTTGACTGGATAAAAGACCACCCAGTGAGGTATATGGCAGCAAAGAGGTGGAGGTTTCCAGCTGGGATGCTACCAATGAGGGGCTGGCTCTTCCACTGTCTGGTAAATGAGCAGTAGCTGTAAGAACATTTCTGCTCCACAGACATGAATGTCCCCCTCACAAACCTTGTGACACGGCACACCCTTGTGCGGATGAGGCAGTCTTGGAAGAGTTCTAACAGGCAATCCTCATACATAATGTATTTTGGAATGTCCTGCATGGATTTCGGTGGTGATCTGTGGGGAAGGAACACACACAGGACTCAACAAACCTCCCAATACTCCAAAAAGTATCCAGACTCACAATCCATTTCAAATGATGACAATATGTGGGCTACTTTATCCCAGTTATCAATCATGGAAATAATGTTTTGTGGATGAATCTACATTCTTACAGTATGAGTAGAAAACAAGCCCATAGTAAAGATCATAACAGAAATAATTTGAGTAACTATCTGTCAAATACTTGCTACCTCCCATCACTGTTGTCTCTATTATTCACAACCTCTTCAAACATGAATGAAGAGGATCAAAGGTCTCCTCCTCCAATGAGAAATGACATTGAGACAAGGAATTGAGGACACATGGATGGGAGTCATTATTTGATATCTAGTGAAGTGAGGTGTAGAGACATTCAAACAGTGTCACAACCAGTCCTAATTCACTCCCTAACCCTCCCCCTTAAACCTAACCCTTTACTGTTTGCTGATTTGTAAGGTGTAAACAATTTGATGGAAGCCACATTACTACTTATACCTATCCACACTATTTAGATCTGTAAACATTGAAGTGTTAGGGACAAGGTGGAGAGGGAGGGATTGAATTGGAACCGGCAGTTCCTCTTGCAATAGCCAAGGCCATGGTAGAGTATGATATAGAAGACAGAGCCATGAAGATGTACACTTACTATTTGATTGGAGGTTCATCCAAGCTTGAGACACTTGGATAGTATGAGTGATCCTCATCATCATAAGGGCATGTGTTTGCATTGTCACTTTCATCAAAATAGGACTCCTCCGTGACTGTTTGGTGGCGGTTGGGATGTTCTGTCTTTGACAGGTGACCCAAGCATGGTGGTCCCAACACCAACAGTTTTGGTGGATGTGGTTGCCTTGGAAGCTGTGCAGAGAGCAGATGTAGAATGTTTTAAAATGTTTATCATTCCAGCTTGATGATAGTGGAAAGACAAAGGGAAATGGAAAGTGAAATAATGAATGTGTTTGTTTTTTATTTTCATGTTTTTCCTTTCTGCTTGCATTTTGTATTTATATTTTGATGTGTGTATTTTCTGTAATTTATGTAATTCAGGGCTCATCTGTAAAATATACATTGATCTCAGTATGACCCCCTAATAAAATAAAGGTTAAATAAAATAAATCATTTGTTGGTCTTGGTAATACTGGAAGCTTACATTGACACCCAATCTCCCTTGTTGGTGGGCTGGCACTCAATGTAGGGGGCTTAGGGGTGGAAGAACAAAAAACATATAGTGACTGTCAGGGGTGCAGCTAGCTAGCTAGTAACCATAAAGCAATAAAACGAATGTCTCATACTTGAATTCCCCACGTGTTACAGAAAAGATACCGTTCACAAATCAAAGCAGCCAAAGTTGCTTTAGCTAACGTTAGCCCCCCATCCCCCAAGAATGTTGGCTACCATGTCAGACTCATCCAACTCTGAGCGCTTGCAAGATCCACTGTCATGATGGTACAGCATCTGTCTTCAGGATTAGCTTCCTGGCAAGACCCATCGATTGTTCTCCCCAATTAATAAACCAACTTCGCTGGAAAATGTGCACTACACACGCGATTCATTTTCGTAATTTTAGGTGCAGCCTCAGCCTGTCCACCCGACATGAAAAGCAGCCAGTGCTGGTTGATGTCTTTATTATTCGGAAAATAGTGTAACTTTAAATTAACACTATAGCATCCAGTCACAACATAGTGTGCTTTTTCCGTCATGCTGGTAAGTAGCTTGCTAGGAGAGTAGGATATATGTACCAGTACAGTGGGATAGGCAAGCAAGTGATATATGTTTCAGTAAGATTGGATTTTTAGCGTTTCTAGCAATGGTTATTAATTGTACTGCAGGGATGGAATGAAAATGGAGGTTGTGGTGGCAGCTGCAGAGAGATATTTGGGTGTGCGAGACTTGACAGCAGAATAATTACAGGGAGTGTTAAGTGGTGATGTCCCATAATTTCAGGTTGAGGGCATGAGGTAGGAGTGAGTATATTTAAATAGTGGAGAAGGGTGGGGTTAATTATTAGTAATAGTTTTGAATTTGTGAGTGTAGTGTTAGATGGTAGGGTATTTCTTTGCTTTGTTTTATTTTATTTTTCAAGGAAAAGAAAAGGGAGTTGTACTCCAGTCTAGTAGGTGGCGTTAATGCAACAAATTGGATGCCAACCGTCGTTAAACCTCATTGAAGAAGAAGAAGCCTCCTGAATCCAAGTGTTTGACATGGGTTGGACATGGGGGAGGGGACCAGTAATTTTATGTTCAACTTTGTCAATGTACCAGCTACAGTAATTTGTTATACTTGGGTCAACCTATTATGAACTGGTTTCATCCAAATATCATCCAATTTGATGAAAAACATGATTTTCACTGTTCGGGACCTTTAACATTAAAGATGTTGTCATTTTCATTCAGATCCATGAAGGGAAGTGAACAAGTGCACAGAAAGGATAAATTATTTGGACACAGTGGTTGTGAAAGTGTCAAGTGAGGGATAAGGCCATGACGTCGGAAATTCTACGCTAGAATCCACCTTGAAATGGAAACATTGACACATCAGGATCTCAATGGGGATTCCCTGATGTGATTAAGCCCAAAATAAAAAGGAATTAGGCCCAGCTTGTATCTCTATACTGGTTTCCTTTTTATTGGGTTCCTTTCCTTGCCCCCTTTCGTTCATGACCACTGTTAGGTGAAAGGTCTGGATAGACTTTCACCACATTGCTATCGCCTATAAATTCCTAAGGAGAGGAGACGAGGAGATGAAGCGATTGACAGGTATAATGGCAGGAAGAGGGTTTTTGTCATACTCATGAAAGTGATGCTGGGCCAGGTAATTTGTTAAGTGTTCTGAACCCATTGGAAGGGCAATACGAAGATAAATGGATTGCCTCATTAATACAAACCCCTGTAGGGTTATTTACTCACGATGGTACCTAGGGAGTTGCAGACACTTAGTGTAACCTTGGAAAGCCAACCCGTTCATCTCCCTGTGAGTAAATGCACTTAAAGGGGCAATCTGTAGTTCAAACAATAACAAGCGAACACCCCACCACTGTTTTGGTAAACAGCTGAGGGATGAAGCTGGAGAAATGTAACCACTCCATTGGATAGACGGAGCTATGGATGCAAGGACTGACCATCCATGATACTGTATCTACGATATAGTTTTTACCATGTTTTGAGGCTGTACAGTGTTTGTTTATAATTGCATTGTTTGCAAACAATTGAGTAAGACAAGCTGATATTTTGGGTTCTGATGGGGTACGACTGTTAAACTAAGCTCATTAAACTATGTTATATTCTTCAAGAATCAATGAGTATACAGTACTAGTCAAAAGTTTGGACACACCTACTCATTCAAGGGTTTTTCTTTATTTTTACTATTTTCTACATTGTAGAATAATACTAAAGACATCAAAACTATGAAATAACACAGTAACCAAAAAATAAAAAAATAAAAATATATTTTATATTTGAAATTCTTCAAATAGCCACCCTTTGCCTTGATGACAGCTTTGCACACTCTTGGCATTCTCTCAACCAGCTTCACCTGGAATGCTTTTCCAACAGTCTTGAAGGAGTTCCCACATATGCTGAGCACTTGTTGGCTGCTTTTCCTTCACTCTGCCGTCCGACTCATCCCAAACCATCTCAATTGGGTTGAGGTTGGGGGATTGTGGAGGCCAGGTCATCTGATGCAGCACTCCATCACTCTCCTTCTTGGTAAAATAGCCCTTACACAGCCTGGAGGTGTGTTGGGTCATTGTCCTGTTGAAAAACAAATGATAGTTTCCACTAAGCCCAAACCAGATGGGATGGCGTATTGCTGCAGAATGCTGTGGTAGCCATGCTGGTTAAGTGTGCCTTGAATTCTAAATAAATCACAGACAGTGTCACAAACAAAGCACCCCCACACCATAACACCTCCTCCATGCTTTACGGTGGGAACTACACATGCAGAGATCATCCGTTTACCCACACCGCTTCTCACAAAGACACGGCGGTTGGAACCAAAAATCTCCAATTTGGACTCCAGACCAAAGGACACAGTTCCACCGGTCTAATGTCCATTGCTCGTGTTTCTTGGCCCAAGCAAGTCTCTTCTTCTTATTGGTGTCCTTTAGTAGTGGTTTCTTTGCAGCAATTCGACCATGAAGGCCTATTTCACACAGTCCCCTCTGAACAGTTGATGTTGAGATGTGTCTGTTACTTGAACTCTGTGAAGCATTTATTTGGGCTGCAATTTCTGAGGCTGGTAACGCTAATGAACTTATCCTCTGCAGCAGAGGTAACTCCGGGTCTTCCATTCCTGTGGCGGTCCTCATGAGAGCCAGTTTCATCATAGCGCTTGATGTTTTTTGCGACTGCACTTGAAGAAATTTTCAAAGTTCTTGACATTTTCAGTATTGACTGACCTTCATGTCTTAAAGTAATGATGGAATGTTGTTTCTCTTTGCTTATTTGAGCTGTTCTTGCCATAATATGGACTTGGTCTTTTACCAAATAGAGCTATCTTCTATATACCCCCCTACCTTGTCACAACACAACTGATTGGCTCAAACACATTAAGAAGGAAATAAATTCCACAAATTAGCTTTTAAGAAGGCACACCTGTTAATTGAAATGCATTCCAGGTGACTACCTCATGAAGCTGATTGAGAGAATGCTAAGAGTGTGCAAAGCTGTCATCAAGGCAAAGGGTGGCTATTTGGAGAATCTAAAATCTAAAATATATTTTGATTTGTTTAACACTTTTTTGGTGACCACATGATTCAATATGTGTTATTTCATAGTTTTGATAAATCACTATTATTCTGCAATGTAAAACATTTTCAAAATAAAGAAAAACCCTTGAATGAGTAGGTGTGTCCAAACTTTTGACTTGTAGTGTATATTATTAATTAAAAAAGCAATAAATGGATGCAGCAATCACAGATTTCCCTTTTAAGATAAATATTATTATGCAGGTCTTCTAGAGGCCAAAAGACCAATGACCTGCTGCAATGAAAAGCTGATGTTTGAATTGTATGCTATTATATTTATAGAACTATTAATTTTTGCATGGAAAATGCAATGTGGGAATAAAGGTTCAGTGAAATCTTATGAGAGTCCTTGCTGATGTAGGTAGCAGAGGGGGTTTTGTGAATTATGCTCATGAGGTGACGAGTAACCTTGCCTGAGACCTAGGTCATATTCATCATTGCACACTATAGCCAAACCTTTTGCAGAGGAAAACGAAAACAAGCATTTCTTATTGGATAAGTTCAGGTAGTCCTTCCCCGTTTCAGTCTGTTTTCTGCTGTTTGGCACCTAGTGAGTACGACCCTGAAGTCCCAAACCTGCTTCTCATGTAAGTCACAAGACTGTGTCAGTGAGCATTCGATCAGGGCCCTAACATCTTTAGATCTCGGTGAGGCAAGGTTACTCATCGTAAGTGTGGTTCACCTAACCGCCTCATTTATCCAACCAGCCACATTACGTAGCCAACTATTGGCTGTTTGCGAAATACATACACACCACAGACATTTATTCAAAGGAAATGTATTTGTGTTTAAATTAACTCATTAGGTGGAGGTACGACCAACAATCAATGAAGCCATTAGCAATCACACGTTATTGGAAACCAGTCAAAAGAGAGACCATCAGATGTGGATTTGTTTATTTTATTTTATGCTAGGCCTAGAGTGTCTGCCCGATATTTTTTTTTGATTGGCTGGTTTGAACCATGTATAAAGCTTTTTATTGCAGTGTATCCCTTGCATGTGAACATTATGTGTAGCATAGCGTTTCATCTCTATAGTGTGTAGGATTATTGTAGCCTTTTTCTGTAGCCTGTCAACTATGTGTCTGTCTATCCCTGTTCTCTCCTCTCTGCACAGGCCACACAAACGCTTCACACCACGTCGCTGTTGCCACTCTAATCTGGTGGTCCCTGCGCGCATGACCCACGTGGAGTTCCAGGTCTCTGGGAGCCTCTGGAACTGCCGTTCTGCGGCCAACAAGGCAGAGTTAATCTCAGCCTATGCTACCCTCCAGTCCCTCGACTTCTTGGCGCTGACGGAAACATGGATTACCACAGAAAACACTGCTACTCCTACTGCTCTTTCCTCGTCTAACCATGTGTTCTCGCATACCCTGAGAGCATCTGGTCAGCGCGGCAGGGGCACAGGAATCCTAATCTCTCCCAAGTGGACATTCTCTCTATTTCCACTGACCCATCTGTCTATCTCCTCATTTGAATTCCATGCTGTCACAGTCACTAGCCCATTCAAGCTTAACATCCTTGTCATTTATCGCCCTCCAGGTTCCCTTGGAGAGTTCATCAATGAGCTTGATGCCTTGATAAGTTCATTTCCCGAGGATGGCTCACCCCTTACAGTTCTGGGTGACTTTAACCTCCCTACGTCTGCCTTTGACTCATTTCTCTCTGCTTCCTTCTTTCCACTCCTTTCCTCTTTTGACCCCACCCTCTCACCGCCCCCCCCCCCTACTCACAAGGCAGGCAATACGCGTGACCTCATCTTTACTAGATGCTGTTCTACTAATCTCACTGCAACTCCCCTCCAAGTCTCCGACCACTACTTTGTATCCTTTTCTCTCTCGCTCTCCTCCAACACTACTCACTCTGCCCCTACTCAGATGGTAATGTGCCATCGCAACCTTCGCTCTCTCTATCCCGCTACTCTCTCCTCTTCCATCCTATCATCTCTTCCCTCTGCTAAATCCTTCTCCCTACTCTCCTGATTCTGCCTCCTCAACCCTCCTCCCCTCCCTTTCTGCATCTTTTGACTCTCTATGTCCCCTATCCTCCCGGCCGGCTCGGTCCTCCCCTCCTGCTCCGTGGCTTGATGACTCATTGCGAGCTCACAAAAGAGGGCTCCGGGCAGCCGAGCGGAAATGGAGGAAAACTAGACTCCCTGCGGACCTGTCATCTTTTCACTCCCTCCTCTCTACATTCTCTTCCTCTGTTTCCGCTGCCAAAGCCACTTTCTACCACTCTAAATTTCAAGCCTCTGCCTCTAACCCTAGGAAGCTCTTTGCCACCTTCTCCTCCCTGCTGAATCCTCCTCCTCCTCCCCCTCCCTCCTCCCTCTCTGTGGATGACTTCGTCAACCATTTTGAAAAGAAGGTTGACGACATCCGATCCTCATTTATTAAGTCAAATGACACCGCTGGTCCTGCTCACACTGCCCTACCCTATGCTTTGACTTCTTTCTCCCCTCTCTCTCCAGATGAAATCTTGCGACTTGTGACGGCCGGCCGCCCAACAACCTGCCCGCTTGACCCTATCCCCTCCTCTCTTCTCCAGACCATTTCCGGAGACCTTCTCCCTTACCTCACCTCGCTCATCAACTCATCCTTGACCGGTGGCCATGTCCCTTCCGTCTTCAAGAGAGTGAGAGTTGCACCCCTCCTCAAAAAACCTACACTCGATCCCTCCAATGTCAACAACTACAGACCAGTATCCAAAACTCTTGAGCATGCCGTCTCTAGCCAACTCTCCTGCTATCTCTCTCAGAATGACCTTCTTGATCCAAACCAGTCAGATTTCAAGACTGGTCATTCAACTGAGACTGCTCTTCTCTGTGTCACGGAGGCTCTCCGCACTGCTAAAGCTAACTCTCTCTCCTCTGCTCTTATCCTTCTAGACCTATCCGCTGCCTTTGATACTGTGAACCATCAGATCCTCCTCTCCACCCTCTCCGAGTTGGGCATCTCCGGCGCTGCTCACTCTTGGATTGCGTCCTACCTGACAGGTCGTGCCTACCAGGTGGCGCCTACCAGGTGGCGTGGCGAGAATCTGTCTCCGCACCACGTGCTCTCACCACTGGTGTTTCCCAGGGCTCAGTTCTAGGACCTCTCCTATTCTCTCTATACACCAAGTCACTTGGCTCTGTCAAATCCTCACATGGTCTCTCCTATCATTGCTACGCAGACGACACACAATTAATTTTCTCCTTTCCCCCTTCTGATAACCAGGTGGCGAATCGCATCTCTGCATGTCTGGCAGACATATCAGTGTGGATGTCGGATCACCACCTCAAGCTGAATCTCGGCAAGACGGAGCTGCTCTTCCTCCCGGGGAAGGACTTCCCACTCCATGATCTCGCCATCACGGTTGACAACTCCATTTTGTCCTCCTCCCAGAGTGCAAAGAACCTTGGCATGACCCTAGACAACACCCTGTCGTTCTCCGCTAACATCAAAGCGGTGACCCGATCCTGCAGGTTCATGCTCTACAACATTCGCAGAGTACGACCCTACCTTACACAAAAAGCATCACAGGTCCTAATCCAGGCACTTGTTATCTCCCGTCTGGATTACTGCAACTCGCTGTTGGTTGGGCTCCCTGCCTGTGCCATTAAACCCCTACAACTTATCCAGAACGCTGCAGCCCGTCTGGTGTTCGACCTTCCCAAGTTCTCTCATGTCACCCCGCTCCTCCGCACACTCCACTGGCTTCCAGTTGAGGCTCACATCTACTACAAGACCATGGTGCTTGCCTACGGAGCTGTGAGGGGAACGGCACCTCCTGATCAGACCCTACACCCAAACGAGGGCACTGCGTTCATCCACCTCTGGCCTGCTAGCTCCCCTACTTCTACGGAAGCACAGTTCCCGCTCAGCCCAGTCAAAGCTATTTGCTGCTCTGGCACCCCAATGGTGGAACAAGCTCCCCCATGACGCCAGGACAGTGGAGTCACTGACCACCTTCCGGAGACACTTGAAACCCTATCTCTTTAAGGAATACCTGGAATAGTATAAAGTAATCCTTCTACCCCCCACCCTCCCCCTCCACCCCATAAATTAAAAAAAAAAAATAATAATAAAAAATGTTTTCCCACTGGCTATCATAATTTGAATGCACCAATTTGTAAGTCGCTCTGGTAAGAGCGTCTGCTTAATGATGTAAATGTAAATGTAGGACATCCATTATTTTTTTTACCCTACTACTTTCTGTTTTGGGATTGGGGTTGTTGGGTGAGCATCAAATCAATATGTTCATCAGATGCAATATCATATGGATCAAAAGAGGACTACCTAACTTGTCATTCATTTTCATATCAAAGGAGATCTTGTCGTATCAAAATTCAGATATTATATATTATTATAGCATCCTACAAATGATATTGATTGATTGTGGGGTTCTCTGTCTTTGATTATAATATAATATGCCATTTAGCAGAAGCTTTTATCCAAAGCGACTTACAGTCATGCGTGCATACATTTTTGTGTATGGGTGGTCCCGGGGATCGAACCCACTACCCTGGCGTTACAAGCGCCGTGCTCTACCAGCTGAGCTACAGAGGACTCCACAGATAATAATAATACATCTTGCGCACATCCCGTTATAACGTCGATAAATCCAGATAAATTGGGTCAATTACAACAAGCGTTAATTTAGCCATCCATTATTATCTATCTGCTCTACAAACATTTTAAAGTTTGAGATAACCTTAGATTGTCCATCAATGGTGTTTGTTGTCACTGACCCTTTGTCTTTGGTTCACAGAACCATGTGTATCCCTGTGTCTGGCGGGGCTTGTAAACATTTTATTTATATATAGCAAAATGCCACCAATGTGTACCAAGGGCAGCACACTCCAAAGATCCATGATGTCGGCGGTGCGCAAATAAGGTTGTCTATATAGTATTGATTAACATATAGCGCTATTTACATTCATTACACATCTATTCCAAATGGAGGCTTTGTCGTTGAAGGCAGAGGGGGTGGAGGTGAGGGCACAAAAGTAAAATATAAGGGCAATTTGCATAGACAATTAGTCTTGCTCCAATTCGTGACTTCAATTGCTTCTTTGATTAGGGTCACTTGTGATTTTGTCATTTCTTAAGAGTTTAACTGGCATGGTTGGCTGGGAATGTATAAGGTTATGTCAACATTATTTAAAAGTAGTGCTTACAGGGTTTTTTATTAAGTTTGAGCTATAGGCAGTTAATAAATTAGTTTTAAAAAGTATACATCTTTTCCGATTTATTTTACAAATAAACAAGAAGCTATAAAAACAAATAAAGAGAGTTGCACACTCTATGTATAAACTCCCATTCATTTATTGGGTAAGAAACCACCAACGTTTTGGCATCACTGTGCCTTCTTAAGGGTGAAGAAATAAACATGACACAATTATAAACACACAACTATTGAATTAATCAACAGTGTATGATATTGCTAAACTCTTTATCCTATGCCTTTTGAAAATTGTACTTATTGCACTATCCAAATAAAGTGATAGATTGTTGATCCAATTTGATTCAGTAAGGGCAGCTTATCATACAACACCAGCCAATTATTTTATTTGTATTTTTTTCCACCTTTATTTAACCAGGTAAGCCAGTTGAGAACAAGTTCTCATTTACAACTGCGACCTGGCCAAGATAAAGCAAAGCAGTGCGATAAAAACAACAACAACACAGAGTTACATATGGAATAAACAAAACGAACAGTCAATAACACAGTAGAAAATCTATATACAGTGTGTGCAAATGTAGTAAGTTATGGAGGTAAGGCAATAAATAGGCCATAGTGCAAAATAATTACAATTTAGTATTAACACTGGAGTGATAGATGTGCAGAAGATGATGTGCAAATAGAGATACTGGGGTGCAAATTAGCAAAATAAATAACAATATGGGGATGAGTTAGTTGGGCTGTGTACAGGTGCAGTGATCGGTAAGCTGCTCTGACAACTGATGCTTAAAGTTAGTGAGGGAGATAAGTGTCTCCAGCTTCAGAGATTTTTGCAGTTTGTTCCAGTCATTTGCAGCAGAGAACTGGAAGGAATGGCGGCCAAAGGAGGTGTTGGCTTTGGGGATGACCAGTGAGATATACCTGCTGGAACGCATACTACGGTTGGGTGTTGCTATGGTGACCAATGAGCTGAGATAAGGCAGGGATTTGCCTAGAAGTGATTTATAGATGACCTGGAGCCAGTGGGTTTAGCGACGAATATGTAGTATGGGCCATTCAACGAGAGCGTACAGGTCACAATGGTGGGTAGTATATGGGGCTTTGGTGACAAAACGGATGGCACTGTGATAGACTACATCCAATTTGCTGAGTAGAGTGTTGGAAGCTATTTTGTAAATGACATCGCCGAAGTCAAGGATCGGTAGGATAGTCAGTTTTACGAGGGCATGTTTAGCAGCATGAGTGAAGGAGGCTTTGTTGCGAAATAGCAAGCCGATTCTAGATTTAACTTTGGATTGGAGATGCTTAATGTGAGTCTGGAAGGAGAGTTTACGGTCTAACCAGACACCTAGGTATTTGTAGTTGTCCACATATTCTAAGTCAGACCCGCCGAGAGTAGTGATTCTAGTCGAGCAGGCGGGTGCAAGCAGCGTTCGATTGAAAAGCATGCATTTAGTTTTACTAGCGTTTAAGAGCAGTTGGACACCACGGAAGGAGTGTTGTATGGCATTGAAGCTCGTTTGGAGGTTTGTTAACACAGTGTCCAATGAAGGGCCAGATGTATACAAAATGGTGTCGTCTGCGTAGAGGTGGATCTGAGAGTCACCAGCAGCAAGAGCGACATCATTGATATACACAGAGAATAGAGTCGGCCCGATAATTGAACCCTGTGGCACCCCCATAGAGACTGCCAGAGGTCCAGGCAACAGTTCCCTCCAATTTGACACATTGAACTCTATCTGAGAAGTAGTTGGTGAACCAGGCGAGGCAGTCATTTGAGAAACCATGGGTATTTAGTCTGCCAATAAGAATGCGGTGATTGACAGAGTCAAAAGCCTTGGCCAGGTCGATGAAGACGGCTGCACAGTACTGTCTTTTATCGATCGCGGTTATTATATCGTTTAGGACCTTGAGCGTGGCTGAGGTGCACCCATGACCAGCTCGGAAACCAGATTGGATAGCGGAGAAGGTACGGTAGAAAGGCATAACGCAATCACAGGTGTTATTCGAGAGGGCTAAGACAACAACTGGTAATAGCGATGAAAGTTTGGGCTGAGGCTAAACAGATAAACAGGATATGGTACCGTGTAAAGGAAATCCAGCAGGCATCAGCTGTGTAGCTGAGTGATCATAAGGTCCAGTGAACAGCAATAGGTAAGTCCGGGAGCAGTTCGTAGGCTGCTACAGCACAGGCGAGCAGGAGGCACGGCTGTTGATTGTGCGTGCTAGCGGGCCGGGGCTAGCAGATAGATCTTCGTGGTCATCGCAATGGGAAGCCTGTTGAAACCACATCAGATGATTACGTCGGCAGACCAGTTGTGATGGATCGGCGGGGCTCCGTGTCGACACTAGGAGGTCCCGTCCGGTTGACAGGGAGGTAGATAGCCATGAGATGGGCCTGGCTCGAGTCTAGCTCAAGGCTAGCTGGTGCGTCAGGACAGTGGGGATTAGCCAACAACAGCCATTCGGTTGCAGCTAGCTAGTTGTGATGATCCGGTGTTAAGGTCCAGTGATTCAGTGATTCCGACAGAAAATCCGATATGCTCTTGGTCGATAGCACAAAAAAACAGGCTATTTACACGAGGACACAACAGAATACACGACTGCACTGCTACGCCATCTTGGAAGATTACATTTACTGAATTGAATTGATCTAAATTCCCTGAGTAGGACATTTACCAGATGCAACACTGACAATACATTATTTGGGTGTAGGTTATAGGAAGGGATACAGCAATTTCACTGATGCATGAACCTATTACTAATTAAAGAGTGACTGCCCCTAAACAGCAACTAATCCCTTTGAAAACAGCCTATGTGGCATCGATATTGTTTCTTTTGTTTGTTTAACTAGGCAAGTCAGTTAAGAAAAAATTATTATTCACAATGACGGCCTACACCGGCCAAACCCGGACGACGCTGGGCCAATTGTGCGCTGCCCTATGGGACTCCCAATAACGGCCGGTTGTGATACAGCCTGGAATCGAACCAGGGGGTCTGTAGTGACGCCTCAAGCACTGAGATGCAGTGCCTTAGACCGCTGCACCACTCGGGAGCGAGTGGCGTTGGAAACATTTATTGTGGTGTCAAAATTGACTACAAAGTGTAAATAGGATAATTTTGTTAATAAACAGAGTTTGGAACCTGAGTCTGTCACCACGAGTAAATGAAGGTTTGGTTTGGATTACAGTTGTCAACAATGAATACCCCCTTTTGCCAAGCTCCACGTGCAACTTAGTGACTTTGTCGCTATATTTAGTGAGTTTTCAGACCCCTCTAGCGACACATTTTCAAAAAAGCGACTAGCGACAAATCTAGCGACTTTTCCTGGTGTTATTGGAGACTTTTGGAGACTCTGACGTGAAAGCACGTATCGTTCTTACTCTTCTCAATGAGCAGCGGGTGCTGCCGTGGGCCCCACCTCCGACCCCACCCCCGTCCCAAAGCACTCACAGGCGGCCCAGTCCTCGCGCAGCAGTCCCTCCCAGCTGCAGACAGAGCAGGAGATTTTCACCCCTCCGCGTCCATACTGCAAATGAATCGCGCATGCTGGAATCTGCCGCTGGCTGATCCCGCCCTGGCTTATATTCAGGGCGGGATGTAAATGTAGGGTGTTTTTTACTCACTTTTTGTCTCTCCCACAACGTTATTCCTCTCTCCTACAGCGTCCATCACAATTACATGCACATGGACAATTATGCTAATTAGGTGAAGACGTCATTTAGCGACTTCTAGTGACTTTTAGGACAGCCTATAGCTACTTTACTTATTGAGGAGTTGGCAACACTGCCGCTTCCCTTCATTGAATGGGACTCTGTTGTTTCATCACCCCCAACGCGTTCAAAGGATCACGGCCATTTGAGACTGAAAAGTCCTATACGGATTGACCATGCCTCCACCTCGACAATGCATGCTTCCAGCAGGATGTACAGCCAACTATGGTTTGCATACCCTGCTGAAGGACACTAGTAACCTACCATGCGGAATAGGGGGTCGAAGTTCGTTGGTCCCCAATGGTGATGAGTATACCGGTAGCTAGACCATAGACTGCTGGTTATGTATCTAGCCAACTAGCTAGCTGGCTAACTTTAGCCTACCTCAATACAACTCAGATTTGACTTGGAAACATTATAACATTTCAAAAGAAGGCAAATCATTAGTAGGAAAATATTTTGTCATGATTGTGATGTCGCCAGATTAACTTTACAGTAGATGCAGTAAAACTTTAGCCAGCTAACTAAGATTGAGGGGACCACCGTCTTTTAGCTAGCTAACATTAGCATTGGTAGCTATTTTTGACAAACTTTGCTAGTAACAGTAATGGCAACATTGCCATCTCTCTGAAGTAAATTTGACGACATAATATGGCAAAGTTTTTTCCTACTAATTATTTGCCTAGTGGTTATTGTTGGGACAGTAACCGAAAGATTGCTATTTCAAATCCACGAGCCAGCAAGGTGGAAAAATCTACCGTTCTGCCCTTGAGCAAGGCAGTTAACCCCCACAACAACTTCTCCCGGGCACCGATGATGTGGATGTCTATTAAGGCAGCCCCCCTCAGTCTGGCCCCCCTCTGATTCAGAGGGGATGGGTTAAATGTGGAATAAACACTTTGAAAAATGTATGCACTCACTAACTGTAAGTCGCTCTGGATAAGAGCGTCTGCTAAATTACTAAAATGTAAATGATGACAATCGTTGATCCTGTTTTTCTGTTAGACAATGTGCACAGTTGGGTGCCAGACTGATCCCCTGGTCATGAACGGATGCTGGGACCTACCAGAAAGAGCAAAGGTGGGTATCATAACATGTCCAGCAATGGCGATCTTCAAAAATAATTTCATTCACTGTTCACTTGCTATTTTCACAGCTTGTCAGGCAAGACCTCAGAATAGAAGTGTGTCATGCGACTCAAGTACCCTTGTGACACCTCCGTTGTTACCAGTCTCCCTCAACTCCTATGAAAAGACACGCCATCATGAGGCCTCTGAAAGTGACCTGAGTTACTGCCCTGATGAACAGACAGCTTCATCAACAGGTAATGTGTGTTATGTGAAAGGTTGCGTATTTTTTTTAACTAGTAGGTTAATTCCCCAGCCAAGCAGATACAAGTAGTAGAGTCATTTTGGTTGTATTTATTTATTTAACCTTTATTTAACTAGGCAAGTCAGTTAAGAACAAATTCTTATATACAATGACGGCATACACCGGCCAAACCTGGGCCAATTGTGCGCCGCCCTATGGGACTCCCAATCACGGCCGGTTGTGATACAGCCTGGAATCAAACCAGGGGGTCTGTAGTGAAACCTCAAGCACTGAGATGCAGTGCCTTAGACCGCTGCGCAACTCGGGAGCCCATTGTATAGTGCATTAGCAAAAATATTTGTCCTTTCTTTAGAACAAAATGCAATTGACCACTTGGCTGTCTATTATATCACCCTGTCACAGGCCCTCCCAGTCAACACCACCTCATAAGATTGCCTGCTGCGGTTGTTCGAGAGATGTCCAGTTTGCAGCCGAACATGCAGCATAGAGAAGATCAGCAACGGGGGCCTGATCAGCATCATGCAGACATGCCCTCGCTGTGAGCATTCCTATGATTGAAACAGTCAGCCACGTGTTGGCAAGTATCCGGCCAGCAACCTTCACCTGTCATCAGTATGAAAATGTATGCACTCACAAACTGTAAGTCGCTCTGGATAAGAGCGTCTGCTAAATGACTAAAATGTAAATGTAAATGTCATCGGCAACAGCTTTCACAGGCTCATTATTTGTACAAATACAGGTCAGTACAGGTGCATCAAAGCTGGGACCGAGAGACTGAAAAACAGCTTCTATCTCAAGGCCATCAAACTGTTAAACAGCCATCACTAGCACAGAGAGGCTGCTGCCTACATACAGACTTGAAAATCACTGGCCACTTTAAAAATGCCACTTTAATAATGTTTACATATCTTGCATTACCCATCTCATACAGTTGAAGTCAGAAGTTTACATACACGTAGGTTGGAGTCATTAAAACTTGTTTTTCAACCACTCCACACATTTCTTGTTAACAAACTATAGTTTTGGCAAGTCGGTTAGGACATCTACTTTGTGCATGACACAAGTCATTTTTCCAACAATTGTTTACAGACAGATTATTTCACTTATAATTCACTGTATCACAATTCCAGTGGGTCAGAAGTTTACATACACTAAATTGACTGTGCCTTTAAACAGCTTGGAAAATTCCAGAAAATGATGTCATGGATTCAGAAGCTTCTGATAGGCTAATTGACATCATTTGAGTCAATTGGAGGTGTACCTGTTGATGTATCTCAAGGCCTACCTTCAAACTCAGTGCCTCTTTGCTTGACATCATGGGAAAATCAAAAGAAATCAGCCAAGACCTCAGAAAAAAAACTGTAGACCTCCACAAGTCTGGTTCATCCTTGGGAGCAATTTCCAAATGCCTGAAGGTACAACTTTCATCTGTACAAACAATAGTACGCAAGTATAAACACCATGGGACCACGCAGCTGTCATACCTCTCATGAAGGAGACGCGTTCTGTGTCCTAGAGATGAACGTACTTTGGTGCGAAAAGTGCAAATCAATCCCAGAACAACAGCAAAGGACCTTGTGAAGATGCTGGAGGAAACAGGTACAAAAGTATCTATAGCCGCAGGAAAACGAGTCCTATATCGATATAACCCAAAAGGCCGCTCAGCAAGGAAGAAGCCACTGCTCCAAAACCGCCATAAAAAAGCCAGACTACGGTTTGCAACTGCACATGGGGACAAAGATCGTACTTTTTGGAGAAATGTCCTCTGGTCTGATGAAACAAAAACAGAACTGTTTGGCTATAATGACCATTGTTATGTTTGGAGGAAAAAGGGGGGTCTTGCAAGCCGAAGAACACCATCCCAACCGTGAAGCACGGGGGTGGCAGCATTATGCTGTGGAGGTGCTTTGCTGCAGGAGGGACTGGTGCACTTCACAAAAGAGATGGCATCATGAGGAAGGAAAATTATGTGGATGTATTGAAGCAACATCTCAAGACATCAGTCAGGAAGTTAAAGCTTGGTCGCAAATGGTATTCCAAATGGACAATGACCCCAAGCATACTTCCAAAGTTGTGGCAAAATGGCTTAAGGACATCAAAGTCAAGGTATTGGAGTGGCCATCACAAATTCCTGACCTCAATCCTATAGAAAATTTGTGGGCAGAACTGAAAAAGCGTGTGCGAGCAAGGAAGCCTACAAACCTGACTCAGTTACACCAGCTCTGTCAGGAGGAATGGGCCAACATTCACCCAACTTATTGTGGGAAGCTTGTGGAAGGCTACCCGAAACGTTTGACCCAAGTTAAAACATTTAAAGGCAATGCTACCTAATACTAATTGAGTGTATGTTAACTTCTGACCCACTGGGAATGTGATGACAGAAATAAAAGCTGAAATAAATCATTCTCTCTACTATTATTCTGACATTTCACATTCTTAAAATAAAGTGGTGATCCTAACTGACCTAAGACAGGGAATGTTTACTAGGATTAAATGTCAGGAATTGTGGAAAACTGAGTTTAAATGTATTTGGCTAAGGTGTATGTAAACTTCTGACTTCAACTGTATATACTGTATTCTATACTATCTATTGCATCTTAGCCTATGCCACTCTGATAATGACATTGCTCATCCATATATTTATATATTCTTATTCCATTCATTTACTTAGATTTGTGTGTATTAGGTTTTTGTTGTGGAACTGTTAGATATTACTTGCCAGATATTGCAGCACTGTCGGAACTAGAAGCACAAGCATTTCGCTACACTCGCAATAACATCTGCTAACCATGTGTATGTGACCAATACATTTGATTTGATTTGATTTGATAATATCCAGGGTATAACCTAGCCTGGTGGAACCAGCCTGATCGCTGTGTTCACCATTCTATTTCACTTCACATTTTATGATGTCTGAAGTGAAATACAAAGGTGAATGCATCGATCAGGTTGGTTCCACCAGGCTAATCATTACCACCATTGATAATGTAATCAGTGCTGTGTATGCGTGCGTGCGACCGACCAGTATCTTTGATGAGGGGCCCGGAGCTTATCTACGCTGCTATGCCCATCAATAGGGCTCTGGCAAAGACCTCACCTCTTGCCTGCTCACAAACGGTCGTTGATGGGGAGAACAGAATTGGGTAGGTTTAGTCTGACCTGTTCGAACTTCAACATAGTATATGTTTGTTTGTCAGATATCACCTATCCTAACTGCCATTGGTAATAGAACAATGACTGTGTATATGTTCACATGTTCACAGATGCATCAATGGAGTCAGCACTTGGAGACATGCAAGATGATGTGATGGAGTCCTGACCGACAGACAGGCTTGATACTGATGTCTCTGAATGGAGAGAGACCTGGCACTCGGCACAAAAATTGTACTAGACACAACGTTTACTAGTATTGCCTTTTTTTTATTATTGAATTGAATGGTATCAGTCAATATGGGTAAGGAGAAACCCTGTGTATTCTGCACCAGGATCAGGGAACTCCTGTTGTATAGGGGACACCACACAGGAAGGTATGACCACTCTGACATGTTTGCCAAGGTAGCCCCATTACCACCAGACAAAATACAGATAGGCACAGTATCTGTATTGGCTGGGAATGACAATGAAAGGTGCACATTGTTATATTAGCAGAACCAGGGGCTCAACTTTGGTTTTAGAAGTGGGGGGGATATAATTATATATATATATATATATATATATATATACAGTGAGGGAAAAAAGTATTTGATCCCCTGCTGATTTTGTACGTTTGCCCACTGACAAAGATATGATCAGTCTATAATTTTAATGGTAGGTTTATTTGAACAGTGAGAGACAGAATAACAACAAAAAAATCCAGAAAAACGCATGTCAAAAATGTTATAAATTGATTTGCATTTTAATGAGGGAAATAAGTATTTGACCCCTCTGCAAAACATCACTTAGTACTTGGTGGCAAAACCCTTGTTGGCAATCACAAAGGTCAGACGTTTCTTGTAGTTGGCCACCAGGTTTGCACACATCTCAGGAGGGATTTTGTCCCACTGATCTTTGCAGATCTTCTCCAAGTCATTAAGGTTTCGAGCCTGACGTTTGGGAACTCGAACCTTCAGCTCCCTCCACAGATTTTCTATGGGATTAAGGTCTGGAGACTGGCTAGGCCACTCCAGGACCTTAATGTGCTTCTTCTTGAGCCACTCCTTTGTTGCCTTGGCCGTGTGTTTTGGGTCATTGTCATGCTGGAATACCCATCCACGACCCATTTTCAATGCCCTGGCTGGGGGAAGGAGGTTCTCACCCAAGATTTGACGGTACATGGCCCCGTCCATCGTCCCTTTGATGCGGTGAAGTTGTCCTGTCCACTTAGCAGAAAAACACCCCCAGAGCATAATGTTTCCACCTCCATGTTTGACGGTGGGGTTGGTGTTCTTGGGGTCATAGACAGCACTCCTCCTCCTCCAAACACGGCGAGTTGAGTTGATGCCATAGAGCTCGATTTTGGTCTCATCTGACTACAACACTTTCACCCAGTTCTCCTCTGAATCATTCAGATGTTCATTGGCAAACTTCAGACGGCCCTGTATATGTGCTTTCTTGAGCAGGGGGACCTTGCGGGCGCTGCAGGATTTCAGTCCTTCACGGCGTAGTGTGTTACCAATTGTTTTCTTGGTGACTATGGTCCCAGCTGCCTTGAGATAATTGACAAGATCCTCCCGTGTAGTTCTGGGCTGATTCCTCACTGTTCTCATGATCATTGCAACTCCATGAGGTGAGATCTCGCATGGAGCCCCAGGCCGAGGGAGATTGACAGTTCTTCTGTGTTTCTTCCATTTGCGAATAATCGCACCAACTGTTGTCACCTTCTCACCAAGTTGCTTGGCGATGGTCTTGTAGCCCATTCCAGCCTTGTGTAGGTCTACAATCTTGTCCCTGACATCCTTGGAGAGCTCTTTGGTCTTGGCCATGGTGGAGAGTTTGGAATCTGATTGATTGATTGCTTCTGTGGACAGGTGTCTTTTATACAGGTAACAAGCTGAGATTAGGAGCACTCCCTTTACGAGTGTGCTCCTAATCTCAGCTCGTTACCTGTATAAAAGACACCTGGGAGCCAGAAATCTTTCTGATTGAGAGGGGGTCAAATACTTATTTCCCTCATTAAAATGCAAATCAATTTATAACATTTTTGACATGCGTTTTTCTGGATTTTTTTGTTGTTATTCTGTCTCTCACTGTTCAAATAAACCTACCATTAAAATTATAGACTGATAATTTCTTTTTCAGTGGGCAAACGTACAAAATCAGCAGGGGATCAAATACTTTTTTCCCTCACTGTATATATATATATATACTACCAGTCAGGAGTTTGGACACACCTACTCATTCAAGGGTTTTTCTTTATTTTTACTATTTTCTACATTGTAGAATAATAGTGAAGACATCAAAACTATGAAATAACACATATGGAATCATGTAGTAACCAAAAAAGTGTTAAACAAATCAAAATATATTTTACTATCTATACAGAAGATAGCCCTATTTGGTAAAAGACCAAGTCCATATTATGGCAAGAACAGCCTAAATAAGCAAAGAGAAACGATTTTAAAACATGAAGGTCAGTGAATATGGAAAACTTCAAGAACTTAAAAAGTTTCTTCAAGTGCAGTCGCAAAAACCATCAAGCGCTATGATGAAACTGGCTCTCATGAGGACCCCCACAGGAATGGAAGACCCAGAGTTACCTCCGCTGCAGAGGATAAGTTCATTAGAGTTACCAGCCTCAGAAATTGCAGCCCAAATAAATGCTTCACAGAGTTCAAGTCACAGACACATCTCAACATCAACTGTTCAGAGGGGACTGTTTGAATCAGGCCTTCATGGTCGAATTGCTGCAAAGAAACCACTACTAAAGGACACCAATAAGAAGAAGAGACCTGCTTGGGCCAAGAAACACGAGCAATGGACATTAGACCGGTGGAAATGTGTCCTTTGGTCTGGAGTCGAAATTTGAGATTTTTGGTTCCAACCGACGTGTCTTTGTGAGAAGCGGTGTGGGTGAACGGATGATCTCTGCATGTGTAGTTCCCACCGTAAAGCATGGAGGAGGAGGTGTTATGGTGTGGGGGTGCTTTGTTGGTGACACTGTGTGTGATTTATTTAGAATTCAAGGCACACTTAACCAGCATGGCTACCACAGCATTCTGCAGTGATACGCCATCCCATCTGGTTTGGGCTTAGTGGGACTATCATTTGTTTTTCAACAGGACAATGACCCAACACACCTCCAGGCTGTGTAAGGGCTATTTTACCAAGAAGGAGAGTGATGGAGTGCTGCATCAGATGACCTGGCCTCCACAATCCCCTGACCTCAACCAAATTGAGATGGTTTGGGATGAGTCGGACGGCAGAGTGAAGGAAAAAGCAGCCAACAAGTGCTCAGCATATGTGGGAACTCCTTCAAGACTGTTGGAAAAGCATTCCAGGTGAAGCTGGTTGAGAGAATGCCAAGAGTGTGCAAAGCTGTCAACAAGGCAAAGGGTGGCTATTTGAAGAATCTCAAATATAAAATATATTTTGATTTGTTTAACACGTTTTTGATTACTACATGATTCCATGTGTTATTTCATAGTTTTGATGTCTTCACTATTATTCTACAATGTAGAAAATAGTACAAAATAAATAAAGAAAAACCCATTGAATGAGTAGGTGTGTCCAAACTTTTGACTGGTGCTGTGTATATATATTTTTTTATCAGATAAACACTCCAAACAGCCTACCCGACCGCTTGGTGGCATCCGCATGGTCCTAAAGCACACCAGCCTCGTTTTGTATCACATTCCAATGATAAAACTGGGGGTGACATGTCCCCCCCCCCGTCCCAAGTGAAAGTTGTGCCCCTGAGCAGAACACTGCTTCTATGGTATTATGTAAAGGATTGTTTATTCTACATATTTGAAAGTCAGCATGCCAATTGCATGCTCCCTCAAAACTTGAGACATCTGTGGCATTGTGTTGTGTAACAAAACTGCTAATTGTAGAGTGGCCAAATTATGTTAATGATCAGGCTGTTTAATCAGCTTCTTGATATGCCACACCTGTCAGGTGGATGCATTATCTTGGCAAAGGAGAAATGCTCACTAACAGGGATGTAAACAAATTTGTGCACCAAATTTGAGAGAAATAAGCTTTTTGTGAATATGGGATATTTTTTTTCAGCTCATGAAACATGGGACCAACACTTTACATGTTGTGTTTATATTTTGTTCAGTATATTTTCCCATTGTTCCTCAACTGCCGTGTATGATATACAATTTTCTTGCTCTGAGTCTGTACTTTTATCCAATGTAAAAAACACAATTTCAAATGTAGCTGCATAAGACTGAGAATAGGTGCTGGGTTACATTTGGTTGTACTTACACAACCTTATTCCTCTTCATTCCTTATGGGACTCACAGAAGGCCACAACAAGCTCCCTCCACTTCTTTCTGTCCTTGGTTGTGCCACGCTCCGAGAGATTTTAGGTTGCACTTGTGCAACCGGAATAGAGGAAGTTCCAGATTGCCACTTCCAAATCGAAGATGACAGGTTCGGAGGGTCTTCATTTCATACATTAAAATTGATGATGGCTCATGTCTCACGCTTATCTCATGATTCCTTTATCACTCCAATCGAATTACAGCATGGTGGTCAAGGACAGCCAATTACAAAGCGATACCTAACGAGCTGTATCATGGCACCGTTTCTCGCATTTCGGATCGGATCAGATGGTCCGCTTCTGACTGCTGAGATGTAAGTTACTTGCACTGACTTCCAATCTCATCGCCCCCTGGTTCTATTGTGCAGAGGTGCTGCAAGCCATACACCGTGACCCCATGCCCCTCTACCTCTAAAAGCGAGTGACAATATTTGGCATAAATGACTGGGCTCTCATTAATCTATGTGGATCTGTCACCTTCTCTCAGGGGTGTTTCTATCACAAAGCCAAGCAGCGGTGTGTTGGATGCCTCAGTAATAGAAGCATTCAATGAGCTGTTCCCAGTGGTGAAGCATATGTCTGCATCAAGGCATTCCTGT